>NC_081563.1:61153407-61241119 GCF_022355385.1 Mustela nigripes
TCCAAGTGAGGGAATGGGGACCTTTTTTTTTTTTTTTTTTTTTTGACAGAGAGAGATCACAAGTAGGCAGAGAGGCAGGCAGAGAGAGAGGAAGGGAAGCAGGCCTCTGCTGAGCAGAGAGCCTGATGTGGGACTCGATCCCAGAATCCTGAGATCATGACCCGAGCCGAAGGCAGTGGCTTAACCCACTGAGCCACCCAAGCGCCCCGGGGACCATTTTATTGACACTTAAAGGGTTATAATTAAATTATTTATAAGTAAAAGTTTACCAGTTCTTTAAGGTGATTAGGGAAGCATTTTTGCATTCAGTAACCTTGGAAGGATTTATCTTTTAAAAATTAATGAGCTACTTTTTTTTTTTTTTTTTTTTTACTTTATAAAAAGTGACTTTCTTTTTTTTTTTATTAATTTTTTATTTTTTATAAACATATATTTTTATCCCCAGGGGTACAGTTCTGTGAATCACCAGGTTTACACACTTCACAGCACTCACCCAAGCACATACCGTCCCCAATGTCCATAATCCCACCCCCTTCACCCAAACCCCCTCCCCCCAGCAACCCTCAGTTTGTTTTGTGAGATTAAGAGTCACTTATGGTTTGTCTCCCTCCCAATCCCATCTTGTTTCATTGATTCTTCTCCTACCCACTTAAGCCCCCATGTTGCATCACCACTTCCTCAATGAGCTACTTTTGAACAGCTTTTGTTTTCAAGGTTTGATTTTGGATTGTTTATATGTGTTTTATCAGTATCATAGAATTATGGTTGGAAGGAATCCTCATGTGTGGTCTTATACCTAAAGCTTGAATCCTTCTCTCTCTTGTGATTCATCCTGTCTTATGCTTTGACAGCTCAGTTCTAGAGGCCTCCAGGAACACCTTTGGATGAAACTTGCATTTTTCATTCTGTTTAGCCCAGATTTACCTTAACTGTAGGGATTAGCCAGAATAACAAAAAATCATCTTTATAATTGTTCAGAACTACAAAAATTACTGAATTGCTATAAAGGAACTCTACAACAAATTACACATAATTCCCTTTAACTGTGGGAATAAAGGCCAGGTTAATTTCTTTAAATGTTTCTATATATTACATCTAAGATTTGGAGGTAATGTTCTTTATTAGGCACACATTTTTTGGTAGTACTTCCTTGAAAATAGTATTTTTTGCTTAACCCAAGATAGGGTTATTTCAGATTATCTTCTTCAGAAAACTTTCATATTTGAATCTTTATTAATGAAATGAGTTAGCTGTGCTTTTGCCGGGACTCTAAAGGAATTCTTCTAAAATTTTGCATTAATTTTGAATACCTTGTGTTTGAAAGGTTTACTACTTAAAGCTTACTCTCAAAAGAAAAAAAAAGTTGGGGGACGCCTGGGTGGCTCAGTGGGTTAAAGCCTCTGCCTTCGGCTCAGGTCATGATCCCAGGGTCCGAGCCCTGCATCAGGCTCTCTGCTCAATGTGCCTGCCTCTCTGCCTGCCTCTCTCTGCCTGCCTCTCTGCCTACCTGTGATCTCTGTCTGTCAAATAAATAAAATCTTAAAAAAAAAAAAAAAAAGACTTTGAGCTTTCTTAATTCTTTTTTAAAATTTATTTTTCTCACCATAGCATATACCCTCCCCAATGTTCATCTTAATTCTTTTTTTGAAAAAAGGGGAAGAGGGGCACCTGGGTGGCTCAGTGGGTTAAAGCCTCTGCTTTCAGCTCAGGTCATGATCCCAGGGTCCTTGGGATTGAGCCTCGTATCAGGCTCTCTGCTCAGCAGAGAACCTGCTTCTTCTCTCTCTCTGCCTGCCTCTCTGCCTACTTGTGATCTCTGTCTGTCAAATAAATAAATAAATAATCTTAAAAAAAAAAAAAACAGAGAGAAAAAAGGGGAAGAAAATAATCTGACTGAAGTAGAAAGATTCCAGCTATGCTGTATGTATGTACTATATACAGCAGCAGTTTCCAGTACCTAATAATGAAATTAGGTCTGTTAACAAGAGCAGTACAACAAGAGCAGTACAATTATCACATAAATTATTTTTAAGACCAAAATGTATTTAATGTTTTTCCCCTCATGTTTCTCTTTCTTCCCAAGAACCAGCTGACAAGTGCTTGGATAGTATAAATGTATTTTGTTACTCTCCAGAACATAACATAATCTAGAATATCTACCCATTATAAAAATAAGCATTGTTTATATTGAGACTTTAAAAATATTTCCATGATACCTCTCTTCCATCATTGAATTGCAGATTTTCTACATGTTACATAGAGGATTTCTTAATATTAACTCCTTTTATTACATTACTAGGAAACAGAGTAATCTCCCTCTCCTGTAGATAGAAAAAAGCCAAAATTATAGTTTTCTTTTTTTTTAATCACCTAGTTTTCCATTCTGATTCAGAGTTCTCAACGTGGGCTTTTTGTATTCTTCTAGTGCCTTCAGAATACTATTAGAATCTGATGAAGATAGACTTCTTGTTGTATTTAATCGAGGGTTGATCCTGATGACTGAGGTAAATATTTTACTTCATTTTACCATAGATACAGTTTATTTTAATGTTCTCATCAACACACTTTTTGTGTGTGTGGATATTTAGAGTTTATGCTAGACTGTTTTATATAGGTGTCTGGATTTGATTATATATTAAGTGCTAATTTATATTCCAAGAATGATTAATAGTTTCTAGGTTGCTGTTTTGTCTGTAGTAATTACATACTTTTCTTTTGTATTTAGAATAACCACTGGAAATAGACTGTTTTTATTCATTCCATTTGTAAGGGTAGAAACAGATGAAATTCATATGATATGATCACTGACATAATTTCTCAAGAGCTCACTTATTTGATAGTTAAGAGACTGAGATTAGCATCATGAGAGGAAGCCATTGAGTCTGTTACAAGTAATTTAAATGACTTCTTCATTCTTCCCACAATTCTTGAACATCCACAAACTGTGAGATGACTTTAAAGCCCTAGAGGTGCATTTTACCCTTAGTCTAATAAAGGAGAGAAGAGAAAAGAGTATATGCCAAAAGTACCATGAGAAGTAAGAGGTAGGATAGTTTTCTTTAGTTAATGATACTATAGAATAGGAGTACAACATGTTTAAAATGGTACTTCGAAGAATTTGGACTTGTAAAGATAAGTGGGAGAGCATTTAGGTAAATGACATGGTCAGCAGAGGCAAGAAAGTATTGTCGTATTTGAAAAATGCAAAGTATGTCTATTTGGCTACAACGGAAAGTATATGAAAAGTAGTGAGAATTTCATTGTTTCATTAAACAGACACTTGAATATCTACTCTATGCTAGGCATTGTACTAGGCACTGGGGATACGGCAGTGAATAAGACAGACCTGTTTCCTATCCTCACAGTTTATAGGTTAAATGCTGTACAAGTACATTGTTCAGATTATTTGCTGCCACCGATTCTAGACTGTGGATTTTGAACTTTGAATTGTGGATAGAATATAGATTATAAGGAACTGATTCAAGAGGATTAGGAAAAACCCTTTGTGTAGAATGAAGTAGGAAAAAAACTAAGGATTTTGAATTAAAAGATTTAACAAGCCAATATGATTAAAGGAATTCTTCTTTTGGAGCTCTTTTTCCTTATTCAGAGTTAACTGTTGACAGCTATTTCACCGTTGTCTTTCTTCCAAAGACCTGGAAAGTTAGTTAAAGCAGTTACCCATTCTGCCCAGTCTTGTTGCCTGCTGCTTTGTAATTTCTAAGGCTTAGAGCAAACAATAACCAAAAACAAACAAACTGATTAAATAGATTATTCCTTCAGGCCGAAATGTATGCATAAAATATTAGCTGTGAAGGTGAGCACTATTTTGTATTTTAAAGAGCTGACAGGGGCGCCTGGGTGGCTCAGGTCATGATCCCAGGGTGCTGGGATGGAGCCCCGCATCAAGCCCCACATGGGGCTCTATGCTCAGCAGGGAGCCTGCTTCCTCCTCTCTCTCTGCCTGCTTCTCTCCCTACTTGTGCTCTCTGTCAAATAAATAAATAAATAAATCTTTTTTTTTTTTTTTAAAGGGCAGGGGGAGCGGAGTTGGGAGAATTTGACTTTTAGGTAGGAGAAAGCAAATACATTTATTCTGTGCACATGTGGACACACATCTGTTGTAAAAGATGAATACTATCATATTGTGGCTCAACAAAGTAAAAATGAAATGAAGTTTTCCATTTTTTTAAATCACTTGTAGTCTTTCAACACACTGCACATGATGTACCATGAAGCTACAGCTTGCCATGTGACTGGAGACTTAGTAGAACTTCTGTCAATATTCCTTTCGGTTTTGAAGTCTACACGCCCGTATCTTCAGAGAAAAGGTTTGGTCATTCCTACTTCTTATTTTTGTTACTTTCAACATTTAAAGAGCAAAATAAGGATTTCAGACCACAGCCTTCAGAGAATTTGTCTTCATCTCCGGTTTATGTACAGAAGGTGGGGCTGATGCTGACTAACCATAAGGACATGTTCATCATGACCTGGTATTAGGCTGAAGTGCTCTGGTTTAATCTCTTATGCCTGCCTGAAAAATAGGCAAGCATCCTGTAAGTGTTAAGATTTAAGAGACAAGAAAACATTTTAAAGCACTGTAACAAAATGAGTATTTTGTAAAGGTTCTCCAACTGGAAACCTCCATGGCTTAGGTTAGGTCATTTTTAGTTTCAAGAGAAATAACTATAAAACCTATCTCTTGTGTCCCTGTAAAATTACATGTGAACTCTGAACTTCACATACATTTCTAGAAAATGGACATGTTCATCCCTCAGATAATATGTTTTAAGAAGTCCAGTAGGTTTTTCACAGTAGTACCTGTCTCATGAAAATGACCACTTAGCTTTCACCAAAGATGTTCATGTCATTAATTTGATTTTCTTGGTGTTGGCATTCTGTAGATAAAAATAGAAAATAATTGTGAAGAAGTTTGAACTCAAATGGCGTATTATGTATGCTTTTGTATTTGCAGATGTGAAACAAGCATTAATTCAGTGGCAGGAGCGAATTGAATTTGCCCATAAACTGTTAACTCTTCTTAATTCCTATAGTCCTCCAGAACTTAGAAATGCCTGTATAGGTAAGTTACTTGGAAATATATCTGTGTAAAAACCTAATGGATGAAGATTTTTGTGGAGTATTCTTTGTAGGATGTGGTATTAGTTCTGCATGGTTTGGAAGACATTTGTACTTTCCATGTGTAACTCACAGGTTCTAGAAAATCTAGTTATATTTTCAACATGCCAGTAATTAGTTATATGATCACAGGTATGTCATGTAACATATCTGGGCTCTTTGACCTTAGGTTATTTCTAGATCTCTTCCAGCTCTGAAATCTTCTGGTCCTAGGTAAGTGAGGTAGGATCATGCAGATGTTTTGCAAAGGAGAGCTGATACTGTAAAGGGTTGGAGAGATTATTTTACTACCTGTTCTTTACCTGAAGATACTTGCAGTACTTGTTCTTAGACTCCCAAATATTTTACTTTTTTATTGATTATATATTTATAATAAAGTGATAATTTTGCCTGTTAAAGGACCCCCTATTTTAAATTTATATTGTAGTTTTTACTAGTTTAGAAGCCATAAAAAGTCTCTTTAGAGATTGTAACTGTTTATTCCCAGGTTCTTAAAATGACATGAATAACTGGCTGTCACGTATAAACAGTCAATTTTGGCAGTCATTGGCCTGATGTTCTGTGGAATTACTGGCCTGTACTTTGGTAACCTCTGATTACCAATAGCCTGTCATCATGAGCTTTACTTCTATGTGATTAGGGGATGAGCATCAGTCCAGCTAGCATCATGAAACATTAAAAGTAGACTAAGGATTATGTCTTAGATCCAAAGAACTTTGAGCCTTAGATTTCTGTCTTTAGTTGCTTTGGTTGATTTTATGAAGACAGTCATTAGTATGCATTAAATATTTCCCTTAGTGTACTTCTCCATAATGCTTCTCTTGAATAAATAAAATACAAATAAATAGTTTCAAACTTTGGTTTCTAAATGATGACTGTGTTTTGGTTAATAACTTTGGTCCAGATTTGATTGAGCATCAGACAGAATTTCTCCCAGTGTCAGCAGCTAAAACAGTTTTAGACTCATTAATAAACCTTTTCACCTGCCGTACTGCTATTAGTCACCCTAACAGGATTTGTGAGTTTGAAAGAAGCAAATCAGGTATCCTCCAGCTTTTTAATACTCATACTGTGTTTTTATTTTCAGATGTCCTCAAGGAACTTGTGCTTTTGAGTCCCCATGACTTTCTTCATACTCTGGTTCCATTTCTACAACACAACCATTGTACTTATCATCACAGTAATATACCAAGTACGTATTCATCTAGCACAGTACTTGAATGTGGTTGGCATTTAATCTTTCTGCACACTAAAGCATGGAGATTTATTTTTTCCATTTATTCTTATTGTACACTTTTAATGTCTTAGTGTCTCTTGGACCTTATTTCCCTTGTCGAGAAAATATCAAGCTAATAGGAGGGAAAAGCAATATTCGGCCTCCGCGCCCTGAACTCAATATGTGCCTCTTGCCCACAATGGTGGAAACCAGTAAGGTATGTTGGGATGCCAGGAAAACCATGTTTCTGTAGTACACAGTAATTTGAAATTTCCCCTCTGGCAGTTATATTAGACTTAAATGACCATTTTGTGGATCCTAAGAAGATTAGACTCATTTGGACTTTTTCCTTTTAGTGCTCTGAAATGTTGGTTGAGTATTTGCAAAATCAACAATAAGCACAAGTAGTAAGTTTTTTCCTCCCTCAAAAAAAAACCTGAATAGAAAGTCTTACTAGTATTTCTCACTAGGCTAAATTATAACTGGGTCATATATCTAAACCTGAAAAGCCAAGTTAGGTATTTACTATTGCTTAAATTTGGCCATATAATCAATGACTTCTTTTACTGCCCTTTAATTTTAATCCTTTGACCTAGGCTTAATATCATTGATTGATAGATTTATCATCATTCGTAGTCGGATTCTTCTTTTCTCTAATGCATATCCTAAAATAATGCTAATTCCAAATTATGGAGAGAAGGTACATTGACACAAGATAATTTATCTCAGTTTCAACATTTTTTTAAACAATTTTTCCCCTTTATCTTTCTTTACCCCACTTCATTTACACTCTCCCTTACCCACTATCTTTGGATCTTAAATACACTTCTTATAAAATATTAAAAATAATTAACACTGTAGTAGCCATTACAGAAATCATTTGAAATCTATTTCAAAAATCAAATTTAATTCCGTTCTTCTTGATGATGTCTATAGAACTAAAGTGTCACATTTTAAAATCCTACAGTAATTTTACTTGATTAAAGTATATAGAAATAATGGGTAATTTTAATTGATAGCATTTGCACACTGAAAATAAACTGTAACAATTAAGATCTTAACATTACTAGAAACTTGGAATTTAAAACTAGGTTCTTATAGAATTTAAATATTTAATCAGCTTTTTAGTTAAACTTATTACATTTGCACAAAATATGCTCTTTAATTTATTATACAATTTAAGTGCAACCATTTTATCATCTTTAACCTTCAGGGCAAAGATGACGTTTATGATCGTATGCTGCTAGACTACTTCTTTTCTTATCATCAATTCATCCATCTATTATGCCGAGTTGCAATCAACTGTGAAAAATTTACTGAAACATTAGTTAAGCTGAGTAAGTATAAAAGATGAGCAGTAAATTCCACTGAATTATTTTAAGCCCCTAGCCACAAAGGAAGGGGAGACAAAAATGAGACAATTCTTTTTTTCTTTTTTAAAGTGACTGTTTAAAAATACTAATTATTCTTGGGAACATTTTTATTTTTATTAAGAAAACACCAACTTACTGGTTTCCATTGAATAGTTCTGTCCAGAGTTTCAGCTGGCCTATAAAGGAGTGGAGTAGGGCTGATCACTTTTGTACATAGAAGCCCAAGTCCTCCTCCATCTGCCCAGCAGAATTTAAAAACAAAAACCAAAAACTACTCTGCTTAGGGAGGCATGCTTAGAGAGGTTGACTATCCCAGCCCTGATCTTGAGGATAAGATGAGATCTATAGTGCCAGCTGTACTTTGGAGCTGGCAATGCCTAGAGCAAACTGAGTGGGCTTGCCAGGGTGAAGCAGAGGTGCATATATGAGTAAAATAGGAGGTAAGTCTCATGAAATAGAGAGGTGAATGAGAAGAAAGGAAATTTGAAAAGGAAAGTAGGAGAAATAGAAAATAAAATCATCAGTGAATTTTATAAAAGGAAAAAAAACTCAAATTACAAGAATGTGCTTGAGACCTATAGAATTGCTGCCTTTGGGTGAGTTTTTCTAGTTGAGAGGTCTTTAGAGGACATGTCCCTTATCTCAGGACCTCCAGAGTTCCCAGGCTTTGTGTGTTCTGTGAGTCTTACTTCTTTAGGGATGACCTAGGATTCTTTCCCAGTGTTCTATAGTTCCGTTCCAGAGCATAGGAAGTGAAGTGCTCATGGAACCACCAACCAGGTCAAAAAACAGAATATTGTGCCATACTCTAGAACTCCCCCTTGTACTCTTCCTCAATCCCAACCCTTTCCTTATATGGAAAAGGTTTTGATCCATTTTAAGTAGGGCAAAAGTTGTGAACATACCTTAGGTTTCATTATCGAAGAAGGATGTGGTAACAGCTCTCAGGGATAATTCCTCTTCAGAAAACCCATCTTATTGGTAAGTGATTAGAGTGTCTTCACATTTGAAAGATCTTTCCTTCCATCTGTTACCATTAACTGGATTTATACACATGTGGCTGAATTACCAAGTGGGGATGGTTGGGTAGGGGAGCACACACTGAGATTGGCCATTTCATGATTACACATTTCGGTCATGGCACTTGGTAAAAAACTAAAACCTAGCAGTGGCAGTGATCAAATGTGAGAAAGTGTCCAGGAATTCTAGTAACGCAGCCTTACTCCTAGATAAGGAGGGGGACTTATTAAATGCTGACCTTAAGAAAAGTTCTTGGTAATTGTGTTCATGTGATTCATACCAGAAGTTATGTGAGAAGCTGTTTGAGCTGCTTGAACAGCTCTGATCAAATAGTGAATTTCTACCCTCTTTGGGACTGTTTTCTTCAATACAAAAACAGTTTCAGGAAAATTAAATATGGAGGAGAGGAGGGAGGGAAAGGACATACACTTAGCCTTCAACATTAGCTGAATCAACTTTTCATAGTATTTTATACTGACATTCTTGTAACCATGAAGCACTGTTGATGCTGCCTCCTAGTGTTTAGTTTTCTACATTAGCAGTATTCTGTAGAACTTTCTGTGAGGACAGAAATATTCTCCAACTGCCTCATCATCCATAATATGATAGCCAAAAGCCATATGTGAGTGGTGAGGACTTGAAATGTGATTTAAGAAACAATCTTTATTTTAAGCCAGATGTGACTAGTCGCTATATTGAGTAGAAACCAAAGCCTTCATAAATTAAGCAGGAAAAGAAAATTTTCAGGGTTACATCTTTTTCTCTTGAATTCATTCATTTATGTACTTTTATTAGCTCCTCCTACTCTGCCAACTTCCCTGGGACTCATGGTTATTATATCAATTAATGCAGAAAATTAGACATTATTTTAACAAAGACCTAAAAGCAGTGCTTTCTCATGCCTCATTTGAATGAAAAGAGTATGCCCCAGTGTTTAAAGTTAACTCCCACCTTCAGATGAAATGATTATTAACAGGGAGAGGCACCTAGGATAGAACTTAAAATAAAGTCCACATTAATGACTGAAATGAAGAGCAGAGATTTGCTAAAGAGTTCTAATTTATATAATATCTTCAGGAAATTAAATCTGGCAACAGGGAGAGGGAAAGGTAAATTTAAATTGTTTATGTCCTTAGTCATTTAAGCCTTGAGGTTAGATGGTCAAAGGGCCAGAATATTGTGACCACAGGTGGGATTGACTCAAGACTTGGATTACAAGTCACTTCCAGTTTTGAGGGCAAGTCTTTGTCGTAATTGTTATATGGGTACTGAGCAGATTTTAAGATTCGTTAGGAGATAAAAAGGAATTATGTAATAATTGCATATTAGGGTTGCAGGTACCAACTAGTAAAGTAAGGGCTGGAGTACTTTTGAAGTGAGGTTAGTCAAGCATGCGGTTAGGGAAGACAATGAAGTGGGGGTAGAATTTTGGGAGAGTGCATAAAGCTGCTGACTGCCATGTGAAATAATGGTGTGTCTGAAGCTACAGTATTTTGAGAATTTAAAAATAGCAGAATTTAGCCCAAAAAGCTGTTAATAAAAAGTAGTAAGAGGGTTTGGCACTATTAATTTCTAAAATACTTAATAAAGATCAGTAATTTTTTATTTTATTAATTTACTACATATCGCCCTCCACCCGCAAGGACAATAAGAAGCCCCAGTTCAGATGTATCTTCTCTCTTTTATTTCCGCAAGTCTACACACTTATATACGTTTACATGACCAATCAGCGAGCAGGGTACAGGAGGGAGCGAATCAGGCTGTGCACCTAAACGAACAACTTCGCTAGCAACCAATGCTGTTTACTTTCTCTTTGGGCGTTCCGCTTAGTCTCACGAGGCAATCCTAACCTGGCAACTAGCCAGGCGCCATCTTTTAATGGTGGAGGCCGCCCTGGTCAGGGGCCTGCCTCCGACACTACATACATGAATTTACTGTAGTAGGATTTACTACATACATGAATTTATAATTGAAAATAGCAAAAGATAAAGACACCATATCACTCACAGTCCTGCCCCCCACTTTCATTAACTTTTTAATCTTTTTTGTGCATCAGAACAGCAAATACAGGTTTATTTTTTCTCCTTTCTTACATAAAAGTAAACTCTACTGTTTGAAACTATGTAATGTAGATACAGAAATATATAGGCAGAAAAACATACATAGACAAAACAGCCTATAGACAAACATAAGGATACATGAGGAATTTTTTTAAATTGTGTTATGTTAGTTTTTGATGGATTGTTCCATGATTCATTGTTTGCATATAACATGAGGAATTTGAAGACAATAGAGATGACCTGTCAGTCATGTGGAAATGGTATGGTTTTGAGAGAATCAACTGTCTTAAGGAAAGAAAGGGAAACTTTCCACCACTTAGACTAAAATAGATTACAGGAGAATTAAATATTTAATTATGAAGAATAAAATAATAACTATTAAAAATATAGAATCATGGATAAGCACCTTCTTATCCATGTTTGAAAGACCATGTTAAGCAGGACATAAAACCCATAAACAAATAAAAGTTTTTGGCAATATAAAAACCGAATATACTACATGTTGAAAAATGCCATAGATTAAAGAATAGCTGATGGGAAAAATATTTGCATTCTTAACAGATAGCTAGTATTGGCAATATACGAAGAGTTTTTAGGATTCAGTGAGATGTGAAAGATCATTAATAAGTAAAGGACATCAACAAGCAACTCCTTCACACATAACAAGTAAATGTTTGGTAACTGTATGAGAGGTTGCCCTACCTTACTAATGATTTCTCTTTTCTCTCATTTTTTGTTTCCAACTATGAGACAAAGTTTTGATGGTATATCTAAACAGTTTGGGGAAAGAAAAGATGTTTTAATGGAGTCAGTTCGGGGATGCATATTAGCATTATCAGTTTAGATTGTTCATAGCCCTTGATTTTGCAGTACCAGATCTAAGAATCTACTCTACTTAAAAAAGTGTCCAAAAACATACATTGGGTATTTATTTTCATTCAGTTCGTATTGGGTAAAAATGGGAAACAACTAAAATGTCCATCAATAGGAGCTTAGCTAAGTAAATCTGTAGTTTATCATACAGTCTTTAAATAGTTTGTATTATATAGAGGTCTTTAAAAAGATAGGAAATGACTTCGGATTACATGCGAAAAAGCAAATTGGAAAACAATATGCAGAATGTGACCACAGTCTTAGAACAAGAGGAAAAATCACTTAGTACATGTGAAAACACACACACACACACACACACACACACACAACCTAGGGGATTATACTCTAAACTGTGTATGGATAAAATTTCAGGTCAAGGTCTAGGCTAAATGACTGTAAATTTTATATTATTTGCAATGATCATTTGTATTGGGGAGAGGAAACAAAATTTTTAGAAAGTAGTCTAGGAAACTGTACTGCAAACTCTCATAATTTTTTTAAGGAACCATATGTGTATAAAATTAACACTGAGATGCTCAAGTAAAATTAAATGACGTTTTTAGATTTCATCTTTTAATTTAAATAATTTTCATTTTCAGAGATAAAACCTCTCACCTTTACTATGTAACACTGCTTTTGACAGTTTTCAGAATGCATTAATAAATGAAAGTAAAAAATAGTAAAAGGAAATTTTTGCAGGCAACATGAAATCTGAAATCTTCAAAATCTCTAGAATTTAAAAAAAATGAAGATAGTTGGTAAAAGTAAAAGTAAACAGATTAGAAATTCAGATTATAAAAATGCACAGCTCTGGTCCATCCTTTGCCTTTTTTGATGTCAAGACAGTACTAACTGGAAAGACAACTGGTTAACTGTTTTCCAAAAGACTTTTTAAGGTGACTGAATATATCAGTCATTCAGCACATATCAGAAGGCAGCTTCTACCAGTCTACCAGGGGAAGATCCATTTATCCTTGGCTAAAACTTAGTAATTACACTTAATATATATATTTATGATTTAGTTGATTACCAGTCTGTTAATTTACAAAGAGGAAGAACTAATATAGGGATCTGAATATTCCATGGTAGGGCCAGCAGATTTTTTTCTAGTAACCTACATGGGAAGCCAAATAAACAGCAGTTGGTTGCTTAGTGGGTATAAGTCAGAATAAGCGGATATAGAAGAATCAAGTGTGTGATACTCTTTGGCTAAGATGTCTTGATTCAGTCCGATAGTAGAGTATTAGTTGTGGGCTTTCGTCCATTGGCAAAAGCCACCACTTCCATGGATAATGCTTGGGTGGGCTAAACACTCCTATAGAAAACCAGACAATCCGAACACAATTCAGATAGGAGACACCCTAAACTAGTAAATATACATAAAAAAGATTTCATCCTCACAGCAGTCATCTGAATTACCATTTTACCTACAAAAACAGTTTTTAGAAGATTTTTAATAACACCTCTAGTAGCATATACAGTATAAAGTATTAATAATGAGGAAAGGTATTTGGGACAGTTTTTGATTATTGCATATTAGTTCCTTTAGATGTGTTGGGGTAAGAAACAACTGAGGATGTCTGAAGTCACAGGATGAAGAAAGCTGAATGGGCTGAAGCCCTTATGTCCTAGGCTTGCCTGTCCTATTTACTAGGACAAGGCGTGGACGTGTGCCTTGATTGCATCTCTCTGTGCTTTGTACCCAGTTAAGTAAGGCATCCCAGAAGGTTATTGGAGGAAGGTGTGGAGTAGGATGGCATTGACCGCTACCTTGAGTCTCATAGCCAAGATAGCCTGATCCTCAGTGTTTTATGAAAATGGTAGAAAGAAACTGAAACTGTGTTGCTCTGAAGGGATGGCTCTCCTTCCAAAGGAGGTGCAATTCAGAGAGGAAATAGGTAGGACCGTTGAGAGAGAGGTATCATTGACTCACCATGGGTGGCAGTGCTTTCCAGAGTGTAGTGTATAAAATAGTCCATGGAAAATAATTTTATATTCATAAATATGTATGGGTCTTACTGTGTCACAGAAATACATAACTAGTATACCAAATTTGTGACTTTCCGGATGTTCTGTTGCCCAAGGCTAACGTAGTATTAGCTTCCCTAAGTGAATCTAAAGAACAGTACTAAGTAAACAGAACAGTACAGTGATGGACAGATATGAAAAAAATATGAATGACTGAAGTTTGGGAAAACACTGATTACTGAAAAAATTACAGGCTTCAATCAAGTATACCAGGGATAGATGTTTTGCTCACTGGCTTTTGGGATGAACCTGAGCAGATTACATAATCTCTCTAAATCTGCTATCTTCATTGAGAAAAGGGGAAATGAAAATGAAACAATGCCTCCCAAAGTTGGTAAGAAAATTAAATGTAATTATCCGACACACCTAGCACAGTAATTGCCAGCATGTATTTATTTCCTCCTCCTGTTGTAAAATAAAGATAGTAGGATCGGATTATTACTTGGCAGTGATATTAGATTATAGAAATCCTCTGTGGGTTGTTTGTTTATTGTGGTAGTGCTGTTTTTTTTTTGAAGTTGTGGAAAATAGGAATAAATATTATATTTTACTTTGAGGAATAATTGAGGAAAAAGAGTAAAGACTAGAGACTCTTATATTGTAATGTACAGTCTACTTTCACCTGAGAGGTCAGGGCAGCCTCTAGTTCAGGGGTTGGCAGACTCTTTTTTCTGCAAAGGGTGTACTTTGCTGGCCATATGTATGGTCTGCGTCATGCATTTACGTTTACAATCTTTTAAAAATACAAAAGTCCTTCTTAGCTCACATGGCCATACAAAGGCAGGTTGTGGACCAGACTTGGCCTGCAAGCCCGAGTTTGCCAACCCTTGGTCTACCTTTATGGGTAATTATGATGCAGGGACATAGAAACTCTTCCCTGTACCCAACAATTTTGATGACATGCCTTCGTTTGCTTATATGTATTGTGTTTTTACGTTGGGTAAATGCCTCCATCCCCAGTCAGATTAGGTTAGGATAAAGGAGAATGGTGCATAGATTCCTTGGTAGGGAGAGGGGGTCTCTCTACGAAGGGATTAATCTTGACAGAATATAATAAATAGACTTACCCACAAAAGGATATTTTGGCATCCTTGGAAGACTGATATGACCTGTCTTAAGATTTCTTGAATCCTTGGTCCAACCCAGAGGTTGGCAAACAGTAATAGCCTGCATGCTGCCTGGTTTTGTATAATCAGTGAGCTTACCTGCATGCTAAGGAGGGTTTTTATATTTTTTAATGTTTGTTTTTTTTTTTAAATGCTAGGTTATTCTAAATATTGTGTGACACACAAAATTTACATGTGATTCAAATTTCAGTATTCTTAAATTTTATTGAAAGATAGCCACACCTTCATCTAGTGTTGCCTTTGGCTGCTTTTATTACTACCTCTGCAGAGTTGATTAGTTGCAACAGAGATCATTTGGTGCAAAGACTGAAATATTTACTGTTTGGCCCTTTACAGAAAAAGTTTGCTGACTTCACGTCTAACTCATAATTTTTTCTTACCTGGAGGAAGATAGTTTTTATTATATTTCTCCCTCTCCATCATCATAATTTCACTGGAAGAGGGAGTATGGAGAATGGGAAATTTACTTACAGCTGTGGTATAGCAACTTCTGTTCTTTGAGAGGTAGGAGGGCAGATGGAAGGGGAATACATTTCGTAGAGATATACTTGACATTTGGAATAGGAAGAGGAAAGGTTAAAACAGTAGAGGTTCCAAATAGGATACTGACACACAGCCAAGAGAGGTCTAACCAGAAGAGCTTGGGGACAAGTCTAGAAGCTGTTAGACTCAAAACAGTGTTTAGGTAAATCCACCATAAAGAGAATTCTCCCTGTTTTTGGATAAACAAGGTAAAAGAGGAAGGAACAGTATTTCTAATTCTCCACATCCTCTTTTTAACCTTGTTCCTCCTTCCCCTCCAAGCTTAGCTAGTCTATGAAAATTACCTAATATGCAGAGTGGTACCTTCATCTAAGAAAGTTTTTAGAACCACTTGCAGTATCCCCTATTAAATTGTCCCAAGTAAAGTTCTAATACTTAAAAAGCAGAATTGGTTTAAGTTACCTCACATTCTTCAGGGAATGAGGTGTGGAATATGAATAAATTCAGTCAGAGTACACTGCATTCTAAATTATTTCACTGGTAAAAGCACTGGAATGAATTCTTCCCCTTTAAATATTCTGTGTATTTCTCAAACATGTAGGAAGATGCATAGTTATGACTAGAATACCTATAGAATTGTACCTGCAGAGTTGAACACCTTAGGTATAATTTATAATTATAACCTATTCTGATTTCTTTTCAAATATTAGGTGTCCTAGTTGCCTATGAAGGTTTGCCACTTCATCTTGCACTGTTCCCCAAACTTTGGACTGAGCTATGCCAGACTCAGGTAAAGAAAATGAGTTTTAGATGATTTGATCTTTCATCTCTTTTTTTTTTTTTTTTTTTTTTTTTTTTTTTTTAAAGATTTTATTTATTTACTTGAGAGAGAGACAGTGAGAGAGAACATGAGCGAGGAGAAGGTCAGAGAGGGAAGCAGACTCCCCATGGAGCTGGGAGCCCGATGCGGGACTCGATCCCGGGACTCCGGGATCATGACCTGAGCCGAAGGCAGTCGTCCAACCAACTGAGCCACCCAGGCGCCCTGATCTTTCATCTCATCTGACCATTTGGTCAGTAATTTTAGAAACAATGGGTTGAACACAAACTGGAAATTAGAGATGTTTTAGAATCTTGGTAGATAAAAGTATGATTAATGGAAATAATAGCTATTGAGTATTGGGCATCAAGTTGCCCTTTGAGGTTTTTATTTCAATAGATTTGTACCACAGAGGATGTTTCAAATGAGCTATTGAATTTGTAATGTATTGATCACTATAAACAGTCATGCTGAAAGTCCAACAAAACAGGGAGGTATTTAGGAGAAGAAGGCACGTTCCACTTCTTGTTCCCCCTCACCTGCCCCATCTCTCTTTTGCTCCCCTCCACCCTTCTCAAAATTTGGCAGAAACAGTTTCATCAGTCTGTCCTTTACTTCTTCCCTGTTACTTTGGAGAGGTTTTCAAGAGTCTGATGCACTTGTTCTTGTCCGCAGTCTCACTGAGGTCAAGAAACAACGCATCCTACCTACCTGAGGTATCTAAAAGCCAACTCTTTAAAGTGGGCATCTCAGTAATGCTTGTTTAATTGGCGGAGGAGAATGGCAGGAACATGAAGGGGGAAAGCAGATTGGTCCTAAGATTTGGCTCATTCCTTGGATCAGGCATAAAGGATCCCCACTTTCTTTAGACCCAGAAAAAAAACACAAAACAAAAAACCCACAACAACTACTGGTTTTGTGCTTGGTTGCAGCCCCCCATCCCCAGAGGAAGAGAGTTGTATTCACTTTACTTTGGCTTAAACTTTACTCAAATTCTAGTATCTGAAACACGGAAACATTTTATGCCTCTGGTACAGCCAACTGCCTAGGCTGTAATGCAGTTTCTTCTCCTTGTAGACATGTGTGAAATGGTGTTGGGATGGTTGTTTCTCTCTCTTCTTGTTTCAAACTGTGAACTTCTCAAGTATAGAAATGGAATCCTCTCTAGCCCCTAAAGAAATGTCACTTTGTTTTCTATAGTAGGAATCTTTGAACTAATTTATGTTGATCCCAGGGCCTTATTTAGTACACTGGGGACTTTGAGAAAATGACGTGCTGGTTGATTTTTTAGCTGAGTGGTCAGTTAACTGGAGCAGACCTCTGCTTTTTCCCTCTGCCACTGCTGCTGCTCTTTTCATTCTTCTTGATCTGGGTAGTTGGTTTTTTTGGTTTCTCTGCTCAGCCCGTCTGTTGCTTCCCTGTTGTTTTATCTACTCCAGCATTTTACTGCTCCCTTTATTGGCTTGTTTTCTAAAGAATTCACCGTCTCCAAAAACTTCCTCTATAACAATGCCAAACTCTATTCAGGCTTCTGGAGCCCTGCCATCTTGGTCACAGCAGCCATCAGGAAACCTGGGCAGCAGGCAGAGGCTCTGGTTGCTAGAATAAGGCCAGTCTTCCTGACAGCAAGCCTTTGAGGAGTTGGGTCCTGGTCGTGTTAGACTCCTGGTTTCTTGGGTGAACTTGAGTGTACTTACCAAATGCTTAACTCTAATAAAATATTTAAGTATATAATCTATACCTATTATCTAAACTTTGTCCTATTTTTTAAAATAGTCCATTTTGTCATTGTATAAATGATTATTAAAATACATATAATCTAGGGAGTATATCCACTTAAAGACATACTATTTGTGTTTAAGAGCCATGACTATTTAAAAGCAGGAAAACCAAATTTTAGTAAAATTTCCATCTGTTGGGGACCCACTAATTATCTTTGTGAGATAATTAAAAGAAATTTGCTGTTTACCGTTGCAGTATTCATGGGGGGAGAAGGATATTTACCAAACTACAATTGCTTTAAGGTTTTAACTCCTTTCATGGAATAAATTTAATTTTTAAAATTTGTTTTTTTCTCTACATATGGTTTGGTTACCTATTAATTATCCATCAATTTGGTCCCCTGAAAACATTTTCATCCACTTGTCAGTCTTATTTATCCAGTCCTTGTTTCTTCTCTTCATGCCCAAGTTGAATTTCTTTGGAAACCTGTTTTTTTATATTGCCTTTCAGATGTTACAAGTCTCTTTCTCTGACACTCATGGGTAGAGTCTAAGTGCGGAAGATTTAGTTTACTGGGAGAGCAGTTACTTAACTGAAAATTCAGTAGACAGTTAAAAGTGCTTCTCTAACAGGACTTAAAATGTCTGCATGTTCATCATAAGTGCGTGTAAGCCTTGCAGTTACTTCCATGCTCAACCATCAGTACTTCTTCTCCCCCACTATAGTCTGCAATGTCAAAAAACTGCATCAAGCTTTTGTGTGAAGATCCCGTTTTTGCAGAATATATAAAATGTATCCTGATGGATGAAAGAACTTTTCTAAACAACAACATTGTCTACACATTCATGACACATTTTCTTCTAAAGGTATGTCCTACTTTGGAAACTCAATATGTTATTTCCAATGTGTTAGTGGTTATATTTTCATTACGTTGGCCTTTTTGGAGACTTTTGTTTTAATCTTTTTTTTTTCCAGGTTCAAGGTCAAGTGTTCTCTGAAGCAAACTGTGCCAATTTGATCAGCACCCTAATTACAAACTTGATAAATCAGTATCAGAACCTGCAATCTGATTTCACCAACCGAGTTGAAATTTCTAAAGCAAGTGCTTCTTTAAATGGGGTAAGAATTGGGGTACCTGGCTAGGTCAGTTGGAGTGTGTGACTCTTGATCTTGGGATTTTTTCAGCCCCACGTGGAGTGTAGAATCGCTTAAAAATGAAATCTTAGGGGCGCCTGGGTGGCTCAGTGGGTTAAAGCCTCTGCCTTCGGCTCAGGTCATGATCCCAGGGTCCTGGGATTGAGCCCTGCATCAGGCTCTCTGCTCAGCAGGGAGCCTGCTTCCTCCGCTCTCTGCCTGCCTCTCTGCATACTTGTGATAGATAGATTTATAGGCTTAATCCTTGGTCAGGCAGAAATCCAGATGAAAAAATTTGCATCTTCAGTATACTTTCTAAAGGGCAATCAGATAATGGCTATGTTTTATGTAATTAAGAGTTCACTGTAGTGACTTTCACTCCATCTGTCAAATAAATAAAATCTTTTTTAAAAAAATAAAATCTTAAAAAAAGGGGGGGGTAAGAACTGTGGAAGGTAATAGTCCTGTACTTAAGTACTTTCCTTAAATCAACTCTAAATTCAGCTTTAATATGATTTTTACTATAGCTTCAAATTAATATTTTTACTGTCATAACTTCAAATTATTCAAACTCTGAAAATCACATAGATGAAAACTCTCTAAAAATATGTATTCTCTATGCCTTTGAAGTGTGTAGTACACACTTTTACATTACCTTGGAAGACATGAGCAAATGTCATTAAATGCTAAGGACAATGAGACCACCAAGAGGGAGACATTTCTTTTATCTCCAGGTCATACAGTAATGGAACGCTAGCACCTGTCCAGCAGCAGTCTCCCCAATAACCAAGTGTTGCTTAGATGCCAGACTAGATTCTAGAGCTAAGAAACACCTTACTGTTTGACTGACACCAGAAATCAGTGTATTTGAGGAATTGTAATATCTAGATTGAGGCCTTAATTTCTCATGGATAATTCGGGGCTTATTTTTTAAATCCCTTTTTTTGCCTTTTCCATTTTCAGAAAACTATTTGAGTCTTCAGTCTGACCTTATTAGTGGCATAATACGTAGAATATTGGTATTAATGACTTAGAACCAATAAAATACGGTAATATGCTAATGCTAGCTCTCTAGTTTTAGCATTCTCTAAAATTGCCTGAGCAACCAGAATGAATTCCTGGGAAAGTAAATGTGTGGTAAACTGTAAACAACTGTGTCAAAATGTTAGCTTTAGAATATGAAATGTTCCCATCTGGGTTTTCTAGGATCTGCGGGCACTTGCTTTGCTCCTGTCAGTACACACTCCCAAACAATTAAACCCAGCTCTCATTCCAACTCTGCAAGAGCTTTTAAGCAAATGTAGGACTTGTCTGCAGCAGAGAAACTCACTCCAAGAGCAAGAAGCCAAAGAACGAAAAACTAAAGGTTAGCTTTCTGGACTAATATTAATTACCTTTAGGGTGGGAGATGGGAAGAATACACTCGGTATAACTGACTTTATTGTAGCTGTCGGTTCAGTTGGGTCTCTTGCATATAATTCTAAAAAAAACTCTCCCACAAATACTCTCACTGTGATCTTAATGACTCCTTTCAGAGAATGATGTTCATTTTCACAGATGATGAAGGGGCAACTCCTGTTAAAAGAAGGCGTGTTAGCAGTGATGAGGAGCACACTGTAGACAGCTGTATCAGCGACATGAAAACAGAAACCAGGGAGGTCCTAACCCCAACTAGCACTTCAGACAATGAGACAAGAGACTCCTCAATCATTGATCCAGGAACTGAACAAGATCTTCCTTCCCCTGAAAATAGTTCTGTTAAAGAATATCGAATGGAAGTTCCATCTTCGTTTTCAGAAGACATGTCAAATATCAGGTCACAGCATGCAGAAGAGCAATCCAGTGATGGTAGATTTGAAGACTGTAAAGAATTTAAGGACCTCCACTGTCCCAAGGATTCTAACTTAGCTGAGGAAGAATCTGAGTTCCCTTCTACTTCACTCTCTGCGGTTCTCTCTGACTTAGCTGACTTGAGAAGCTGTGATGGTCAAGCTTTGCCCTCCCAGGACCCTGAGGCTGCTTTATCACTCAGTTGTGGCCATTCCAGAGGACTTTTTAGTCATATGCAGCAACACGACATTTTAGATACTCTGTGTAGGACCATTGAATCTACGATCCATGTGGTCACAAGGATATCTGGCAAAGGAAACCAAGCTGCTTCTTGACATTAGATGTAGCATGTCTACTTTTAAGGTCCCCTCTCCCCCCAATGCTGTTTGTATAAGTTTTGCTTATTTCTGTTTTTGTGCTTCAGTTTGTCCAGTGCTCTCTGCTTGAATGGCAAGATAGATTTATAGGCTTAATCCTTGGTCAGGCAGAAATCCAGATGAAAAAATTTGCATCTTCAGTATACTTTCTAAAGGGCAATCAGATAATGGCTATGTTTTATGTAATTAAGAGTTCACTGTATTGGCTTTCACTTCCTATGGCTGTCTGGGAGGGACAGGGTTCCCTGGCCCTGTACAATGTAATTTAAACTTACAGCATTTTTACTGTGTATAATATGGTGTCCTCTGTGCCAGTTTTGTACCTTAAAATAGAGGCAGATTGCCTCCGATCGCTGTGGTTCTTATTATCAAAATTAAGTTTACTTGTATACGGAACAACCACAAGAAATTTGATTCTGTAAAGAATCCTCTTTAGCTGTGGCCTGGCAGTATATAAATGGTGCTTTATTTAACAGAATACCTGTGGAGGAAATAAAGCACACTTGATGTAAAAATAATTGTTTTATTTTTATTGACATGACCGATTGCTATTCTGTGCACTTAATTAAACGAATTGTGATGACTTTTCATTTGTTTACATTTAACATTGCTTTAGTCTTCTCAGATGAAAGTAATGAGAAAACTGTGAGTGAGAGGGAAGCACTCTTCCATCATATTCTCTTTCACTATAGTAGTAGCAGCAGTCCAAAAAGTCACTTACCCCTGAGCCTTTGAGGCCTCCCCCCAGAGTGCAGAACTGCCGTAGGGAGCAACCTCAGGACAAGGCCTGCTGCGCCTCACATCGGCATGCTTCCAAATGCGAGGCGCTGCTGGTTCGCTACCTAAGAGCTACAGACCTTAAAAACCCTGACGTAAAATAAAGGAAAAGTATCGATGTGCCATTTATTTTTTATCTGCCTGAACTAAAAATACAGCTGAAAGCAGCTTGCTAGGACAAGCTTTAGTGGGAAACAGCAACCGTCTGTACCCAGCGGCTCGGTCTCTCCTCAAAGGAGCACTATGGGAGGTAAGGTTCATACCCAATATCCAGGTTGCTTGCTACTTTTAATCTAGTAAGAGTCTAGTTGTAGTAAAGGTTCAAACGGTGCTTTGAATTCTGTATAAACTCATGGATTTCATCCACTATAAATTAAGAGTGTCTTTTTTAAAAGAAATAATGGGGAAGACATTTTTCCTGCTTACAAAAAGTAATACCCTTATAAAATCTTCTAATTCAACCATTTAGGGGGGTCAGCCGCAGTAAACCTTTTATTTCTTCAAAATGCTGCTTCTGCCAACAGAATTTCATGCTCTTCTTTACAGACAGGAACTCCTGAACAGTCTAATTGTAATTCAGTCTGCCCTGGATAGGCACAAAGCTCAGGGCAACTCTTGCATAGTGTTCTAGAAAGAAGATAAGAAGCTTATTACAGCATTACGCAAAGGAAAACTGTCCATAGGGTACTACACCTTGTTATTTTTTTAATAGTGTGTCAGGGTGCCGGGACATGGGTGTGAGCTTTAGTGTTTCTAGACTTAAAACAAAGAATACTAGTAACATACCTTCTGGCCAGTTCCTACATCTCCGCTTCATGATGATCTTTTTATTTGTCAACTTAAAACAAAGGGGAAATTCCCTTAAAACAGCTTTTAAAACTTACAATACAGAAAATCCTTTCATTAAAATCCCTGAGCACTTAAAATACTGAGTCAACAACTATACAGTCCCATCTTCCAGGTTATATGTCAGCACCAACTGAAAATGCACTGTTCCTGGATGCCAGCACTGACCTCCAGGACAGAAGTGCAGTGACACTGGTAACCCAGAGTTGATGTCAGGGGTGAGGCAATGCAGACCTTAGTGATTTAGGTGGCCAAAATGTGAAACTTGTGGAGCATGAGTTAAGAATTCAACTTCTTTCTTCTAAAACCATAAGCATTAGCACATCTACTATGCTTAGAACTAAGTCTTCATCTTTATCATTAATATGTTTAACATTTTTTATTTGTTTTACAACCAGGTACACATAGCTTTACTATGACCAACTTTATGATGTTCTCAAGTTTCTGTGAGCTCAGATTAAAAAAAAAAAAAAACAAAGCAAGTTTTAAAAGCATGGATTTTAAAAAGCAATATTGGGGTGCCTGGCTGGCTCATTGGGAAGAGCATGTGACTCCTGACCTTGAGGTCATGAGCTCAAGCCCTATGCTGGCTATAGAAACTACTTAAAAAAATAAAAAGCATATTAACAGAAGAGTCAGTCCCAGCTTCTCTTTAACCCTAAGGCTTACTTCCCAGTCCTACATACTCACTGGTGATGCTCCTGCAAACATTAGGAATTTCCCTCCCTTTCAGTTCTAGTACAGCAGGATATTTAGAAAATTTTTGCACCAACTAACCAAGCAAACATATAGCAGACATGTTAATCCAGTGTGCCCTATCACCTTTTTAACCTAAACCCAAAGTATTAACAATTAAGGTAGTTTGGGTTTTTTTTTCTTTCCTTATCCTTAATCTGTAGCTTTTACTTACAACTTTCTCTCCCTCTCCCTCAGTGGGAGAAAACTCCAAAATCTATCCCCTAACTGTGAATCTATTTTCCTAAAATGCCCATCTTGTACTCCCTTGAATTTTTTAAGACTCATCCTAAAGACTTCTGTCCCCACCGTTTAGATAGATCCCTTAGTTGTTAAGAACATAGCCATAGGGGAAGTGGAAAACCAGCTCCGCTTCTTAGTGGCACATTTTTTTCCCAGTGTCAGCACTGAAGATCCTAGCTTGGGAAGTTACTTACGTCTTTCCCAGTGAAGACGCGGTACAGTTGCTCTGTAGTGGCGTCAAAGAGTGCAATCATGTGCAGTACCACAATGGGGATTTGATCTCAAAGAAGAGAAGAGATCCGAAGGATAACTAACTAGCATGCCAGGGATCAAGCTACTTAGATTTTAAAATGCAGTCTCCCACTCTTCATACCAAAATGTCCCCAAATTTCATACTACATGTTCCACACACATGGAAATAGTACGAAAAGCCTTTTAGCACCACCAATCCTGGTTACCGTGAAACAGAGCTCATTGTTCCTTGGAGCTCTTCAGCTTTGTTCCACTCCCAGACCATTGCTTAATATCCCAGATCCTTCCTGGACATGGACATAATGGCCCAAAGGGCATAACGATAAATAGATAAAGGACAATAGCACTTAAAGCTAAAGGGTGTCAGTTGCCCAACACCAGAGGCCAAGAACAGGACCTAAAACCTCCCAATCCAAAAGGCTGGAGAGGTTTTTCATTGTGGTAGGTGAACCTCAGAGTTGCTTGGTTTATAATCGTTGCCTGCCAAAGAACCCCACCTTTGACACACAGTCTTGAACTATGTATTTATCTCATAAGAAGGCCTATGTATACATTCCCTTCCATCAAGAATAGAAGTCTCATTTCATTACTTCCCCCCAAAACGACAAGGGATGCAAAGATGAATGAAACAGCCCTCCTCACTAACCTTTTCCAGTTCATCATTTAGGACTTTGAAGCACCCTCATTAAGCACTTCCTTTTACCCCTCCCTGCATCCTGACCTCAAAGGTCATACCTGCAGGGTGTTCTCACTCAGTTTCCTTTTAACTGTCAATTCCTGGGTTGCCATGGCTTCCCTTGGTAAAATCATTCCCATTGTAAATTCTAAAAAGAAATATACAAGAAGTGATTTTGATCAAAAAAAACTTTTTGAGCACCACCAATAAGGCAGAAAATCCAAACAGCTTATAAGAAAATAGGAGAACTGATATTTATAAAGAATTTTATATCATTGAGAATTTCAAGACCTTACCATGTTTTTAACATATAAAACTAATTATGAACATGAGTTCCATAGGAACAAGTGCCTTTTTTTTCAAATGCCTCTTTTATTTTGTTCTTGATAAAAGTATGATATTTTCAATGTTTTTTTCTAAAAACTCCATTTTATAAAACTACTAGCTTTATGACCTTCACCTACTTAATTGCTTCACCACCACCTCCCAAAGCTTGGCCTCCCAGTATTCCAACCTGTGGGCCAGGCAGCACCTCATACCTTGATAACAGAGTCCAAGGATGAGGTGCGGATATACAGGCCCCTCAGTCCTTGTGCCTGGCAGCTAATTTAGGGAAGAAGACAACGAATGACCTCACTTCCACACAGTGTAGATACCATCTAGGTAAATCTCAATTATATCTGTAATGCCTCTCATTCCTTCACTCATTCATTCAAACAAAGATTTATTCATAAGCACCTATTATATGCCAGGAATTGTGCAAAAAGCTGGTGATACAGCAGTGAATAAGACACACACCTTCCATGCCCCCTTAGAGCTTACACTCTAGGAGGGAAGATAAACCTGGAACAAGTAATTATACAAACAACTGAATGAATTGTCATTCCAGAAAACTCTCAGCAGTTCCATAGGCAAAATAGTTTGCGGTGTATAGGATAGCAACAGTCACTAAATATGGTCTTACTTGTGACTAGCTCTCAACCTCCAGATTACAGTTTATCCTGCAGCATAAAGAGTTGTTTCAGAAGCCTCACAGACATCACCCTAACCTGGGGATCCAGACCACAGTACAGAGCATAACTTAGGTAAATAGAAAAGGGATCCTCTGGTTCACAAGGGTTGCCTTCTTTACCCATCTTAAGTGCCTTCAGGTAATCTCCAAGAGCCTCCCTGACCGTGGCGGTGCCTGCAGTTTTCATAAGATCCTTCAGTATATCCACATCTCCTTTCTTTTTACTCACGTTCACCTACAAATCAGAAAAATAACAAACCTAAGAAAAATCTGGTTTGATGTACTCTCACAACATGAGGACATACGGCTGGGAGAAGTGCTGTGATCCTGGGGGAAGAGGAAGAAGTGGATATAAGAGAGTTGTGCCAGATTTCTTCAGACTTTGAGAACATGTAAGGTTTTTTTTTAAATCAAAGGTCCTTTGACTGGGCTGATGGCCAAATCTGGAGTGGACTTCTTAAAAATGTGAACCCCTTAATTTGCATATAAAATGTTATGTGTATATGTATATGTATTATATTGATGATGTAGTCACCCCATGGCTTTTATCAGGGTCTAGAAATGCGCTGTCCAGTATGGTAGCCACTAGCCACATTTGGCTATTGAGCACTTGAAATGTGGCTGGTCTGATTTGAGATGCGTTAGAAGTGTAAAATAATACACAACAGACTTTGAAGACTTAATACAAAAAAAGAATGAAATCTCAGTAATTTTGATACTAATTACATGTTAAAATGGTATTTTTATATATTTGGTTAAATAAAAATATTAAAATTTCACCTGTTTCTTTTAACTTTTTTAATATGGCTACTAGAAAAATTTAAATTCTGTATTGTATTTCTATTGAACAGCGCTGGTCTAGAACCCCAAAGCCAGTGTAATTAGGAAAATCAAGTTCCCACAATAAAGTGGCCTTGGAGCTACACTTTTTTGATGTGGAGGGAACCGGGGAAAGGAGGGAAGACAGAGGGAAGGAGGAGAAGGAACAAGAGGGGCGGGGGAGAAGAGGCCAGACAGGAAGGAGGAAGCATCCGAATGCCGCCCTGGGGATGCTTCTGTGGTATGCTCAGAATGAAAAGAGGTGTTGGTTTGAAATACTTAGTGTTCCTGTGATTCCCTTGAGCTGGTCCTGATCCCGGGTCCTGGGTCCCAGTGTGTCATGTAACGCCACCAAGGGTTGAATCTAAAAGGCCAGCTTAATATGCTGATGAAAACCTTTCCAGCTGGGTCTTAATATAGTGAAGTGAAATCACAGCCCTTAAACATGGAACCCCACATCTGAAGATGGGTCTGAGCCCCACTTTCATGGCATTTTATAACCTTTACTAACGGCCAGTCATAGGCATGTATCTCAGTATGGTTTAGTTTTTCTGTCTTTGTTAAGAATTCACATTTAAATATGTTCACAAATCAAAAAGACCCTCTGTCGAACTATCTTAGTTTGGAAAATCAACAAATGGTACAAATGGTCATTCCCTTCTTCCCCCAGGAAGCAAGCTTCTCAGCTTCAAGAGGACAGTCCCTGAAAACCAAATTTGGAAGCTCCACAAAGCTCCCCCCCCCAGGACAGCCAGGCAAAAGCAACTCCGCAACTAGTTTACCAAAACCATGCAATATAACTGAAAGAGGGGACAGCTAAAGTGGAGAATTTTCACTATTAAAGGGAAACCGCAAAGATGCAGAAACAAAACCCCATTCATCCACCTGAGCACGCTCCAGTCCGTACACGGTCACATTTACCTGCTACCAGCCCGGAGTCACAGAGGAAGGGGCCAGGGAGGGCACGGGCACCTGTATGGGCCCCACACCTGGAATGCAGGCCAGTCACAGGGCTTCTGGGGCTTCCTCTTCTTCCTCCTACACCCCTCCGCTCCACACTTCACCCTGCCTCCCACAGTCTAGCACACCTGCTTGGCAAACAAATCCTAATAGTTCACCAAAACTGCCGTACAGGAATCACAGTCTATTAACAGTTTTTCAAATGCCCAATATATATAGCAGAAACTTGACCTTTTAAACAAAAGAAACCAGCAGATACCTCACCTCAGTGTCATCTACTTCACTTTCTTCAGAAAGGTTGATTATTTCAATCAATCCCTTGTGCTTTGCACCAGATTCTTTAATTACACCTAAAATAAAATATGTTCTTCAATTACAAAGTAACAACTGGTTTATGCAAAACTGCCCACCTTCCTCACAGGATACCACCACAGAGGATGACAAGGCAGGCTTAAGGCTTTGCCACCACACAGGTGTTCTGGCCCAAAACAGTGGTAAAGGAACAAGGAAGGTGGAGGCAAAACCTGGCCAAGGAGAGTGTACACAAAACTAGGGGCCAGGTGGAAGCATGAGGGCGAAGTGGGCCTTTAACCAATGCTTCTGTTTTCCTCTCCCCATATTCTTTACCTGGTCAAAGCAGGATAAAGGGCTATCTTGAAGAGGAGTTACGTATGGGATGGGAGGCCAGAAAGGAGGAATGAGGTCTAATCAGGGAAAGCATGAGGGGAGGCAGGTGGTGGCTTGGGGAAGATGTGTGTGGACTCCACGTAGCTGGATTTCTCTCATTAACAAAATGCAGATTTCAGGGACATCAAGACAGCAACACAGGTTATTCCCAACTTCTGTCCCCATCACAAGACAACTAGCAGCTATCCAGACACCACAGTGAAAATCCCTGAATGCACCCTTATGGACCAGAGACAAAGTGCCAAATGAGAAGGGTAGGAGAAGTGAAAAAAACTGACCAAATCACCCCTCCCTCATGCCAGCAGGGAGCTGTGGTTTCTTCAGTGGGGAAAAAGGTGGACCTCTAGGTCCCCTAGCATTGGGGGATGGTTCCTAGAAGGCCTGCCTGGGTCTCGGCTCACAGGGACCACTGGGAATCA
Organism: Mustela nigripes; assembly: GCF_022355385.1. Taxonomy (NCBI): domain Eukaryota; kingdom Metazoa; phylum Chordata; class Mammalia; order Carnivora; family Mustelidae; genus Mustela; species Mustela nigripes. Next base: position 61,182,036 of record NC_081563.1, read on the forward strand.
GACAGACAGAAACAAGGCAAAACTTCCACTAACCAACACTCAAAATCCTGTTGGACCATGTTCCTGCTACAGCAGAGCATGAGCAAAGATCCTGGCCAGTAATTCCACCCATCTGCAGAGCTGAGCTGGTAGCCCTATGTAGCTAGGGAGCTCAGTTGGCAGTTATGCCTGATTAGGATCCCCAGTCAACGGACTGAAACCAGCTCTGGAGCCCATCCTACCACCCCACCCAGTCAAGGAAGCAAATCTGCAGCCCCACTCAACTACTGAGTGTAGTCTCCCATCATCCGGACCATACAGGAGCCTGACCAGAGAATCTGGACCACCACTGACTCCATCCTCCAGCCCCACTTTGGGCAGGAAGTCAAACCAGCAGCCCTGCCCAATGGTTGAGCACAGTCTCTGGTCCCACATAACCAGGGAGCCGGAACAATAACTCTAAGCAACCTTGAAGCCCAGGCTACAGACCTACCCAAACGTCAGACACAGCTTCTGGCCTTGTCCAGACAGGGAGCCTAGACAGTGACCCCACCCAAACACAGAACACAGCCCCTAGCCCCAGCAAACTACAGGATACAGCTGGAGGCCCATCCCCACGAGCCAGCCCAGCCAGCAACGTTGCTCAACAGCAGAGCATAGCCAGTGGCTCCCTGATCTTGAAGTGAAGCCTGCAGACCTATCCAACTTCAGGGCACAGTCTAATCACAAAGCACAGCCTGAGGCCAGGTCTAATCATGAAGCCCTGCCTATGGTCCTGCCGAACAGAGTCTAGCCAGCAAAACCATGTGGTCAGGGACCATAGCTTGAGACCCTACCCAACCAGGAGCAATGGTAGAGACCCACCATAGCCCTGCCCAATCATAGAGTCTGCACAGTAGCACTGCCCTTCCAGGGAACACATCCAGGGACCAGCTCCCAACCAGAGGGTACTGTAAGACGCATGTAGAGGCCCCATGTGACCATGCAGTACAGCCAGCAGCTACAACCCGCCGGGGTGTCTGTCTGCTCAGCAACCCTGCTTGAACACAGAGCCCAACCAGCAGACCCACCCAACCAAGGAGCCCAGAGAGTAGAGCCCCAGCCTCCAACCCTGATCAGAGTATGGGCAGCGGACCCACGCAACTAGAGACCCTGACAGCATGCCCTGCCAACCACAAATGCTACTAGATGACCCACCAACTAACCCAAACTAAGCTGAATGGTGAAGGTCTTTTCCTACTGAAGCAAACCCATGAAGTGTGGAAAAGGAAACCACTTACATATGCAGATACCAACATAAGGAATTAAGGCTCATGAACAACCAGGTAAACAACACCACCAAAGGAAACTCATAAAGCTCCAATCCTAAAGAAATGAAGATCCACAAACTATGCATTCTGTAATTAAGAATAAATCTCTTAAAGAAGTTTAGTGAACTATAAAAATACACAGACAAAATTAGGAGGACACTGCATGAACAAAATGAGAAATTCAACAAAGAAACAAAAACCAAAGAAACACAACAGAAATCCTGGAGCTGAATACAATGACTGAACTGAAGAATTCCACAGAAAGCTTTAATAGCTAAACTGACCAAACAGAAGAAAGCATTAGTGAAATAGAAAATAGGTTATTTAAAATTAGCATCATAAAAATATATGAATGTGTAAAACCCATATGAATGGATATACCCAATGTGTAATGGTAAATATATAGTTAAAGTCAGATCATCAAATATTGCAATGGTGTTGCATAATTCCCTTACACTTCTACTTTAAAAGTTAAAACATAATAAAAATAACCATAAATACAGTAATTTGTTACTGGACACACAATATGAAAATATGTAAATTGTATTATCAATAATGTACAATCTGAGGAGGGAAGAAGTATAAATTTCTGTATGCTACCGAAGTTGTTAATAACTTAAATAGCATGTTATAAATATATTTCATATAAGCCTTAGGGTAACCACCTGAGGATAACCCATAGTAGATATGCAAAAGATTATGATAGTGGAGTCAAAGCATACCACCATGAAAAGGCATCAGCTCACCAAGGAAGACAGAAGAGGAAGCAAAGAACACAGGATCTATAAAGCTGTTAGAAAACAAAATGGTGTAACTTCTCACCTATCAATAATTACTTTAAACATAAATGGATTACATTCTCCACCAGAAGACACAGAATAGCTGAATGGATTAAAACAAAAACAAGAAAGATCCAACAATACGCTGCCTATAATACAGAGACTCACTTTAACTTTAAAAGGATACACATAAACTGAGAGTCAAGGGATGAAAAAGACATTTCAAGCAAATGGTAAGCCCCCTCAAAAAGGAGTAGTAGCTATACTTGTATTAGACAAAATACTAAGAAAAAATGGTTAAAAAAAAACAAACAAACCTAAAGGAGGTTATTATATAATGCTGAAGGGACTGATTCATCAGGAAGATAGAACAATAGTAAATATTTATGTACCCAACATTGAAGCAGCTAAATATATAAAGGAAATACTAGCAGAACAAGGAGAAATAAACAGCAATACAGTAATAGCTGGGGACTCTAAAACCCCATGATCAATAATGGAGATTATCCAGACAAAAAAAAAATTTGTAAGGAACAGCAGATTTAAATATTATAGACCAAGTGGACCTCACACACATATATAAAACAGCCCATTAAACAATAGAATACACATTCTATTCAAGTATCCATGGAACGTCTTCTAGGATAAATCGTGTTATGACACAAAACATGTCTCAACAAATTAAAAAATATAGAAATTATAGTATCTTTTCAAACCATAATAGTAGGAAACTGGAAATTAGTTAACAGGAGGAAAGCTGAAAAACTCACAAATACATGGAAATAAATAAAACATTCCTGAATAACCAATAGCTCAGAGAAATCAAAAGGGGAATTTTAAAAACACCTTGAGTCAAATGAAAATAGAAACAACATACCAAAACCTACAGGATGCAGCAAAAGCAGATCTAAACTGGAAGTTTTTAGTGCTGAACATATACATCAAGGGGGGGAAAAAAAGATTTCAAATAAAGAACCTAACTTTGTCTCAAAGAGAGTTAGGAAAAACAAACAAACAAACAAAAAAAAAACACTAAGCTAAAAATTAGCACACGAAAGCAAATAAGAAGCATCTATAGGGGTGCCTGGATGGCTCAGTTGGTTGAGCGGCTGCCTTCAGCTCAGGTCAGGATCCCAGGATCCTGGGATCGAGCCCCGAATCGGGCTCTCTGCTCAGCGGGGAGCCTGCTTCTCCCTCTCCCTCTGGCTGCCATTCTGCCTACTTGTGCTCCCTGCCAAATAAAAAATAAAATCTAAAAAAAAAAAAAGAGAAGAAAAAAAATCTATAGAAGCATCTATAGATTCCATATAACCTTATCAAAATGCCAATGGAATTTTTCACAGAAAAAAAACAATTCTAAAATTTGTGTGAAACCACAAAACACCTCAAACACCCAAAGCAATCCTAAGAAAGAACAAAACTGGAGGCATCACAACTCCTGATCTTAAAATTTACTACAAAGCTACAGTGATCAAAATAGTATGGTATTGACATAAAAACAGACATAGAGACCAATGGAATGGAATCAAGAGCCCAGAAATAAACCCATGCATATATGATCAACTAATATTTGACAAGAGAGACAAAAATACTCAGTGGTAAAAGGTAGTCTTTTCATTAAACAATACTAGGGAAACATCACAGTCACATGCAAAACAATGAAACTGGACCCTTATCTTGCAACACTTACAGAAACTAACTTAATGTGGATTAAAGATCAGAAACCATAAAACTCCTAGAAGAAAACACTGGTTTTTGCAATAACTTTTGGATAGCACACCAAAAGCACAAGCAACAAGAGCAAAACAAGTAGGACTATATCAAACTAAAAAGCTCCTGCAACTGAAACAATCACTAACAAAAGGAAAGAGCAACCTGCAGAATGGAAGAAAATATTTGCAAACCTTATCTGATAAGAAGTTACTACCCATCCTGCTAAGCGAAGTAAGTCAATCAGGGAAAGACAATTATCAAAAGATCTTACTGATTAGAGGAATTTGAGAAACAAGATAGAACATCATCAGAGAATGTAGGGGAAAAGGAAACAAGATGAAACCAGGGAGGGAGACAAACCATAAGAGACTCTAATCTCAGGAAACAAACTGAAGGTTGCTGGAGGGGAGGGTGCTGGGAGGGATGGGGTGGCTGGGTGATGGACACTGGGGAGGGCATGTGCTATGGTGTGTGCTGTGAATTGTAAGACTGACGATTCACAGACATGTACCCCTGAAACAAATAATACATTATATGTTAATAATAAAAAGTTAATGCCCAAAATATATAAGGAACTCAGAAAACTTGCCAGCAAAAATCCCCCAAATAATCCCATTAAAAATGGGCGAAGGACCTAAATAGACATTTATGCGAAGGAGATATTCAGATGGATGACAGGTACCTGAAAAAGTGCTCCGCACCACTGAGCATCAAGGAAACACAGATCAAAGTCACAATGAGGTATGACCCCACACCTGCTGCTGGAACAGCTAGATCAAAAAGAGACAAGAGGTGTTAGCGGGGATATAGACGGAGCACAGGGAATCCTCCTGCACTGTGGGGTGGGAATGCAAACTGGCGTGGCCCCTGTGGAAAACTGTGTGTGGAAGTTCCTCAAAAATTAAAAATAGAACTACCATATGATTCAGCAATTCCACTTCTGGGTATTTATCCAAAGCTAATCAATATCTCAAAGACACATCTGCACCCCATGTTCACTGCAGCACTATAGTTGCCAAGACATGGAAACAACATATGCAGTGACAGGTAAATGGATAAAGAAGATGTGGTGGATACACTCACACACACACAACAGTATATTGTTCGGCCATACAAACAAAGGAAATCCTGCTATCTGGGACAAAAAGGATGGACCTTGAGGGCATTATGCTAAGTGAAAGAAGTCAGACAAAGACAAAAATTATATGATCTCATTTGTACTTGGAATCTAGAAAAAACAAACTCCTAGAGACAGCAGATTGGTGGTTGCAGGGAGCCGGTGATGTGGAAGGTGGTCAGGGGACACCAACATGAGAACTTCTAGTCACAAGAGGAAGTTCGGAGGATGTCCTGTGTGGCCTCATGACTACAGTGAACACCTCTGTACTGTTATTGGAAAGTTGCTAAAAAAGTAAATCTGAAAAGTTCCTAACACCCACACAAGAAAACTGTAATATATGAGAAGAGGGACGTGATAAATAACCTCACTGCAGTAATCATTTCCATCACGTATATATAAAATCATCCTGCTGTATACCTTAACCTTATACAATGTTATAAGTCAACTGTGTCTCAATAAAGATGGGGAAAAATTAAAATAAAATTCAGTTAAAAAAAGAAAAAAGACCAGAATGTTGACTCTTCCCCAGAAGGTCCCACTTGCCACCTCCAGGACTCACTGCTAGAGAAGAACAAGCAAGCGGTCATGGCAGGCCCTGTTCAGGCCCCCCTTCAGCTCCTGCCTTGGTGGGGCTCAGTCTTACCTTCCAAAAGCAGAGGCTGCTGCTTTGAGGGGAGAGAGACAGAAGAGACACAAGACAATGAGCTTCCCTGGGACCCTCAGAGTCCTGTTGGGGGGTGTGGGGTGGGGTAAAAGTTGCCAGACCCGGCCACAATCCAGCCAGTTGCACACAATGAGGGAGCAACTAAGAGCAAACCCCAGTCAGAAGCTTCCAAGGCAGAAGTGGACATCTTTTGTTGCTTCGTGAGCACCTCCCTGGGCTCAAGGCTGCCTCGAGCAAAGCGGCCAACAGGGCAAAGGCCCACGGCCAGCTTGTTGTGGGACTCTGACCCAACCCTCAAGAAAGGAATGGACCCTTGAGCAGAGGCTCAAACTTTAACTCAGTACAACCTTCTAGAATTAAGTCTCTCCCTCTCTTCCTCTTCACCTTTGTCTTCACATCCATGATTATTTCAACAAGTATTTACGTGCACAGACTGGCAACCAGCCAGGAACTAGGCATCAGAGAAGAAACTTAGTCTTTCAATAGGAAAACAACATTCCAGACAGTGATTTAGACCTGGAAACAAAACCAATCCATCCCTGACCAAATGACCTATGGAATGAAAGCAACACAAATGTCCATCAACTGATGCACAGATAAAGCAAGTGCATTGTATCTGTACAACAGAGTATCATTCAGCCATAAAAAGGAATGGAACACACTACAACACAGATGAACCTTGAAAATGTTACGCTAAGTGAGAGGAGCCAGTCCTCTAAATGTGAGACCTCAAACCTAAAAATCCTAGAAGAACATAGTCAGTAATTCTTTTTTTTTAAGATTTATTTATCTATTTATTTGACAGAAAGAGATCACAAGTAGTCAGAGAGGCAGGCAGAGAGGGAGGAGGAAGCAGGCTCCCTGCCGTGCAGAGAGCCCAATGTGGGGCTCGATCCTAGGACCCCAGGATCATAGACCCGAGCCGGAGGAAGAGGCTTTAACCCACTGAGCCATCCAGGTGCCCCACAGTCAGTAATGTCTGACGTCAGCCATTCGTCAAAGGGACGTTTTTCTAGGTATGTCTCCTGAGGCAAGAGAAATAAAAGCAAAAATAAACTATTAGGACTACATCAAAACGAGCGCCTGGATCGCTCGGTGAGTTAAGGGGGTTACTTTTCATTTCGGCTCAGGTCATGATCCCAGGGTCTTGGGATTGAGCCCCACCTCCCACGCTGTGCTGGGTGTGGAGCCTCCTCAGGACTGTCTCTCTTCCTTCTGCCCCTCCCCGACTTGCATGAGCTCAAAAAAAAAGGGACCACATCAAAATAAAAAGCTTCTGCATAGCAAAGGAAATAATTAACAAAACTAAAGGACAACCTACTAACCTACTAACTGATAAAGGGTTAGTATTCAAAATATATAAAGAACTTATATAGGGGTGCCTCGCTGGCTCACCTATAGTCCCTATATACTTGATCTTGGGGTCATGAGTTCAAGGCCCATGTTGGGTTTAGAGCTTACTTTAAAAAATAAGTAAAGGGATGCCTGGGTGGCTCAGTCAGTTAGGCCGCTGCCTTTGACTCAGGCCATGATCCCAGGGTCCTGGGATCAAGTCCAGCATCAGGCTCCTTGCTCTGCATTGGGAGCCTGCTTCTCTCTCAGCCTCTGCCTGCCACTGTGCCTGCTTGTGTATGCACGCTCGCTCTCTCTCTCTCTCTCTGTGTCTGACAAATAAATAAATAAATATATAAAATCTTTTAAAAAAAAAAGTAAAAATATTTAAAAAACACTGAAAATAAATTTTTTAAATTAAAAAAAAAAAAAAAAGAACTCTTACAACTCAACACTAAAAAATAAGTAATCCAGGGATGCCTGGATGGCTCAGTCAGTTAAGCGGCTGCCTTCCGCTCAGGTCATGATGCCAGCGCCCTGGGATCAAGTCCCACATCAGGCTTCTTGCTCAGTAGGGAGCCTGCTTCTCCCTCTGCCTGCCACTCTGCCTGCCTGTGCTTTCTCTCACTGACCAAAAAAAAAAAAAAAAAAAAATCAGATTAAAAAAAATTATAATAAATAATCCAATTAAAAATGGGCAGAAGAGGGGCTCCTGGGTGGCTCAGTGGGTTAAAGCCTCTGCCTTCGGCTCAGGTCATGATCCCAGGGTCCTGGGATGGAGCCCCCCATCGGCAAGAAGCTTGCGTCTTCCTTTCCTACTCCCCTGCTTGTATTCCCTCTCTTGCTGTGTCTCTCTGTCAAATAAATAAATAAAACCTTGTTAAAAAATGAAATTTTGCCATTTTCAAGGACATGGTTAGAGCTAGAGTATAATGCTAAGCTAAATAAATCAGAGAAAGACAAATACCATGTGATTTCACCCATGTAGAATTTAAGAAACAAAAAAAACAGACTCTTAACTCTAGGGAACAAACTAATGGTAATCACCAGGAGGGGAGTTGGGGGATGGATGAAACAATGAAGGGGATTACAGAGTACTCTTATCATGATCAGCACTGGGTGATATATGGAATTATTAAATCACGGTATTATACACCTGAAACTAATTTAACATTTATGTTAACTACACAAGAATTAAAACTTTTACAAAAGGAGCTAGTCACATAAGACCACATACTCTATGACTCCATTCCTATGAAACATCCAGAATAGGCAAATCCATCCATAGAGACGGAGACTAGAAATAGGCGAATCCATCCATAGAAATAGAAAACAGATTAGCGTTTGCCTAAGAGTATGGAGTGACTGCTAATGAGTACAGGGTTTATGTGAGTGGAGAAAATGTTCTGAAACTGATTGTAGTGATGGCTACACAACTCCATGAGTGTACCGTAAACCAATGAACTGTATACTTTAAATGCGTGAGCTATACGGTATGTAAATTAGATCCCAATAAAGCCGATAAAATCCCTGCCCTGAGGAATGGGGGTAGGAGGAGAACAAAATAATAATATATTTAAGAAACCATAAAAAGATACCAAATATCAGTGCTCTGGGAGAAGATAAAGCAGGAAGGGAGACAGTTCAAAGAAGGGACCTGCAATTTCTATAGTAGAGACAGGTGGTTTCACTCATGACAAGAACCCAGAAGAGTCAGCTGGCAGCTGTCTCCGGGAAGAGTGCTCCAGCGGCTCCAGAGAAGTCTAGGGCTCACAGGTGCCTGGCAGACAAGAGTACTGCTGAAATCAAAGAGTTCTAAACGATGCTGGGAGAAAGGAAACCAACAGCTTGCTGGACAAGGCACTCTACATGACCAAAGGGTATCTGAAACTACACGCACCAAATTCAGGGGCCAGTGAGTGCTAGGCCCTTATCAGGAGTTCTAAAAATATCTAGTGAATGCATGAATAATACATGAGCCCACTGGGCCCCCAGGCTGCCTCCAGCCCCCAGCTATGCCCTGAGCCCCCTGTTACCTTTCCACCTCAGCCTGATGTTCTACTCATAGAAGAAAATCAGCTTTCCTTTGCGCCTGCTTCAAGAAGCCTCACCTTCGACTTGCTTCAGCTCACAGATGTCACGGCTGCCACCTCATTCTCCACGATGAGGCCCACCAGAAGGTCACAGAGCTTCCTCTGGGGCCAGTTGTTGGTATCCCGCTCTGTTCTGCCAGGGACCAGAAGGACAGAGCCGTGAATGGAGGCCCCAGCTGGTAGCCACATGCCCAGACTGCGGAGTCAGGGGAATGCCCGGGACCAGCCCAGGGCAGCCCATTCCCTCTCAGGCAGCCTTGAGAACCCTGCCGCCTTCAAAGTTAAACCAGATTTCTACCAAATATCTTTTAATATTCCTTCTCTGTTCCTTAAGATATTATTATCCACTGTGCAAAGTAGTGTTTTGGCTTAAAAACACTGGCTTATTCTGGGGGAAGAGGAGCCTAGCAATCTCACCCACTGGAAATGGATGCACAAAGTCTGGGCTGTACAAAAAGGTAGTAATGACTGAAGTAGTTTTAATCAAAACAGGACAAAATCATCGAGTGCATCTATTATCTCATGGGATCCTCCCAAATAAATGTTCCCATTTTAGCGAGTGGAAATGAGACGAGACACGTCGCTGGTGTGTTCCTGGTGACAATGCGGGGAAAGGAGAGGCCAGGGCTCCCTCAGTAACCCGCTCACAGGCTGACGGCCTTGCTCTGCACTGAACCTGCCTCAACCTCAGCTTGATAGCACTGAGGTACCCCAGGGTACCCCAGTGATGCCACATCATTTCCCGAAACCCTGCGAGAGCCAGGGAGGCAGAAATCAGCCCAGGTCCCAGAGGACGTACAAAGGGGATGCGCAACTGTTCAAACTCCTAGAAAGAAAGCAGGGCTCACCAGAGGCCCATCAGGCTAGATGCTGAGATCCAAATTCCTGTTCTTTCCACTACATACAATCCAACACCCCCCATCCCCCTCCCAAGATTTTAACTTCCAAAAACATCAAGAGGGGTGGGAGGGGGAGGAGAACTCTTAAGGTCACAGACCCGCAAAGTTTAAGAGGCCAGGCAGATACCATTCATGGGGCCCAGAACAACTTTGAAAAGGAGGAAACTGAAATCCCACAGCCAGTGCAGGTAAGCCCCCTCCCCCGTCTCCAGAGTCAGCAGAGGCTAATCACAGCCGCTCTCTGAGCTGCTGGTGGAGGAGGCAATCCTCCGCACCTGCGCAGGCCCCGCCCCCACAGAGGGAGCTCCGCAGCCCGGGAGGCGCACGAGAGGCCGGGCCACTGCACCCCGCAGGCACGAGGACCCGGCTGCTCGCAGAGGGGCCCCACCGTCCCGCCCGCCGCTCGGCAGGGAGGAGGCCCGAAAGCCCCGGCCCCGGCCCCCGCCCGGCCGCACTAGCGCCCGTTGTTCACGTTGGTCCCGTCCTCCCGCTCCTCCACGATCCAGCGCGGGTCTCCGTGACCCCACTCGACCATGTCTGCGCTGGCGTCGCGCCCTCGGCGGACCGCGAGGAAGGGCACCGGCCCGCGATGCCGTGCCGTGTCCGGCCTCCGAGCCCGGGATCGCAGCGTTCGCGGCGCTGCTTAAGTGCCAGGAAACCCCGCCCCCGCCCCGCCCCGCCCCGCCCCGCCCCGCCGCGGGGAGTGGAGGGAGCGGGAGCCTGGCCCGGGATCCGAGAGGCTGGGTCGCGAGGTGGGGGGTGGAGAAGCCCGGAGGCCGCAAAGGTCGGCGCGGGGTGCGGGATCCGGGAGGCGGGAGCGACAGGGGCAGAGGCGTCCGAGACTCGCCTCTTGGTGGGTTATTGGGGCGGACTGTATTCGGTGACCCCGGTGGTGGAGAACGCGCCACAAGCACTTGATCGCACTGTTTGCGGTGCGACCGGCGCGGGGTCCGAGCGCGCCCAGGGTGCGCGGCGGTGTGCGCCCCGTGTGCCCTCTTCACGCGGTATTCAGATTCTGCTCCTGCAGAGTTGGTTCACGCTGGTTCTCACGTCTTTCCAACACCTGTGCAAGTAGCACGAGCTACCAAGTTCTCAGTCCAGGGATGTTTACATTTTATTCACATAATCATCACAGATGACCAAAGAATGTGCTTGCAAGTGTATATTATTGCTGCTTAACGCAATATTTCAATCATTAAACGGATGTTGATTCCTTTCACGAATTTTCACCGTCCAGCAAAAACGGCACCAACTATAGGGAAAATGTTACTGAGGTGTCTCTAGGTATTTATACAGCAGGGAAAACAGATGACAATGAAAGGGTGGAAGTTTCTGACTCTTCTCCTGTGTTGACTTGTCTTTTGCCTGTGGACTGTGCTTATCAAATTCACTGGTGGAGAACATTTTCTCCATTTGCTTGATGAAGCTACTACATTCCAATATCGTCTTCCAAAACACCATCCCAGTTATGTAGTGTTTGATCCCCAACAAAGTGCTCAGAGTGTTTTCATCCCCTCAAAAAAGAATTTTGGCGTTCACCTTTAATAGCCTTACTTCACCAAAGCCATGGATACGAACACAAGGAATCAAATAGAAAAGAACAGCAATGGCAATAGTAACTGGGCACCATTTTCTTGTGGATTCACTGTTCCATCTTTTATCCAATTCACAGAGAGGGGCGCCTGGCTGGCTGGGTCAGGAGAGCATGTCACTCTTGATCTCGGGGTCCTTCCCGCACTTGAGCCCCACATCAGGCGTAGAGATTGCATATAGAGTATTACTAATAGAACATTACATGGTAAAATTTAGATATATAAATGTAACCTGGGGGAAAATAAGACATCAGAAAATATACAAAGGCAGAAGCTATAATCACTAAAATTTTATGTGACCAAAAATATTTATTTACATAAAAAATGTATCCGGGGAGCCTGGGTGGCTCAGTGGGTTAAGCCTTTGCCTTCCGCTCCGGTCATGATCTCAGGGTCCTGGGATAGAGCCCCACATCTGGCTCTCTGCTCAGCAGGGAGCCTGCTTCCTCCTCTCTCTCTCTGCCTGCCACTCTGCCTATTTGTGATCTCTGTCTGTCAAATAAATAAAATCTTAAAAAAAATTTTATCCGAACAGAAATCATCTTATTACAGTGCAAATAGAAAAGGTATTCTATGTAGATGATTGATCAATAATTACATTGGCCTAAAAGAAATTTCTCCTAAAAGTAATTTCACAAAATCTTCAGAATTAATGTAATTACTATTAAGAATATTTGAGCAGAGAGCCTGATGTGGGGCTCAATCCTGAGACCCCAGGATGACCTGAGCGGAAGGCAGATGCTTAACCAACTGACACCCAGGCACCCATTAGAAAGGCCATTCTTGGGGCACCTGGGTGGCTCAGTCGTTAAGCACCTACCTTCCGCTCAGGTCATGATCTCAGGGTTCTGGGATGGAGTACCACACGGGGCTAACTGCTCAGTGGGGAGTCTGCTTCTCCCTCCCCCTCTGCCCCTTCCTTTACCCATCTTCCTTGCTCATGCTCTCTCTCATGCTCTCTCTCAAATAAATAAAATCTTTTTAAAAATTTTTAAATTATATCACAGTTTCTAGGGGACAAATTGGGAGCCCATGCCACCTCTTTTTTTTTTTTTTTAAAGATAGATTTATTTATTTATTTGAGAGAGAGAGAGCGAGCAAATGGAGAGAGGAACAGAGGGAGAATTTCTGACTCTCTGCTGAGTGTGGAGACCTACATGGGGCTCCAACTCATGACCCTGCGATCATGAGCTAAAACCAAGAGTTGGATGCTCAACTGACTGAGTCACCCATGCACGCCTAAAGAGCACATGTCTCTTGATATGATGCACTGAGATCACAGGATCACTTCTAGAATAGTTCTGCTAAAGGTACATGACCCGAACCTAATCGTAAAGTAATCAGGCAAACCCAGTGAGAGACATTCTACAAAGTAACTGACCTGTAATATTCAAAAGGGTCAAGGTCAGAAAAAATCAAAGAAAGTCTCAGGAATTGGTTCAAATTGAAGGAGATCAAAGAGCTGTCACAACTAAATGAAAAGCAGTATTCTGATTTGGATGCTGAACTTATAAAAATATATTGGAACAATAGGCAAATCTTGAATGTGGATTAGATGATCCATACACAATAATATATCAGTGTTTGCTGATGGTTGACCTGCAGTTATATGGAAGAATTTCCCAGTTTTTAGGAAATGTGGAATAAAGTGTGAAGGGTAAATGATACAGCATGTTTGTGTCTTACTCTCAAATGCTTACAATATATGAATGAATAAACATATGTGTAAACTGTTAACCTGGGAATCTGATTTAAGGCACACGGTTTTGTACTACTGTTGCAACTTTTCTGTAAATTTGAAACTATCTCAGTATAAAATGTTTTTTCTAAAAATGGACTTTCTGGAGCACCTATGTGGCTTAGTTGGTTAGGCTTCCAACTCTTGGTTTCATCCCAGGTCATGATCTCAGTGTTGTGAGATCGAGCCCCATGTCGGACTCGGGGGAGCTCAGTGTGAGTTTTCTTCTCTCCTTCTCCCTCTACCCCTCTCTTGCCCCAGCTCACACTCTCTCTCTTAAATATAAATATAAATATATATATATATATATATATATACACTCACACACATATATATATTTTTTATAAAAATAAAAAATATTTTAAAATACTTTTTTAAACAGGACTTCCCAATTTGTTGTTGGTGTTTTGAAATTATTTTTTGCTGAATAGAAGTTTTTTGTTTTTTGTTTTTTTTTTTAATAATCCAATTCATCAAACTTGTCCCTTTTGGCTTTTGGATGATGTGCCCTAATTGAGGTAGTCATTTGAAGAAAGTCCCTGGGTCACCAGCTAATTAAAGAGGAAAGGTGGAAAGTTTGATCTTAACTCTGCAAGAGAAGCACCAGTAGGCATTGAGAAAGAACTGCTCAACTTTTCACTGCATTCATAGCTTAGAAGATGAAAACAGACTCTGAAAGCTTTACTGATCACTGAGCATCTTCAGCTGAATTTCTGGGAAACACCTTAAATTCAACAGATCTAAAATCCAGCTAATTTCTCTCAAGTTAGTCCCCTCTTTAGACTCTCCTATTTCTGACCGTCCCCCAGGTATCCAAACTCAGAAGTTATCCTGGTGCCCCGCTCTCTTTCCTCCCATATCTCACCAAAAACTGACATTCTTTTCTTTACTCTTTCACAGTCTCCTTATGTGCTGCCACCTCCCAATTCCAGATCCTCATCCTTCAATTCCAGGTTGTCACTTCAGCCACCTCCATTTATCTTCTGGTTGTTACTCTTCAATAACCTAATCCTGGGGGACACATCTCATGCCTCCATCCTCCTTTTATAATGTGGAAACATAAAGCTGGATATCAACTTTTTATCCTTGGAGCTCTTATTCAACTTTAAAACCCAAACAAATTTACACATCAAATACAAAAGCACAAAACCAATAAAATGCAAATTGAAATTTAGTGCCAGATGCTGTTCTTTGACTGCTCTGCTGCTTACCCTGTAGTTGTGGTACCATTGGCCTACTGGAAGTTCAGGTGCCTGTACTATCATGGGAGGAACAGCCAATTGCCCCACCATTTTCTTCTATTGGGACATTTACAAAATCATGGTTAGTACAGTGAGTCACCAGGAAATTAGTCTTCACTTGACATAGATGCATCATTTACATATTAATTCCTCCTCTAATCTTTTCTCATCAGCTTGCAACAAAGTAAATACAAATGCAGATAGGGGCAATGAAACCATAACACCACATACATAGCAATAAATAATTATCCATACGTCTCAAATTTCTTAGATTAAAATTTTAAACATTCATACCCTCTTTATTCACAAGAAAAAAGAAGCAACCCAAGTGTCCATCAATGGACGAACAGATATACAAAATGTCGTATATACACACAAAGAGAATATTACTGTGCTCGCTTCGGCAGCACATATATAAATAGAATATTACTCAGGCTTAAAAAATTAGGGAATTCTTTATATAGTGGGGAAAAAAAACAGTCTTTTCAAAAAATGGCTCTGGGAAAACAGCACAGCTACATACAAAAGAATGAAACTGGACTGCTGTCTTACACCACACACAAACACACACGTGTGCGTGTGCACACGCATGCACACACACAACCTCTAAATAGATTAAAGACCTAAATGTGTGACTTGAAACCATAAAACCCAAAGAAGAAAAAGTAGGTAGTATTTTCTCTGACATTGTCTGTAGAAACATTTTTCTAAATATGTCTTCTTGGGCAGGAGAAGCAAAAGCAAAAATAAACTATTGGGACTACACCAAAATAAAAGCCCTTAGCACAGTGCATGAAACCATCAACAAAACAAAAAGGCAATCTACTGAATGAGAGAAGATATTTGCAAATGATATACCTGATAAGAGGTTAATACCTAAATATATAAAGAACTTACACAACTCAACACCAAAAAACTCAAATATTCCTATCTAAAAATGGGCAGAAGGAGTTAGGATGGTGGAGGAGTAGGGGAACTCCAAGTTTGTCTCATCCCTCAAATACAACTACATAGTTATCAAATCATTCTGAACACCCGAGAGATCAGTCGGAGGTCTGAGAAAACAAATGCTGCAAGTCTATGAGAGGGAAAGTGACTGTTTGGAAGGTAGCAGGTGTGGAAGCTGAATCCAGTGTGAAATACCTGAGGATAAGGCAGCGAGGAGGGAGCTTGCTTAAGGAAGCTACCGCAAAGTATTACAAGCAGTGGAGTGCAAAATCGAACTTTTAGAAGTTTGCTCCAGAGGCACCTAGGTGGCTCAGTGGGCTGGGATAGAGCCCTGCATCAGTTCTCTGCTCAGCAAGGAACCTGCTTCCTCCATCTCTCTCTCTGTCTGCCTCTCTGCCTACTTGGGATCTCTGTTTGTCAAATAAATAAAATCTTAAAAAAAAAAAAGAAGAAGAAGAAGAAGAAGAAGTCTGCTACAGTGGGGAACATGCCTGGCTTAAAGGTGAAGCCAGGTGTGAAGCAGGACAGCAACCCAGGAGTGACAGTGTGGTCTGAGGATCCCCAGGGTCACAAAAAGAATAAGTGGTAGCTAAGTGTGGCACGGTTCCCAGGCTTAGGAACAGGGAAGCCAGCTGTAAACAGCCAGTCTAGGTATCTAGGTTTTCTGCTGTGTTGCTGTAGCTGCAAACTGCTGCATGGTCATGTGACTGCTTTCCTGGGAGGGAGCCAGCAAAAGGCAGAAGTGTGGGGAGACCCTCCCAGGGAGGAACAGGATGTGTCTGCACAATGGGAGTCCCTAAAATTTGGAGTTCTGAAACTCCGTCACCTGAGGTAAAAATGCTTAGACATGGGCAGGGTGAACAGTGTTCTAACAGAAAATGGGGAGACAAGAGTGATTGATTGCTCTTCTGTGAGAGCTCACTGAAGAGTGAGGGGCGCAAAGTTTCAGCTCCTGCCTAGGAGTTGGGGGTGGGGGGGTACCATATTCACCCTGTGCGTCTGTGCTGCAAGAGTTCAGGGAGCACATTAGTGCCATCTGGTGGACTCTAGAGCTGCTTACACCAAGCCCCGCCTCCCTGTGCCCTGGAGGCACATTGTAACTACAGCAAATCCACCTAAAGAAATCAGATACCACCTTACACCAGTTAGAATGGCCAAAATCAACAAGACAGTAAACAGTGTGTGTTGGAGAGCACGTGGAGAAAGGGAAGCCCTCTTAGGCTGTTGGTGGGAATGCAAGTTGGTGCATCCACTTTGGAAAACAGTGAGGAGATTCCTTAAGAAATTAAAAATAGAGCTACACTATGACCCTGCAATTGCACTACTGGGTATTTACCCCAAAGATACAGATGTAGTGAAAAGAAGGGCCACTTGTACCCCAATGTACATAGCAGCAATGGCCAAAGTCGCCAAAATTGTAGAAAGAACCAAGATGTCCTTCAACAGACGAATGGATAAAGAAGATATGGTCCATATATACAGTGGAGTACTATGCCTCCATCAGAAAGGATGAATACCCAACTTTTGTATCAACATGCACGGGACTGGAAGAGATTATGCTGAGTGAAATAAGTCAAGCAGAGAGACTCAATTATCATATGGTTTCACTTACTTGTGGAGCATAAGGAATAACAGGGAAGGCATTGGAAGATGGAGAGAAGTGAGTTGGCGGAAATCAGAGGGGGAGACAAACCACAAGAGACTGTGGACTCTGACAAACTGAGGGGGGTGGGGATGGGGTAAGGCTGGTGGTGAGTATTAAAGAGGGCACGTATTGCATGGAGCACTGGATGTGGTGCACAAACAATGAATTTTGGAACACTGAAAAAAGAAAAAAAAAAAAAAAGAATCAGCGCAGCAGACCCCTCCCCCAGAAGACCAAACAACTTCTCTCACCAAGTTTATTGATCATAGAGGGCTGCAAATCTTCAGCCTCGGGGTGGGGAGGGAAATAGTATCTAGTCTCCTGTGTACTTTTATTCTTTAATCTTTTATTGTTTGTTTGTTTGGTTGGTTGGTTATTTTTTTCAATTCTTTTAAAAATTTTTTTAACTTTTAATTTTTTTTTAAGATTTTTTAATTTTATTTGACAGATGGAGATCACAAATAGGCAGAAAAGCAGGCAGAGAGAGAGGAAGGGAAGTAGGCTCCCTACAGAGCAGAGAGCCCGATGTGATGCGGGAACTGATCCCAGGACCCTGGGATCGTGATCTGAGCCGAAGGCAGAGGCTTTAAACCCACTGAGCCATCCAGGTGCCCCTTAACTTTTATTTTTATATAAGTTTATATATATTTTTTAATTTTTTATTTTTTATAAACATATATTTTTATCCCCAGGGGTACAGGTCTGTGAATCACCAGGTTTACACACAAGTTTATATTTTTTTAAATTTTAAATTTTATAAATTGTTTCATTGTATTTTATTTTATTTGTATACATATATATATATATTTCTTTCTTTCTTTCTTTCTTATTTTGGGATCTAGTTTATTTTTACAAGCAGACCAAAACACACTTAGGATCTAGTTTTGTTTTACTTTACTGTTGTTTTCTTTTTCTTTTCTGGACAAAATGTCAAGACAGAGAAATTCACCCCAAAAGGAAGAACAGGAGGGAGTACTCACAGCCAGGGATTTAATCAATTTGGATATAAGTAAGAAGTCTGAACTAGAATTTAAAACAAAAATTATAAAGATACTAGCTGGCTTGAAAAAAGCATAGAAGACATTAGAGAACCCCTTACAAGATAAAAGAACTAAAATCTAATCAGGCAAAATTAAAAATGCTATAACTGAGATGCAGTCCCAACTGGAGGCCATAAAAATGAGGATGAATGAAGCAGAAGAGTGAAGCAGTGATATAGAAGAGAAATTTGGAAAATAGTGAAGCTTAAAAGAAGAGGGAAAGAAAAATATTAGATCATGAAGGTAGACTTAGGGAATTCAGCAATTCCATAAAACAAAATAATACCCATACAGTAGGAATCCCAAATGAAGAGCAGGAAAAAAGGGCAGGAGGTTTATTTGAACAAATTATAGCTGAGAACTTCTCTAATCTGGAGAAGAAAATAGGTTTTCAAGTCCAAGAGACACTGAGAACCTCCCCACAAAATCACTGAAAATAGGTCACTGCCATGGCATATTATAGTGAAACTTGAAAATTACAAAGAGAAAGAGAAAATCATGAAAGCAGCTTGGGACAAGATGTCCTTAACCTGTAAAGGTAGACACAAAAGGCTGACAGAAGATCTGTCCAGAGAGATCTGGCAGGCCAGGAAGGACTGGCATGATATATTCAACATGCTAAACAGGAAAAATATACAGCCAGAAATACTTTATCCTGCAAGGCTTTCATTCTGAAAAGAAGAGACTGTTTATAAGACAAACAAACCTGAAGGAATTCATGAATGCTAAACCAGCCCTGCAAGAAATTTTAAAGATGACCCTTTGAGCATAAAGACAGACCAAAAGTAAAAAAAACCAGAAAGGCACAGAGATAATCTACAGGAATAGCAACTTTACAAGTAACTCAGTGGAACTAAATTCATATCTTTCAATAATTACTCTGAATGTAAGTGGACTAAATGCTCCAATCAAAAGACAGGGTATAAGAATGGATTAAAAAAAAAAACAAGACCCATCAATATGTTGCATACAAGAGACTCATTTTAAACCCCAAGCCCCTCCAGAATGAAAGCGAGGGGGTGGAAAACCATTTTTATTAAGCTAATGGACATCAAAAGAAAGCTGGATTAGCCACCCTTATATAAGACAAGCTAGATTTTAAACCAAAGAATGTAACAAGAGATGAAGAAGGACAGTATATCATAATAAGGGGGTCTATCCAACAAGAAATCTAACATTTGTAAATATTTATGCCCTAACATAAATATATTTGAGCAGTCAAATATATAAATCAGTTAATAACAAACTTAAAGAAACTCATTGATAATAATACAATAGTAGGGGACTTTAACATCCCATTCACAGCAATGGACAGATCATCTAAGCAGAAGATCAACAAGGAAATAAGGGCTTTGAATGACACACTGCACCAGATGGACTTAACAGATATATTTAGAGCGTTTCACATCCTAAAGCAGCAGAATACACATTCTTTTCAAGTGCACATAGAACATTCTCCAGAATAGATTACATACTAAGTTACAAATAAGGACTCAAGTGGTACAAAAATATTGTGATCACACCATACATACTTTCAGACCACAATGCTATAAAACTTGAAGTCTACTGTAAGAAAAAATTTGGAAAAACCACAAATATATGCAGGTTAAAAAAATCCTACTAAAGAGGGCGCCTGGGTGGCTCAGTGGGTTAAGCCACTGCCTTCGGCTCAGGTCATGATCTCAGGGTCCTGGGATCAAGTCCTGCATTGGGCTCTCTGCTCAGCAGGGAGCCTGCTTCCTCCTCTCTCTCTCTCTCTGCCTGCCTCTCTGCCTACTTGTGATCTCTCCCTGTCAAATAAATAAAAATAAAAAAAAATCTTTAAAAAAAATCCTACTAAAGAATAAATTAGTCAACAAGGAAATTAAAGAAGAATTTTAAAACACACATGAAAGCAAATGAAAATAAAAACATGACAGTTCAGGGCGCCTGGGTGGCTCAGTGGGTTAAGCCACTGCCTTTGGCTCAGGTCATGATCTCAGGGTCCTGGGATTGAGTCCCGCATTGGGCTCTCTGCTCAGCAGGGAGCCTGCTTCCCTCTCTCTCTCTCTCTGCCTGCCTCTCCATCTACTTGTGATTTCTCTCTGTCAAATAAATAAGTAAAATCTTTAAAAAAAAAAAAAATGACAGTTCAAAACCTTTGGGATGCAGCAAGGCAGTCCTAAGAAGAAAATAGAGAGCAATACAGGCCTTCCTCAAGAAGCAAGAGAAGTCTCAAATACACAACCTAACCCTACACTTAAAGGAGCTAGAAAAATAACAGCAAATAAAGCCTAAATACAGCAGGATAAGAGAAATAATAAAGATCAGGCCAGAAATCAATGATACAGAAATAAAAGAAACCCAGGGGATCAAATCAATAAAATTAGGAGCTGGTTCTTTGAAAGAATTAACAAGATTGGTTAACTCATAGCCAGACTTATGAAAAAGAAAAAAGACTCAAATGAAAAAATCATTGGAAGAGGAGACACCACAACCAACACCAAAGAAATATAATTATAGGAGAATATTATGAGCAATTATATGCCAACAAATCAGATAAAAATGGAAATTCCTAGAAGCATATAAACTACCAAAACTGAAACAAGAAGAAATAGAAAATCTGAACATACCAATAACCAGCAAATAAATTGAATCACTAATCAAAAACCTTCCAACAAACAATAGTCCAGGGTCAGATGGCTTCCTAGGGGGATTCTAAGAAAGAAGAATAAATAAACACCTATTCTGAAACTGTTCCAAAAATTAAAATGGAAGGAAAACTTCTGAAATCATTCTATGAAGCCAGTATTTCCTTGATCCCAAAGACCCCACTTAAAGAGGAGAATTACAGACCAATATCCCTAATGAACATGGATGCCAAAATTCTCAACAAGATACTAACCAATAGGATCCAACAGTATATTAAAAGGATTATTCACCATGACCATTTGGGATTTATTCCTGGGCTGCAAGGGTGGTTCAACATCCACAAATCAATCAGTGTGACACCATATTGATAAAGGATAAGAACCATATGATCCTATCAATAGATGCAGAAAAACCATTTAACAAAATATTCTTTCTTAAAACACACCACAATGTAGAGATAAAGGGAACATACCTCAGTATCATAAAAGCCATATATGAAAAGGCCATGACAAATATCAGTCTCAATGAGGAAAAACTGAGAGCTTCTTGCCTAAGATCAGGAACAGGACAGGGATGCTCACTTTCACCACTGTTGTTCTACGTAGTACCAGAAGTCTTAGCCTCATCAATCAGACAACAAAAAGAAATAATGGGAATCTGAATAGGCAAAGAAGAAGTCAAACTCTCACTCTTTGCAGATGACATGATACTCTCTGTGGAAAACCCAAAGAATCCACCCCAAAATTGCTAGAACTCATACAGGAAGTCAGCAACATGGCAGGATATAAAATCAGTGCACAGAAATCAGTTGCATTTCTATATACTAACAATGACACAGAAGAAAGAGAAATTAAGGAGTTGATTCTATTTACAACTATATCCAAAACTGTAAGATACCTAGGAATAAACCTAATCAAAGGCAGGAGGTTTATTTGAACAAATTATAGCTGAGAACTTCTCTAATCTGGAGATTTTTTTTTAAAATTACTGTAATTTATTGCTGTATCTATGCTGTTCCAGTAGAGCTATAATAAGTAGCCACAAAGTGCCACCTTCTGGTTTAAAACTGTGCAACATCTCCTTTATTTCTTTTTAAATGCCATTTTATGGTGGACGTATAAAGCAACAGCAGCAGTTACAAAATGTTGTCTGAGTAATTCTGAGAGCTCTAACCAAAGATCTGTGTACAGGCTGAATAAAAAGATGTTCGATTCATAGTGCACACTGTTTAACTTTAACAAACATCTTTAGTTGGAATTTTCATGTAAACCTTTAAAGAGATGTGACTCACAGAGACCAAAAGTAAAATAGCTTCTCCTTTCACGATTTAGTGAGGTGGTCTGCATTCTCAAAAACGATTTACAAAATACGAGAAATGTTGCGTGTGAGTACTAGGCATAAAATATTCCATTTTCTTACAGAAGGAGCAGCAGGGGGACAGGGAGCCTAGTGGATGCCCTATCACCACCTTTCCCAAAGAGGTAAAGATCTGTACTCTGAAAACTATAGAAACTCATGAAAGAAAGTGAGGAAGACACAAAGAAATGGCAAAACATTCCATGTTCATGGATTGGAGGAATGAATATTGTTAAAATGTCTATACTGCCTAGAGTAATTTACACATTCACTACAATCCCTATCACAGAAACAGACACATAGATAAATGGAACAGAGTAAAGAACCCCAAAATGGGCCCTCAACTCTACTTCAACAAAGCAGGATAGAATATCCAATGGAAAAAAGACAGTCTCTTCAACAAATGGTGTAGAGAAAATTGGATAGCCACATGAAGAAGAATGAAACTGGACCATTTTCTTATCTCATACAGAAAAATTGACTCAAAATGGATGAAGGACCTCAATGTGATATAGGCATCCATCAAAATCTTAAGGAGAACTCAGGTCTCTTTGATCTTGGCTGCAGCAACTTCTTACAAGACATGTCTCCAACACAAGGGAAACAAAGACAAAAATGAACTACTAGGATTTCATCAAGATAAAAAACTTTTGCACAGCAAAGGAAACCATGGACAAAACCAAACGACAACTGAGAGAATGGGACAAGATATTTGTAAATGTCTTATCAGATAAAGGGCTAGTATCCAAAATCTATAAAGAACTTATCAAAGTCAGCACCCAAAGAATAATCCCAAGAAATGGGCAGAAGACATGAACAGACATTTCTGCAAAGAAGACATACAAATGGCTAACAGAAGCATGACAAAATGCTTAACATCACTAGGCATCAGGGAAATACAAATCAAAACCACAGTGAGATACTCCCTCACACCAGTCAGAATGGCGAAAATTAACTATTCAGGAAGTGGCAGATGTTGGCGAGGATGCAGAGAAAGGGGAACCCTCTTATACTGTTGGTAGGACTGCAAGTGGTACAGCCACTCTGGAAAATAATACGGAGATTCCTCAAAAAGTTGAAAATAGAACAACCCTACAACCCAGCAATTGCACTATTAGGTGTTTACCCCAAGGATATAAATGTAGTGATCCGAAGGGGCATGTGCATCCCAATGTTTATAGCAGCAATATCCACAACAGCCAAACTATGGAAAGAGCCCAAATGTCCATTGACAGATGAATGGATAAAGAAGATGTGGTGTGTGTGTGTACACACACACACACACACACACATACACACAAACACACTATGGAATACTATACAGCCATCAGAAATGAAATATTGCCATTTGCAATGACATTGATGGAACTAGAGGGTATTATGCTAAGTGAAATAAGTCAGCCAGAGAAAAGCAATTATCATATGATTTCACTCACATGTGGAATTTAAGAAACAAAACAGAGGATGATAGGGAAGGGAGGAAAAATAAAACAGGACAAAATCAGAGAGGCAGACAAACCGTAAGAGACCCTTTTTCATAGGAAACAAACAGAATTGCTGGAGGAGGTTGGGTGGGAGGATGGGATAACCAGGTGATGGACATGATGTAATGAGCGCAGGGCATTATACGCAACTAATGAATCCCTGACCTCTATCTCTGAAACTAATAAAACATTATGTGTTAACTAATTGAATTTAAATTTTTAAAACCATAAATTAAAAGAAACAGGTGTTTTCTCCAAAGTTCCCCTTAAATATGATTTACCTAACAGACATCTGCGCAAACACAAATAACTTTATTCACATGTTAGAACAGTGTTTGAGTAGACAGTGTTTTAAGGACACTTAATACAAACAATTTCTTGAACTCAGATTTGAATTTTAAAAACACTATATTCAAGCTCTGGGTATTTTACTTACAGAACTTTGCATATAGCCCACTTCTTTCTGCACAAAGGTAAAATACTATTTGTATGTGCTTAATTCCCCGTATTTTTGCTGTTTCAACATGATCTTGTACCCCCAGTTATTTCACTGGTAGTCTAAGCTTACATTTCTTTCACTCTCAGCCTTTTTTGAGCTCATTTCCTTTCTTTATGTTCTCGAGTATAGCTTCGAGGTGTTGGGTATTCCTTCCCAAGGTCCACAACAATTACCTCCCTAGAAAATGTCACTCCTTTTAAAGGTCTTTTGGGGTTTTCAACACCTGAGGGAGTTGTACTGAGAGGTATGGGTGGTTTTGGCAAATCTTCGTCCTGCAAGAGAATGGAACAAACAGTACAAAAGATCAATTTATGAAGGAAAGAAGTCCTGCTTTAAAAAATGTTATATTTTTAACTTAGTTTATATTTTAAATTAAATACAGAAGCATTGTTTGTGAGGAGAATATGTGCTATGGTGAGTGCTATGAATAAAAATTTAAGAAAATAAAAATAAATAAAAGCATAAAAAAACATTGCTAGTTGAGAAACAGAAGTATTTCTAAATAATACAGGAAAGCAGTGATAATCCATCATGATCTAATTTTCATATCTCTGTGGTTAGAAGAGTCCCCTAAGTCATCGTCATGCCTTTGGGCATGGGCCTTGTGTTGAGGGAAGATGTGAACTGTTCCTATCAGAGAGTCCTGACAGGGAGCTCAAGAAAGCTCAAGAAAGCCTGTTTGTGTGCTGTTGAACAGCACACAAACAGAACAGGGGCACGGGCTCTGGTCCAGAGCTTGGCTGAGGTGGAGGAATAACCTTGAACAAGTCATCTCGTTTTCTCATTTGTAACATGAGAGGGCTGGATCTCTAGATGATCTCCAAGGATTCAGCCAGCTCTGAGATCCTAGGATTCTGAGAAAAGCAAAATGAAGGGGAATTATTAAGAGTCCCACAAATATAAGTGTGAGGAATGAGCAAGTGTCTGGATCTGGTGTACATGACTGGTTTAATAACATGGATTGATGAACTAAGAATGGTTTAGATGACTACAGATATTGTGCTCCTTCCAGGTACAGACTTAAGTTTCAAGCAAGATCATCTCACTGTACCTAGCCAAATAATTTACCACCTTTTCAATCAAACAGATTCTGACCTTGTCCTTGGGGGGAGATAAGGCCATCACCTCTTCACCATTTCCTTCAGCATTCGTAGGCTCTTCTTTCTCCTCTGTTTTGTCCTCCTCTTTCTCGACTACGTCCTCTTTGTTTTCTAAGGGTGTGACCACCTCTTCTTTACTCCGTCTCTGGACAAGAATGCCAGGCCTCGTGGGTCCGTTCAAGTCCATGATTTGTGTTAGGACAGGCCTGGGTAATTAGCAGGATTTTTAAAATTTATGCATGTTAGTCACCATTATCATACCCCAAAATGGCTTTCTATGACATTCTATGGTACAGACTTACTTTTCTGGGTTTCCTGAATTGTCTGTCTCTGCAGTAGCTGCATTAGTAGCTAAACAATCTTCACCTCCATTAGCATTTGTACAAGGACTTTTTTCTGTATCTTCATCGTTCTTGGTTTGGAAACTGAAAATGAACAAGCAAAAAATTCAGAAAGAGAAGAATGGTCTTGATTTACTTGGCATGGAATTTCATTTTTAAACAGGAAATTAGAATTTCTAAAATTCTGAAATGGAAAAAGTAAATAGCTATAGCATTATTTGTTCTATTTTAAGTTGATTTATATTATTTCTATATATATTTGTTAGTGTGACTTGAAATCTGATCCCAATTTATCAGCATGGATTTATACCATTTATATAAAAAAACCACCAATAAAAGGAGGATGCAAATGAAGCAAATTAGAAGGAGGATGAAGAAAGTGATTGCTGTGGTTTCAAAGCTCATAGGGTTAGCTAGAAGACTCGTCCACTCTCACAATCACAGATGGCACATATATTCTTTTCCAGCTTAGTTTGAATGTAGTTCTCTTGTTCTTTAAGTTTTCTAGAAACAGAAGAATAAAAGGCTATTTTCACTGTTGTTCTTTTATCAGCTTCATAAAAGATGCTGTGTTTGTTTCGATGAAGTTGACTCACACTGGCTAATTTCTCTCCATAAATGTGGTGGGGGCTGAGGTGGTTAGAGGGGAGACTGAGCTGGGACACGAGTGATCACTCAGCTCACCTCCCCTCACCCCAAAAACTATCAGAATCCAGAGGAGAGGAATTGGAGCAGCTGGACCCAAACCCAGTTCCCCATTCTTCTCTCTTCAGTGACATCATAGAATCATGGAATGGTTTGGTTAGAGGGACCATAGTGTCAGCACAACCCTGCTGGAGGAGGAGAACTAAGAAACTCTCCTCTGGGCTGCCATCTCACTGTCCTCTCCTCTCAGAGGGTTGGCGTGGAGGCCATGTGGCACCATCCTGGCACTCTTTGGACAAGGATTTTCTTCCTGTTCTCCAAACACCAGCTTTCCTTTCTTATCCCAAGCATTTCCTTACTGCTTCTTTCAAAGACAATGAACAATGAGTCCCACTTCCTTCTCATAAAATCTTTCTCTATAATAATCAACTTACCTGCTAACGGATGCTCTCTAAATTAAATAGCCTATATCCTTCTAATACCACATCACTGGACCCTCTTCCTGGACAAATAAGCAAACTGGCAGTTCTAGAAGCCATGGCTGAAGAAGCAGGAACAGAGCAAGATGATCATGGTCAAAACGACCCCACCCCCAACCTAATTTCAGGTGAGTGAGTGATGCATATGACAAGAAGAGGGAGGGAAGAGCTAGGATTTTCTGAGAAGCAAAGAAAGGTACAAAAGAATATGACAGCTGCTTTCAATCACATCTAAAAAATTGGAAAAAGAGTTCTAGGTGTCTCTGGGCTGTAGTAACACTGGCTCTCCTTCAAAAGGGCAAGGACTGTGGCTTTTTTCATCTTTGGATACTCCACCAACTCAGGATCTGCAAATCCCATAAATGTTGAATGGATGGTGTGTGTAGCAGGTGTGGTGTGTATGTGTGTGGCATGTGTGATAACACACCTGGAGCTTGCTGGAGGGCTCAGGCCATGCCTGATTTTTTAGAACATGTGAACATCTGAGCCACTCCTAGCAGAGTGAGATTTCACAGATGCCTCCTTCAGCAAGGCGCCCAGATGAAGACTCAGAGTCCATCTCACACTCCTTACTCTACACTGCTGCCAGACTGAGATTTTAAGAGTCCAAATCTTCCCAACATCTCATGTACACATAAAGGATTTTTCTGGGAGATGGGAATGTTTTAGATCTACTGTTGGTTACACAGGTCTAGACATATGTAAAAGCCCATTAAACTGTGTCCTTAAGATGAGTGTCCCTTGTGTCATCTACTATGTGGATATTATACTGAAAAGAAAGGGAAAAGGAGCCCCATCCCCACCCTGAATTTAAATATCTGCCAGGAGTAGTGCTGGACTGGAGGGCACTGCTTATTTGGTCCTATCTCCAAGGCTATTTATCAGATATAGTTTGAGACCAGAGAGATTTAGCAATAAGGAAGGACTGACAAGACTATCATAAGGGCTTTCCTTTACTGAATGTGACTTGGGAATCAATAACTTAAAATTTTAATTCCTTAAATTCTTCAAAGAATTTCTTGAATTCCTAAAGAAAATTTCTTAAATATCTTAAATTCTTAAATCAAATATCTTAAATCAATATCTTAAAAAAAAAAAAAAATATATATATATATATATATATAGTGTGTGTGTGTGTGTGTGTGTGTGTGTGTGTGTGTGTGTATTTATTTATTTATTTATTTCGAAAAAGTGGAAGGCTATCCAACTTTGGTCCTTAAGTCACATTTTAAGTGCCCTAGACTGTAAGTCTGTGATGCCATGATATTCAAAGACAGGTTCCAGAGCCTAACAAAGTATACTTGGCATGCAGGTGTGTGTTCAAAAATTATACATGGTGGGAAATTACAACCAATTCTATAGAAATTAAAAATATCCTAAGTACTATGAACAGTAGTATGCTGACAAATTTAGATGAAATGGAAATTCAGATGAAATGGAAAAATTTCTAGAAACACAAAACCTATCAAGACAGAATTATGAAGATACAGGAAATCTGACTAGAATTATAAGGAGGAGATAAAATCAATAATGAAAACCTCCAAACAAAAGAAAGTCCAAAAACTTCCAAACAAAAAGACCAGATGGTTTCACTGAGGAATTTATTGAACGTTTACAGAAGAACTAACCACTCTTCTTCAAACTCTTCCAAACAACTGAAGAAAAGGGAATACTTCATAACTCATTTTATGAGGTCAGCATTACGCCGATACCAAAGCCAAAGACACTAATGAAAAAGAAACCTAAAAGACTGATCTCCCTTATGAATATTGAGCAAAAATCCTCAACAAAGTACTAGCAAACTGAATTTAGCAGCATATTAAAAGGATTATATACCATAACAAAGTGGAATTTATTCCACAAATCCAAGGATGGCTCAACATACAAAAATCAGTGTAATATGCCACATTAACAGAATGAAGAGAAAAATACATGATCATCTCAACTGATTCAGGAAAGGCATTTGACATAATATCCTTTTCATGATGAAAAACACCAAATAAACTAGGAATAGAAGGAAACTACCCCAACATAATAAAGGCCATATATAGAAACCCCACAGCTTACATCATACTCAGTTGTGAGAAAGTATTTGCAAATCACATATCTGATAATGGATTAATATCCAGAATAAATAAAGAACTCTTACAATTCAACAACAACAAAAAACAACCCAATTAAAAAATGGGGAATGTGCAGACACTTTTCCAAAGAAGATATGCAAATAGATAATAAGCACATAAAAAGATGTTCATCATCACTAACCATTAAGGAGCAAATCAAAACTACAATGAGGTAACCACTTCATACCCATTAATAAAGCCATTATTTTCTTATTTATTTATTTATATATTGTTTAGAGTTAAAAGGTTTCACATTTATTAATGAACCAACCTACTGGTACAAAGGCATAGTAACAGAAAAATCATTTCCCTGATAAAACATGTCTATTGGTCCCGTAGGAAGGATGTTTACAGAGTGACAGGATAGAACATATGATCTGCACGTAGCATGTGGTACCAACTAGGTGTGTCATCTCATGATGTGTGACACCTTCTAGACCCAACTGGGTTCTCCTCCAGTATCTCCTCTTGGAGTTGTACCTAATTTTATCACTATTTTATCACTATTTATCACTATTTATCACTACTTATCACTATTTATTTATCACTATTTATCACTACTATCACTATTTATCACTATTTTATCACTAATTTTATCAGTTTTCACCTGAGTCCACTGGGGAATGGGACAATTCTGTTTGTTTCTTGGCTAAGAATCACTTGATTCTGAAAGTCTTGTGAGAAGACATGGTGAGAAACGATCAGCCACACATAGCAGGATGTAGCAAAAAAGCATGCCATTATATAGGGGGGAAAAAAAGAAAAAAAAAAGAAAAGTGTTAGAATGTGGAGAAATTGGAATCCTTGTGTATCGTTGGTGAGAATGTAAAATGGTGCAGCCAGTCTGGAAAAGAGTATGGAGGTTCCTCAGAAAACTGAAAACAGGGCGCCTGGGTGGCTCAGTGGGTTAAGCCGCTGCCTTCGGCTCAGGTCATGATCTCAGGGTCCTGGGATAGAGTCCCGCATCGGGCTCTCTGCTCAGCAGGGAGCCTGCTTCCTCCTCTCTCCTCTGCCTGCCTCTCTGCCTACTTGTAATCTCTCTCTGTCAAATAAATAAAATCTTTAAAAAAAAAAAAAAAAAGAAAACTGAAAACAGAGCTTCCCTATGACCCAGCAATTGCACTAGTGGGTATTTACCCCAAAGATGCAAATGTGGTGATTTGAAGGGGCACCAGCAACCCAATGTTTATAGCAGCAAAAAACTATGGAAAGAGCCCAGATGCCCATCAGCAAATGAATGGATAAAGAAGATATGTTGTACACACATGTACACACATTAGAATATTACATAGTCATCAAAAATGAAATCTTGGCATTTGCAATGATGTGGATGGAACTAGAGGGTGTTATGCTAAGTGAAATAAGTCAATCAGACAGACGATTATCATATAATTTCACTGATATGTGGAATTTAAGAAACAAGGCAGAGAATCATAGGGGAAGAGGAGAGGAAAAAATGAAACAAGATGAAACCAAAGCAGGAGACAAATTAGAAGAGACTCTTTAACCCACTGGGCCATCCAGGCGCCCATTAGAGACTCTTAATCTTAGGAAACAAACTGAGGATTCCTGGAGGGGAGAAGGATAGGGGGATGAGGTAACTGGGTAATGGACATTGGGGAGGTTATGTGTTGTAATGAGCACTGGGTTATTATATAAGACTGATAAATCATAGACCTGCACCCCTGAAACAAATAAATATTATATGCCAATTGACTGAATTTAAATTTAAAATATTTTTAAAAATTAAATATTGAGTTCCATATGATCTACTAATTTCAGTTCTGGGTATATACATAAGAGAAGTGAAGCAGGAACTGGAACAATGTTTGTACACCCATGTTCACAGTAGCACTATTCATGAGAGCCAAAAGGTAGAAACAACCCAAGTTGGGATATATTATTTAGCTTTAAAAAGGAATGAAATTCTGATACATGTTACACACAGATGAACCTGGAAGGCATGATGCTAAGCGAAGGAAACATGTTGATGATTCCCTTCTAGCAAGTATCTGCAATAGTCGAACTCAGAGACACAGATAGTAGAGTCATGATTACCAGGTGCTAGGGGGAGGGGGAAAATGGTGAGTTATTGTTTAATGGGTACAGTTTCAGTTTGGGAAGATGGAAAATTTTGGAGATGGATGCTGGTGATGGCTGCACCACAATGTAAACGCACTTAAGTCACTGGATGGCACAGTTAAAAAGGGTGAAAACGGTTAATTTTGTATCGTATATATTTTATCATAATTAAAACAATTACCTGTGCAAAGGGAACCCTTCTGTAGAGGCCCGGTGTGTGGCAGGCACTGGAAAACGAATAGCACCAGTACATAGAAGTCTTGTTTCTCTCCATCCTCTTGCAGTTTGTTTCCCCACGGTGAATGCCCCAGCCTGCCCCTCCCTCTCCCTCCCCCCCCCTCCCCACTCCTGGACACCTCTTTGAGGCCATCACCAGCCACTAGGCTTCCTTCCTTCTTGCTTTCCCTAAGCTGTCATTTCAGCCCAGTGACACACCATGTCATCTCCCTGCATCCCAATCCCATGCCCTGCCCAGCTTCAGCCGCAGGCCAGCGGGCAACTGGTGGGGCCTCCCACATTCTCTGTCATCTCCCACCTCTCGACCCATTTATTCCTTGACCTCAGGCTCCCAGAACCCTAAACATTATCCCTCTTGCTATCAAAACCTGCTTTCTAACCCTTCAAACCAAGAATGCCTGACAGAAACTTGAAGTTTTTCCACTCTCAAGGATATTTGTATTTTTTTTTTAAGATTTTATTTATTTGACAGACAGAGATCACAAGTAGGCAGAGAGGCAGGCAGAGAGGCAGGAGGAAGCAGGCTCCCTGCTGAGCAGAGAGCCCGATGTGGGGCTCGATCCCAGGACCCTGGGATCATGACCTGAGCTGAAGGCAGAGGCTTAACCCACTGAGCCACCCAGGTGCCCCGGATGTTTGTATCTTAACGAGAGCTAAAAGCAAAAGCAAGACAGGGTGCAATTGAAGGCATCAGCCAGCAGATGGGGAGTTCCCTTTGGAACGAAGAGGACTTTCCTAGTACTCCTCACATCTGCCACATGGAAGTTAGATAGCAACTCCTCCCAAGACGAGCAGTTCTGCCCTGTCCCCTACTCCTGCTCTCAGGCCCCTTTGGGGTAGTAGCCAAAGGGTGGGCACTCCTGGTGGCAGGGGCTACCGCAACTGTGGTCCAGATGGGCACAGGGTACAAGTGAATCCCCAACCACCTCCCTATAGCCTCGATCCATGCAATCTGGTGATGATTCCTGAATTGCAGGATCAAGACAAGGACATTCAGAGGACTCACATGTCACAGCTGCCTGACTGTGAGAACCAGGGCAGCACACAGGACCCAAACCTGGACAGTCAGAACAGTCCACAGTTCCCAGGAGTCAACATATGATCTAATCAGCTCAGTCAGTAAGTTAAGTATCTTAACTCAAAGTTAAGATACTTGCAGAAACTACCAGCAAAGAAAAGAGCTGGGTTGAGAGAGAGAGAGAGAGAGACAAATTACAAATGACTCTCCTCAATCGAACTGTGCTTGAAATCTTGATTTTTTTCACTGTAGACTTGAAGCAATAAGTTGTATGAACTGATGCCTTTCCTTCCTGGCATAAGTTGGTTTGAGTGAGGTTTATGTCTCCTGCAATCCACGACTCTGCTGACCAACACACTCTGTAACCAACATCATACCGCCTCCCTTTCTGAGCCCTTGATTTCTAAAATGAGATTCCTCAGTTCTTCACATAAGAGACATTGCTCCTGTCCACCAAGTCCTGATCTTGTTGGACATTAAATAGGCTCCCTCTAGCCACCAATGACAAGTAAAATGAAATGAAGGCGTTTTCTCCTTTCACCATATGAGTGTGGCTGCTTTCCCTACCGTAGCTGGTAGAGTGGCACGGAGGTCTTATTTTAGATTTTAGAAGGCCATGGGGAAAATACTGGCACTTGTCAGTGTGAAGCTGTAGTATTGCACAGAGCTCCTGGATTGAAATAGTTTTTCTTCCATAACAATGGCTAAGACCTGTCAATTTTTACTAGAGGAAGGAAGGGAAAAAATGATATTAAACACCAAGATAAATAGCTACTATTTTAGTACATATAATTTCCACTAAGAGAAGACTATTCTGCTGAAAAGCCTTCATTATTTATGATCTACAGTTAGCCTTTTCATGCAGAAGCTATTTAAAACCTCACAAAGTTAGGGCGCCAGGGTGGCTCAGTCAGCTAATTTTACAACTCCTGGTTTTGGTTCAGGTCATGATCTCAGGGTTGTGAGATGGAGCCCTGTGTCTGCACTCAGCAGGGAGTCTGCTTGGGACTCTCTCTCCCTCTCCCTCTGCCCCTCCTCCCACTCTGTCTCTCAAATAAGTAAATCTTTTAAAAAAAAAATAAAACCTCACAAAGTCACTGCAGCTTGATAAGGCTTTTGGGCAATCCATTCATCACCCAGTTGTTTCTCCTATAACAAGTAACACTGAGCTATACAACAAGAAACACGGCCCTTGGCAGGGGTGATGCTACCAGGAGAGTACTTCTCTCACAAAGGAAATGGGCACCAAACTCCAAATGCCAAGTTCAGCAGAGGAGACTCAAATTCACTACAAAAGATTTAGCAAAATGTTATGGCTAATATATATTCACCTAGAGTTGAAACATCTTTGAGTAAGTGTCAGAAGCACTGTACTATTAATATTACATTATAACCACCCCAAATGGAGTAAATACATTCTTGGCTTCAACTACTATAGCTGTAACACCTGTGTGCACACCCATCCCGGGGCACATGCGCTCTGCTATTAGCTTCATGAGGCTGAAAGACTCCAAGTTGAGGGGTCAATCACCCCTGAATCATCATTCCAGTGGTCCCATTCAATCTTCTTGCTTGTGAAGGGCATACCTGGACCGTAGGCAGAGGAGAACGTTTTGGACATGTATTTGAGCATCTCCTGCCTTATCGATACCATGCTATGTTTTGTTAGTAGGATTAAATTCCAAGGACTATGTGGGCACGTGGGTGGCTCAGTCACTTGAGTGTCTGGGATCAAGCCCCATGGCGGGGTCTCTGCTCAGAGGGGAACCTGCTTCTCCTTCTCCCTCTGCCTGTTACTCCCCCTACGTGTGCTTTTTGTCAAATAAATAAAATCTTTTTAAAAAATTCCAAGGACTATGAAAAGCAAATTAGTCTCTGATTCCATACCTCTCTGAGATGTCCAGGCAATGTGTTAAAGCTGACCTGGTCCATCTATTCCTGGGAGACTTTGACCTTATGATTCCAACCCAAGGAAGAGATGAGAGGTCATTCCAGCCTACTTCAGAGAAGCAGTGTTCCCCAGGGTTGTACAGATGAAGCCTTTTGCACATTACAAGGTTTATGTCCTTTATTTAAGGACAAATGCCTATTCACAGATCACACTTTGAGACAGCGCTATTTGTTTTATTTTTTTTCTAAGATTTTATTAATTTATTTAAGAGAGAGAGCATGCACACAAGGAGAGGGAGCAGCAAAGGGAGAGGGAAAGCAGACTCCCCGCTGAGCAAGGAGCCCAGGCGGGGCTTGAGCCCAGGACCCAGGGATCATGACCTAAGGCGAAGGCAGACGCTTAACCAGTTGAGCCACCCAGGTGTTCCTTGATTTGTTTTAAATAATATGTGTTTTCTTTGCAGAAAATCTGGAAAATTAAAAAAGAAAGAAAGTAAAACCTTACATAATTCTAACATCTAGAAATGAAAACTGTTGAAATAAACTGATATTTTATATATACTGATGGTTGTACTACCCTCTCAATATAATTTTAGAACATTTTTATCACAGCCCAAGGGAACCCCTTACCCATTAGTAGTACCCTCTCCCCAGTCCCTGGCAACCACTTATCTATTGTTTTTTAAGATTTTATTTTTAAATGATCTCCACACCCAATACAGGGCTTGAATTTACAACTCTGAGCTTAAGAGCTGCATGCTCTACTGACTGAGCCAGGCAGACACCCCTAATCTATTTTCTGTTTCTATTGATTTGCTTACTCTCAACATTTCATATAAATGGAATCATACAATCTTTTTATTTGATTTCTTCCAACTTAGCATAATTTTGCCTCATCCATGTTGTAGCAGGTTTCATTATTTCATTCATGTGAAGAAACGTATATATTGTTATAACTTTTTAATAAAATAGAATCGTGGGGTGCCTGAGTGACTCAGTTAAGCAACCAATTCTTGGTTTTGGCTCACGTCATAATCTCAGGGTCTCAGGGTTGGAGGTGGGGGTCTCCATGCTCAGCGGGGAGTCTGCTTGAGATTCCCTCCCTCCCTCTACTGTTGTCCACCCCTCCACCCCCATTCACTCTCTCTCAAAACAAATAAATCTTTAAAAAAAAGAAAAAATTAAATCACTATACTTTATTAAACTTACCATTTTTATTATAAACATTTTCCCCAGTGTCTCTCAGTAATCATCAAAAGATGATTTATTTTTTTAAAACACTGGATGTGGTGGATTTTTTTTTCTAAGATTTTATTCATTTTTTTTTAAAGATTTTATTTATTTACTTGAGAGAGAGAGACAGTGAGAAAGAGCATGAGCAAGGAGGTCAGAGGGAGAAGCAGACTCCCCATGGAGCTGGGAGCCCGATGCGGGACTCGATCCCGGGACTCCAGGATCATGACCTGAGCCGAAGGCAGTTGTCCAACCAACTGAGCCACCCAGGCGTCCCATAAGATTTTATTCATTTATTTGAGAGAAAGAGTGACTGAAAGACAGAGAAAGCATGAGAGGGGGAGGGGCAAAGGGAGAAGCAGGCTCCTTGCTTAGCAAGAAGCCCAGTGTGGGACTCTATACCAGGACCCTGAGATCATGACCTGAGCTGAAGGCAGACACTTAAAACGACTGGGCCACCCAGGTGCCCCCAAAAGATGATTTTTTTAAATACCTACACATCTTTCGAGTTTATAGAAACATTACAATTATTTTCTTATTGTTGGACAATTTAGTGCTTTTATAAATAGCACTGATGGTCATATTTATATATAAATATATGAATTAAACTCTCATATTAAAATATTGACCTTCACTTTTATTTTCAGAAGTTTATTGGCTCCTGGTTCTATCTTTTATCTAATGATAGGCGCCTGGGTGCTCTATCATTAATTGTCTGCCTTTGGCACAGGTGGTGATCCCAGCGTTTTGGGATCAAGCCCTGCATCAGGTTCCCTGCTCATCTTGCTATATCTCTCCCTTGCTATATCTCTCTCTGTCAAATAAATAAATAAAATCTTTAAAAACAAATCTCATCGACTTTGTTTCACTGTTTTTGGGCTCCAAATATCTTAATTTTGATCTATGGCTTTTAACATCTATTTATTCCTTTTAGTATCTTTAATTTCTTAGTTTCAGTCTTCTATTAGCTCACTTAAGGCAAAAGCAATGTTCTGCTTTAGATTTAGAAAACTGTTAAAAACACTGTGATTTTTGGGGGCGCCTGGGTGGCTCAGTGGGTTAAAGCCTCTGCCTTCGGCTCAGGTCATGATCCCAGGGTCCTGGGCTGGAGCCACGCATTGGGCTCTCTGCTCAGCAGGGAGTCTGCTTCCTCCTCCTCTCTCTCTCTCTCTCTCTCTCTCTCTCTGCCTGCCTCTCTGCCTACTTGAGATCTCTGTCAAATAAATAAATAAAATCTTAAAAAAAACCCACTTTGATTTTTTTAATAATTTGTCTTATTAACTTGTAAAATGGAATCCTAATCATCTGTAAATCCTGTTGTTGGCTCTCTTGGTTTTGGGAAGGAAAAAAAAAAATTGGGAAAAAAACATCCATTGGTGATGTGACTTTAATTTTAAGAAACACGTTTTATAAATATGCACAATTTCTCATAAAAGCAATTTTTTCTGATTCTAAACAATTTTCTAAAGCAAAGTTTTTCTTGTAGATATCAAGTCTTTCTTGACCACAAGAGTCTTTAGGTAATACTCTATATTTGAATTAAAAGAAACCCCAGAATCACAACTCTTCCATTTAGCAATCTAATTTATTAGGAACTTATTTAACTTGACAAATCACTTTTAATTTTTGTTACCTTTTTAAGTTCTAAGTAAAAATATTCATGGCACATCACTGATAAGCAAATGCTCAGAGAGATGTTTTCCCCTCTGTAATATTTTAGTCAGAATTGGGCAAAAACACATATTGGTTCTAGTAAACTTTCTTAGAACATTTTTTAGATTTACAGAAAAATTGAGAAGGTAGTACAGAGAATTCTCATACAACTCTTACCTGGTTTATTATTAACATGTTACATTGGTATGGTACATTTGTAACTTTTTTTTTTAAGATTTTATTTATTTGATAGAGATCACAGTAGGCAGAGAGACAGGAAGTGGGGGGGGGAAGCAGGCTCCCCGCTGAGCAGAGAGCCCAATGTGGGGCTTGATCCCAGGACCCTGAGATCATGACCTGAGCCGAAGGCAGAGGCTCACATTTATAACTATTAATGAACTACTATTGATGCATTATTATGAACTAAAGCCTGTAGTTTACTCAGATTTCCCTAGTTTTTAATCTATCTTAGTTTTTCCTAGTTTTTATCTAATGTCTTTTTATAGTCTAGGATTCCATCTAGGATACTACATTACAGTTAGTTGTCGTGTTTCCTTAGACTCCTCATGGCTGTGACAGTTTCTCAGACTTTTGTTGTTTTTGATCAACTTAACAGTTTTGGGGAGCACTGCTCAGGTATATTTTAGGATGATCCACTACTGGAATTTGAGCAGACATGTTTTTTATTCCGAATTTTCTTTAAATTAAAGGCACATATGTTTTTTAATTCCACATCTTCTACCTTCCCATTGTTGATTTACTCAAACATTTAAAATCCTTTTCCTCCTCTTGTCTCATTTATATTTTTCCTTTATGTACAGTGCTGTTTGGTAATGTCTGATAAACAGCACAGCCAGTCTTATAGGGGTAGCTCTAAGGAGAAAGCCCACTCTACAAATGAGGGGTTGATAGCACCCTAATCCCTCATGTCCCAGCCCATCTAGATGCCCTTTCATTGTACCCCTAGCCTTTAAAGCACAGCTTTCTGAAACTTTATCCTGGGTTACTTGGGAGCCTCTACTTTGTGCAGACCCCAAACCAGATTCATCTCGATTCACGCCCTAATCCTAGATCTCTGATCCACAAATGGAAAAAGTTCATGGTCCAAAATTCAAGGTCTTCAAAAGACTGAATCATTGGATCTGGGGCAAACTAGGACAGTATGGCTCTCATTAAAATGCCCTTGGGCTGATTTTGTGGAGATCAAGTTGGTCTTGGACTTTGTTTTTACTTCTTCCATACTCCTTCCTTCTCCTTGAACGTGGATGTAGCTTAGTAAATCACTTCCAGCAAATAAAATGCGCCAGAAGGGGGCGCCTGGGTGGCTCAGTGGGTTAAGCCTCTGCCTTCGGCTCAGGTCATGATCCCAGGGTCCTGGGATCGAGCCCCACATCAGGCTCTCTGCTCTGCGGGGAGCCTGCTTCCTCCTTTCTCTCTGCCTCTCTGGCCACTTGTGATCTCTGTCAAATAAATAAATAAAATACTATTTAAAAAAAAAATGCACCAGAAGTGAAGACCTGTGAGCTCTGAAAATAGGTGATAAAATGCATTACGACTTCCTCTTTGCCTTTTCTCTTGGTTCACCTACTTTGGGGGAAGCCTGCTGCCATGTGGTGAGGATATTGAAGCAGCCTATGGATGGGGGCATGTGATAAGGAACTGAATCTTGCTTTCAGTCATTAGCAAGGATAATGCTGATAATCCTGTGAGTAGGCTTAGACACCGATCTTCCTCCAACCAACCGACTCTTCAGATTACTGTAGACCAACACCTTGACTGCGACCTCAAGACAGACCCTGACCCAGAATCTCCAAGCTAAACCATTCCTGAAAT
Source organism: Mustela nigripes (assembly GCF_022355385.1). NCBI lineage: Eukaryota > Metazoa > Chordata > Mammalia > Carnivora > Mustelidae > Mustela > Mustela nigripes. The sequence goes on from NC_081563.1 coordinate 61,220,733, forward strand.
CCTGACTCACAGAAACTACAAGACAATGCTTACATTAAGCTGCTATATTTGGGATCATTTGTTATGTAGCAATAATCTGTGTTGATTATATTTTAAATTTTCTGTATACTATAATGTTTTGCTATCTTAACAATCTTTCTGGCTGGGGACACTACCCATCCTGGGGCTAGGCAATTCTTGGAGATAGCATGCTCAGCTGAGAGCATGCCTTTGATTCACAAACTAACCAATCCAGAGCCACGCATCCTCTATCTGGCCCGTGCGCCCCAAAAGGCAATATTCCTCTACCTTAACCATCCCAGGGCCAGGCACTAGGCAATGAGAGAGCACCCCTGTAGCTTAGAGCCCAGAGAACTTATTCAAATTAGCCAATCCTAAACTGTTTGCTCTGCCTTGCCTTGTTTCTCCTGCAAACTCTTGAATAATGGCTTTGTATCTGTCACAGCTCTCTGCTCACTCTTGCCCAGCACTGGTGCAAGAGTGACCCTGCTGTACTCTGCCTTCCAAGTCTCTAGGACTTTTGAGTATAATAAACTTTGTTTTCCTCTCTCTGTTTCCTTCTGTGGCCACACCTGACTGACTTCACATAACAGAACCAAGAGCACAGCTTGGGTGAGGGAACATGTGGAGGGAGGACCAACAAAATCCTATATAGTAAATAGCCCGTTTCAAAGTGGTTCTCTCTGGGTGGGTCCCTTTTCCCTGTCAACATCACAAGTGGATCCTTTCAGTATGTGACTCACCATGGCTCTTTTTTATTGTAAAATTCAATAAGGTACTTCAAGAACTAGTGTTCTTATGAATGTGACTTTATGTATTTAAAGTCAGTTATGCTCTTCTTGGAGGTACCTTTAATATGTTAGGATAACCAATGGAGCTAGAGAGTATTAAGAGAAATAGGTCAATCAGAGAAAGAAAAATACCATTTGATTTCACTCATATGTGGAATTTAAGAAACAAAACAGACGAACATAGGGGAAGTGAAGAAAAAATAAGATGAAAACAGAGAGGGAGACAAACCATAAGTGACTCTCAACTATACAGAACAAATGGAGGGTTGCTGAGGGGTGGTGGGTGGAGGGATGGGGTAATTGGGGTATGGGCATTAAGGAAGGCATGTGATGTAATAAGCACTGGGTATTATATATAATGATGGGTTTCCTGGGGCCCAGAACATAGGTCAAAGGAATATGGGTATGTTTTAGTTTTTTCACTCTTGGCAGAATTAAGAGCTATCCCCAAATGACAACTTAATCTACCCTTAACACCTGCCCCTAAGGAGAATGTCCACAACTTGTTATAGCTTTCTTCCTGGGATCCCTGGCGGGACCTAGTATGGGGCAACCCAACCACTATCTCCAACTTAGTATTAGGAAGGCACACCACCTCCAACTCTGACCTGAGGGCCTAGACTAAACCACTTCATCCAGTGACCTAAACCTGCCTTCGTGAAAATTAACCTTTAGATCCTTCTTTTGGGCTGCCCCATTGGAAAACCCAACCACTTGGCCATCAAGTCCATGGGCCCCTATTTCCAGGAATCAGTTGTACATGCTTTACTTTGGACAAGGGAGGCTATCTTAGCCTCACAGGTGCTAAGATAGATGGAAGGACTAAAGGTTTGTTTCATCTTTCTTTTTTTAGTTCTCAAGGAACCTTTCATAGATACTTTCATAGGCTCCCCAGGCAGCTGTGAAATTGAGCTCTGTCACATGCGAGGGCTGTGGGAAGCATTATCATAGCACCTAGGACTATGGAAACCATGACACGATGTACCTATGGCCCTGAGACCTCCACACACCTACATATTGGTGAAATTACTTCCTGTCCCAGAGAAAATCACACTCATTCCCCCTGAAGAAATTTGTCCTTGATTAATGCAGATTCAAGTGCCATACTTAAAGCTGGAGGAGAGACATTTTCGTTCTACACAAGGGTATCCAATAAAACTGAATGTTGTGGGGGCACCTGGGTGGCTCAGTGGGTTAAGCCTCTGCCTTCAGTGCAGGTCATGATCTCAGGGTTCTAAGATCAAGCCCCACATTGGGCTCTCTGCTCAGTGGGGAGTCTGCTTCCCCCCCACTTCTCTCTGCCTGCCTCTCTGCCTACTTGTGATCTCTGCCTGTTAAATAAATTAGAATCTTAAAAAAAAAAAAAAAAAAAAAACTGAATGTTATGGATAGGCTTTGTATCTGAAGCAATGTTTTCAAGTTATATATAAAGCCCGTCGATGCTCACGTTGGTCCCAGGATGTTAGGGAGCTGAATACAGCAAGAAAGATGGGGGGTGCCTTCTAAAAAAATTACCAAGGAAATATATATCAGTTACCAAAAAAATTGTATTTTAAAAAGGTAAAAAAAATTGCCCTTTATTCTATCATCCTTATCCACCTTCCTTATGGAGAAGGTGGTAGGAGAGGAAGCCATACAAAAGAGAGGCTGCACTGTTCAGGTTCAGGAATGTGAGCTCTGGGAAGTACCGGGTTGTGAATCCCTGCTTTTCTACAGGGAAAAAGGCACACAGTACCTTTTCTGAGTGTGGTACTGTGTGACCTTGGATAAGTTACCTAACCTCTCTGTGCTTCACTGCCCTCACATCAAGGATGGGGATAATAACTGTTCCCATAGGACTGTTGTGAGATTTAAGTGCACTAATATTTATATGCTTGGAGTGGCATCTGACACAAGGCAAGTGCTCAATAATTTTGTTGATATTGCTATTAAGAATTTAATATGGGGGCATGTGGTTGGCTCAGTGAGTGAAGCGTGTGACTCTTGATCAAAGGGTTGTGAGTTTGAGCCCCATGTTGGCTGTAGAGATTACTTTTTAAAAATTTTAAAAACAGAATCGGGTTTAATTGGGCAAAAGAAGGTGGTAATTTAACACCTTCTGGTTCTCTGAGTAGCTGAGAGCAGCAAGCTTATTGTCTGTGAAGGCTCCATTTCTTAGCAACATGGAGACAGCTGGATGTGTGTGTGTGTGTGTGTGTGTGTGTGTGTGTGTGTGTGAGTGTGTGTTTATGTGTGAAGATACCCACTGGGAAGGATTAAAAAAGGAGTGCTTTCTTGGAGAGGAGGGGGTAGAAGGTGGATTTCGAGACAAGAAATATTAGGACCCCTGTAGAAGGGTTTTTTTTTTCTTTTCCTTGGGCTTGGGGACCCATCACACTTAGCATCCAGTTTGAGGGTCCCCCCATCATACATCATTCTCTCTAGTTACCCCCAAGCCTTTGGTAACGCCTTACACAGAGCTGTTTGGGGACTTGATTTGGACAGGAAAGGCTGTGATCACAGCTTCTTGGACTCCCACCCTCCCTGTGCTGGAGGGAGAGGCAGGGGAGCCAACACACTGAGGACAATGTTTGTCAGAATTTGAATTCCATTCCTTAGTAAGTACTCAGATGAGGAACACTCTCCCTTCTCTGTGTGTTCAAGAGAAATGCATTGCTAAACCTTTCTTTCAGAAATTATAACCCTCCCTCTTTTCTCTCCTCCACCTTAAGATGGCCGGTCAGCAATTTCTTTCCTCTCAGGTATAAAATTACTCAAAAAATGATTTCAAATCTCTTTACCCTTAATTTTCCAAGGTTAGTAGTTTCTTAAATGGCATTTTGTTCATCTTTAAAGGCAAATACCTCAGCTAAATTTTGAAAGCAAAAATCTGCCTCCCCCACTTTTCTTACTGTGGTAGATTATGTCCAGACATGCCACTCCTGCCCTCGAACCTTAGCTGGCCAGTGACTTACTCTGACCAATAGGATGGAACAGAAGAAATGCTGTGCCAATTGTGGCCTAGCCCTTTAGAGGCCTCTTGGCCTCTGCTTCTCCGCTCTTGAAGCCTGCAGCACCAGGGAAGGAGCCTTGCCTTGCAGCAAGAGAGGTCCAGCTCCCGTGAGGCACTAAACATGTGAATAAGGCCATCTTAGAAATTCCAGCCCAAATGAGTGATCCCAGCGGTCTTCATCTGTTTGGGATGCTTTAACAGAAATATCGTATCTTATAAACAATAGACACTTATTGCTCATAGTTCTAGAAGTCCCAGATCATGGCACCTGCAGATTAAACGGTGAGGGCCCTCTTCCTGGTTCAGAGACAGCTGTCATTTTGCTATGCTCTCACACAACAGGAGGAGGGAGGGAGAGCCTCTTGGGCTTCTTTTTTTAAGGGCAGCCCTCTTTGGCTTCCTATTCATGAAAGCTCTGACCACCTCACCTAATCACCCACAGGCCCCACCTCTTAAGAGCATACCCCAGGGGTTAGGACTTTAACATAGGAATTTTGGATGGACACAAACTCTCAGACTAAAGTGCCAGCCTCTTCTGCCAAGTGAAACAGAACAACGCCTTAGCTGATTTAACACAACTCAGGGAATCATAAAAGGTAATAACTACCAAAACCCACTTCTTAACATATCAGAATTACAGGCTTGCTTATACATCTGAGTATATGCAAAATCCCCTTTAAGATCTGCCTGGGGGGTGGGGCGTCTGGGTGGCTCAGTGGGTTGAAGCCTCTGCCTTCTGCTCAGGTCATGATCTCAGGGTCCTGGAATGGAGTCCCTCATGGCTCTCTGCTTGGCAGGGGGCCTGCTTCCTCCTCTCTCTCTGCCTGCCTCTCTGCCTACTAGTGATCTCTATCTGTCAAATAAATAAATTAAATCTTTTTTAAAAAATTAAAAAAAAAAAGATCTGCCTTGGGAACAAGGGTGGAGGGAGTCTCTTGGCAGTCAGAGAGGGAATATATCATATCCTGAGGCTTAGCAGGGGTGGGGGAGGTGGACCTTATCAAAAGTAAGCAAAATTTATAGAAAGCTACTTGAAAAGAGGATTCTAATAAAATATATTTGAAGGGAGATCAAATATATATTTGAAAAGAAGGGAACTCACATAGCAGCAATGGCCACAGTTGCCAAACTGTGGAAAGAACCAAGATGCCCTTCAACGGACGAATGGATAAAGAAGATGTGGTCCATATATATAGTGGAGTATTATGCCTCCATCAGAAAGGATGAATACCCAACTTTTGCATCAACATGGACGGGACGGGAAGAGATTATGCTGAGTGAAATAAGTCAAGCAGAGAAACTCAATTATCATATGGTTTCACTTGTGGAGCATAAGGAATAACATGAAAGACATTAGGAGATAGAGAAGTGAGTTGGGGGAAATGGAACGGGGAGACAAACCATGAGAGACTGTGGACTCTGAGGAACAAACTGAGGGTTTTGGGGGGGAGGGGGATGGGGGTTAGGTGAGCCTGGCTGTGGTACATAAACAATAAATTTTGGAACACTGAAAAAAATTAAAAAAAAAAAAAAAAAGAAAAGAAGGAAATTCATAGTATTTATCCAGACAAAGGGAAGTATCACATTGAAGATTTGTACAGGGATCATGTTTGCTCAAAGGAGTAATACACTAAGAACACTTAAAATTTTTAACTAAATATGTGACAAGAGTTTGTTGATTTTTTGGCTTATGGGTGGACTGATTTCCTTATCTTTATAATTCATCACATTCACAGTGGTTGTTTCCAGGGGTGGGACCAACTGTGAAATTATGCTGTATTTTTTCTTCTCGCTCTGATTCCTTCCTCAGTATCCCTTTTGCTATGGACCCCTTCAAGTTCACTGGATCATTGTCAGTTAAGGGAGAGGACTGTTTAGTAGACTTGCACCTGGGACACCTATGTGGCTCAGTCAGTTAAGTGTCTGCCTTTGGTCCAGGTCATGATCCCAAGGTCCTGGGATCAAGCCCCACATTGGGCTCCTTGCTCAGTGGGGAGTCTGCTTCTCCTTCTGCCCCTCTCCCCTGCTTGTGCTCCCTCTCTCTCTCGGACAAATAAATAAAAAAAAAAATCTTTAAGGAAAAATAGAAGATTGACACTTATTTGCTCTCTGGGACATGGATGCTCCAAAGATGTCTACAACAGACTTGGTCATTTTGACCAAGACAAGTCCTGTCTGAGAAGGACTAATTTCTTGCAGAGAATAAAAAGATTTTGTAAGTAACATTGCTCTATTCCAGCTCAATCTATTTACAAGAACAAATGGGGTGGGGCACCTGGGGGGCTCAGTCAGTTAAGCATCTAATTCTTGATCTCAGCTCAAGTCATGAGTTCAAGTCTCACACTAGGTTCCACATTGTCTTAAAAAAAAATATTCGGGGTGCCTGGGTGGCTCAGTGGGTTAAGCCTCTGCCTTCGGCTGAGGTCATGATCTCAGGGTCCTGGGATTGAGCCCCACATTGGGCGCTCTGCTTAGCGGGGAGCCTGCTTCCCCCTCTCTGCCTGCCTCTCTCCCTACATGTGACCTCTGTCAAATAAATAAATCTTAAAATAAAAAGAGAAAAGAAAATTAAAAAATAAAATAAAATATTATTTTTCACTTTTATTTTCAAAAGATGGAAAAAGGGCCACCTAGGTGGCTTAGTCAGTTGAGCGTCTGACTCTTGATTTAGGCTTGGGTCATGATCTCAGGATCATGGGATCAAGTCCCATGTCAGGCTCCAGGCTTGGCATAGGATTCTCTATGCCAATAGGATTGGGATTCCCTCTCTCCTGTCCCTCTGCCCCTCTCCCTACTTGCGTTCTCTCCCTCTCTCAAATAAATATATAAACAAAATTAAAAAAAAAAAAAAGGAATAGATGAAGAAAGTCAGGGAATATAAAAACTAACGTTGGAGCTAGCAACAAAGAAGGACTAAGGGTATGGTCATGCCTTGACTTATGGAAACTGTCAGATGTTTCACTAGAGGATTAATATACTATATAAAAATTTACCTAAAAGGAGGTGGATACAATGGTGAAAAATGAAGGAAAAGGATAGTAAATGCTAAAATGGGGGTGCCTGGGTAGCTCAGATGGTTAAGCATCTGCGTTTGGCTCAGGTCACCATCCCAGAGTCCTGGGATTGAGCCCGGCATTGTACTCCCTGCTCTGAGGGGATCCTGCTTCTCCTTATTCCTCTGACTCTTCCCTTGGCTCATGCTCTCACAAATGAATAAAAAAATATTTTTGAAAAATGCTAAAATGTTCCCTACTAGTCCAAAACTGAACTCTGTCTTATCTAACAAGCATGTCTTGCCCCTGAGTTCAGAGTTTCATTATCCACTCAGTCCTCAGTCCCCTGAGTCAGAAATCTCTAAGTCAGCACAGACTCCTTCTCTCCCCATCTTATCAATGACCAAATCCAGCTGAATGACAAAGCCATCTTTCTCCAAACCATTCCTCCTTTCTATCTCTGCCCCCAGGTTTACCAGGATGGCATTAATCCTGCCTAGATGATCACGGGAGCGGCCTGGCTGGTCTTGCTTCTGAATTTGCTTCTCTCCAACTCACCATTTACCATCAAAGTTCCTTGGTCAAATACAATTCTTGTAATGCCAGTCTTGGTCTAAACCCTTCAGTGGCTCCCCATCACCTGCTACCTAAGCCTCCTACTAACTGAGTTCTAGTCTCCGGGGCATTTTTCTTTAAGAAAAAAAAAAAAGTTCTAGTCTCCGCCTTTGGAGTTTCCTTTCACCAGCTTTGTTTTTCATCATGCTGCTTAGCTTTCTCTGCCCTGCTGCACTGTCCTCTGCTGCACACATTTCTGTACTCTGGTTGTTCCAGCCTGAACTACCAATCGTATCTCATCATTCATCTCATGTTCTCCAAGCAGGCTTCCCTGATACCCACCCACTTCTCATGACTCAGACGGGTGGCTCATTCGGTTGAATGTCTGATTCTTGGTTTCAGCTCAGAACACGATCTCAGGGTTGTAAGATCAAGCCCTGCAGTTGGCCTCTGTGCTCAGCCCAGAGTCCGCCTGAGGTTCTCTTCCTCTCTCTCTGACCCCCCTCTGCTTGTGCTATTTCTAAAATAAACAAATAAAATCTTTAAAAAAATAAAGAAGTATCCTTCAAAGAGGGGTTAGTTTAGTGCTTCCCTCCCCACCACAAGAGAGGCATAAATGCAGAACATACTGATAACTGTGTCCTGGGAAATCCTCTCTCCAGAATCATTCAGAACTCGTTTATAGGTTAAAGGTGGGTGACTGCTGATGCAGAAAGGGCCAGCTTCTCCATCTCTTACTTGTGTGGGGGGGTCCTAGGAGTACTTGTTATCTCCCACATCAGATTTGTCTTTGGAGTCTCTGCTGAAATTCCAAGTCAGAACCCATTTGTAACATCCTATAACCAATAAACATGAGTTTCAGATCTTGGGTAATACTATAAAGAAAATAAAATGATAGAGATTAAGAATGGAGCTTACTAGGGGCACCTGGGTGGCTCAGTGGGTTAAAGCCTCTGCCTTCGGCTCAGGTCATGATCCCAGGGTCCTGGGATCAAGCCCCACATCGGGCTCTCTGCTCAGCGGGGAGCCTGCTTCCCTTCCTCTCCCTCTGCCTGACTCTCTGCCTACTTGTGATTTCTGTCAAATAAATAAAGTCTTAAAAAAAGAAAAAAAAGAACGGAGCTTACTTGCCCTCCCAGAATCTGAATGAAGACGATCCACTACTAGAAGAGATGGGGACAGAAAAAAGAGCAGCTGCACAGCCCCTCCCCCGGCAGAAACCGAGCTGGGCACATTCTAGGACCCCAGAGAAGGCCAGTATACCTGGCATGTAGCAATCAAGGGGATGAACAGTCTGAGCTGGAGTACAAGTAGAAGCCAGATCGTACAGGACTTTATAAGTCCTATAGCAACTTAGTTTATTCTAGATAGTGCGAAGTCTTGGGACAGTTTTATGTGGATATGATGTGCTCAGATCTTTAGGTTTTGTAAAGGATTATTCTGATCACTATGGGAAATTAGACCATCATCAGGAAAAGAGGACGCTGGAAGCTGTTGAGAGATGATGGCCTGGATTAGGGTGCCAGCCACTGTGGTGATCACGCAGGTAAATAATTTAGCACTCCTCCCGTTGGACCAGGCTGTTCTCATAACTGATGACAGTCACGCCTTCAGACAACATCACAGACCTAAGGCTGACACCTTGACTGAGGCCTTGTGAGACGCTACAAAGGAGAGGACCCAGTGAAGCCGTGCCCAGTATCCTGCCCTTCAGAAACAGTGACATAGTACTATGCATGCCATTTTACACTGGGAAATAGTGGGATAATTCATTACAAGACAACATGGAACAACTAGCGCTCCCAGATGACACTGATGCTCTGTGGTGTGAGGACCACACTCTGAGCGGCAAGGTGGTTAGGGAGAAGAGTGACATCATTTGGAGAAGGGCTGAAATAATTTAAAAAAAAAAAAAAAAGGCACTGAGTCTGTGGCTTGAGAGCATCTCAGCCACTGCACGATGCATCAACAGAACAAATGTTTGTATACACACGTCTCTTGCCCCGTTCCAGAAGCTGCTCATGATTTGTAAGTACCCCGAATAAAGAAAATCACAGGGACAGGAAGTCAATACAATTGGACAAACAAGACCTCTTGAAAATTTGCTTAGGACTGGAAAATTTAAACATCCTATCAAGTTCTTTATTGCTGATGATTTCAGTTATCGTCACATATTTGTACCCCTTCATTTTAGGTGTCAGTTTTTCAAAACTTTACTGGATTGAAGAACTTGGAGGAACACAGAGTCAAAGTCACTGTTTCTCAGCGTGCTGTATTATATAAGCCATTCAGTCAGATCTCCTAAGCACATGGCAGGATAAAGAGAAATAAGTATATTACATACACACAAAAATGTACAAAATTGTTCATAGAATTGCAACTCTATTTATGATAATAAAAAGCTGGGGGGCATATCTAACAACTGGAAAATAAACGGAAACAGTCACACGGTAAAATACTATGCAGCAATAAAAAAGAATTCCTGGGGCACCTGGGTGACTCAGTCAGTTAAGTATCCAACTCAATATCACTTCAGGTCTTGATCTCAGGGTCATGAGCTTGGGCCCTGTGTTGAGTCCCACGCTGGACAGGGAGACCACTTTAAAGAAAAAAAGGATACATTCCTGATATACAGAGCAACACATATAAATTTTCAAAAATTTCATTGAATGAAAAAGAGTAAAAGATACACTGTACGATTCCACTCATGTGAAGTTCACGAACAGGTAAAATAGCAGTAAGAACAGTAAAGAACTCTAAGAAGAGTATACTTAAGGACAGGCTACATGAAGCTTTCTACAGTGATAGAAATGCCTTATATGTAGGTCTTTTGGTGGTTGTATACAAATGTAAAATTCATTGAGTTGTACGTTTAAGATTTGTACACTTTACTGTAGGCAAAGCTTACTTAAATTTTCAAATTAAAAGAAAAAAGGAGAAAATGAGGTAGATGAGTCTGGATCTCTGTGAAAAGTTCTCACCTGGAGATATAAATTTGAGATTTTTCTGCACAGAAAATATTTTAATGCCATGGGTCTGCACGAGATCAATTAGGAAAATAATCTAGATAAGGAGAGACCCCAGGATTAAGCTCTGGGGAAGCAGAGGCTGGGAAAAGGAAAACTGGTCAGCAGAATAGACTGGGGTCAAGAATACGAGAGGAGGAGGAGCAGGAGAATATGGTCTCAGAGAAAATGCTGTAGGAATGAACGGTCAACTGCATGAAAGACTACTGAGAGCCAGAGATGAAGGCAGAGAAATGTCAGTAGGAAAGAGATATCCTGCTGTCAAAACAGGCTCTTTCAACCCAACATAGTCTAGTTCCCTACCACTTCCAACCCTAATTTCGACATTCCTGACCTCAACACAACCCATAAAACCTAAAAGCTTCTCATTTAAAGAACAACAGAAAGTCTGCCTGAAAATCAGCTGTAAAATATTTTAAATTATTTAAAAACTCACCATATTGATACAGCTCTAAGACATCATCTTCCTTTCAAAACACAAACAAAAAGAAACAAAACTAAAGGCCTTTTTTTTCGTTAAAGAAGTCTCAAAACATTCTTGTTTTTTTTTTTTTTTTTTTTTTAAGTTCTAAAAAAGTTCTGCAGAACAGGCTATTTGGACCAGTTTTTCTAGAGCACAACTAGAAAAGCTAAATAAGGTATTTTAAAGTATCTGTTTTAAAGCATAGGAGAGTAAATAAGGCCATGAAGAATTATGTGCCCAGATCCAGGAGAAACAGAACGTAGGAATACAGTTAGCTGAGCCCAGTATTTGGGGCTCTGCCAAACTTGTAATTTCAGGAGATGCAGCAGAGTAGATGAATAGAGCTATGAACAGACTCATGAAGCTAGGGAACTGTGAATTCAGGGCCAATCCTCAGGCTTTGCATTGGGATCTGAAAGGTCACACTCTAGTAGGAGTCGGGTTGAATAGACAGACACTAAAGCCCAATTCTGAATTATCTCAATTTGTGAATGGATTAAGTTGCTCTGAGATTGAGAGTAGTGCCAGCCATCTGTCAGAAGCAAATACCCATTCTCTCTGGAGGAAAAGAACATTAGGTTAAGATTCAAATTATCTCTATAATTTTTTAAAAAACTGATAACTGAAAAAAAATTGATAACTGAACCACATTAAGACCTTATGTTCTTCAAAACATACCATTGGGGGCCCTGGGTGACTCAGTGGGTTAAAGCCTCTGTCTTCGGCTTGGGTCATGATCTCAGGGTCCTGGGATGGAGCCCCACGTCCAGCTCTCTGCTCAGCAGGGAGCCTGCTTCCCCCTCTCTCTCTGCCTGTCTCTCTGCCTACTTGTGATCTCTGACTGTCAAATAAATAAATAAAATCTTTAAAAAACAAAACAAAATATACCACTAATGTGAAAAGGCAAGCCAAAGAGTGTTCGTATACAAAGGACATACATTCAAAATTTATAAAGAACTCCTGTAGGGGCGCCTGGGTGGCTCAGTGGGTTAAAGCCTCTGCCTTCGGCTCAGGTCGTGATCCCAGGGTCCTGGGATCGAGCCCCGCATCGGGCTCTCTGCTCAGCGGGGAGCCTGCTTCCTCCTCTCTCTCTGCCTGCCTCTCTGCCTACTTGTGATCTCAGTCTGTCAAATAAATAAAATCTTTAAAAAAAAAAAAAAAAAAAAAAAAAAGAACTCCTGTAAATCAGTAAGAAGAAAACCCAACATAAACAGGCAAAAGACCTGAATGGACATTTCACAAAAGAAGGCATCCAAATACACATAGTAAATAAATTTAAAAATATAATTATAGCAGACTAAGAGCACATGGTTTAAAAAAAAACCAAAAACTTGTCCTCCTTATTTCAGAAGCAAGAGAATAACATAAATCAAAATTAAATTTTAAAAGCAAGTTAAGATGTTGAAAGAACATCCACATGTTAATAGCAGTCACCTTTAGGAGATGAAATTATAGGTGATCTTTCATTTTTTTATATTGCATATTTCTGAAATTAAAAAAGTTTTTGTGGCTTTATTTTTGTTTGTAATGGATAACATTCATATGGTTTAAAAAGCCATACATTATAATGTACACACTGAGAAGTCTCTTAGCCTTTGGGGAATCTCTGTCCTTCCCTCCAACTCACAGGACACTATGAGTTTCTTTTGTATCTTTACAGAATTTATGGGAAACAAGAAAAGATCATTAAATCTTATTCCCCTTTCCTTATACCTCGGCTGCTTTCACTTAGCAAGAGATCCTGGAGAGCTTTCCACTGCACTACACAGGGAACGGCCTTTTTTTTTTCACTGCTTCATAATACTCCATTGTGCACAAGTACTATAAAAGGAGATTTCAAAAAGCGGCAAGCAAGTCTAACTATGAGAGTCTTTTTCAAAAAACAGTCAGGGGGCCATGTGGGAGGAGGAATTTATGCACTCGTTGAAGGAAACTGAACTTTGTTTTTTTGTTTTGTTTTGTTTTTTGTTTTTTATTTAAAGATTTTATTTATTTGACAAAGAGAGATCACAAATGGACAGAGAGGCAAGCAGAGAGAGAGAGAGAGGAGGAAGCAGGCTCCCTGTGGAGCAGAGAACTTGAAGTGGGACTGGATCTCAGGACCCTGAGATCATGACCTGAGCTGAAGGCAGAGGCTTAACCCACTGAGCCACCCAGGTGCCCCGGAAACTGAACTTTTTGAACTTTTCAAGTCAGCAGTTATGGCCTTCAACCTGGACCACAGGAACTGGGTCTGCCAAGTTCTTCAGTTAGAAAGAAGACAGTCCAGTTTAATAAGTTTCAGTCTCTTATTTGCATTTCAACCCAACCAATCCCAGTTAACCTAGTTTTAATCCCTGTTTTGCAGAGAGGAACTAAGTGAGTGCACTCAAGACCTTTCACCTTATAACTCTGTCCCCTCTTTATTTTTCTCAGAACGCTATTCAGGCTTCAACCTGACTTGTGTTTCTGGAATTGCAATTCTAATTGCCGAAATAAAAGTCTGTTAATTTTCAGTGAATTCTTCCTTGGACAACTGTATCATCGATTTTCTTTTTTTAAAATCAGTCCTCTGATGGACTCTTGGGTAGTTTCCAATTTTTTGCAGTCAACAACTTCAGACATCATTTCATATGTAACCAAGTGTATCTATAGGAAAAATTCTCCAGAGTGGGATTGTCGGATCAGTGTAAAATTCGCTGGTGGTTTTGATCACACAAGAGGATTGCGACACTCTCAGCACTAGAAAATCCATTTCCCCACATCTTCCTCTACAGAGCATATTGCCAAATGTTTCATTGTTTGCCAATCCAATAAGTAAAATACATTATCTCAGTGTAGTTCCGATTTGTTTTCTCTCATTACAATTAACCCTGGGCATCTTTTTGCATGTTTAAAGTCTATTTATTTTTCTGTTGACTCTTTGTTTCCCAGTTCTTTGTCTTGTGAAAGGTGAAATAAAACAGTCACTTATGTCAAGGGGTTTATAAATAGAGTCAGGAGGCCATTAAGGAGTGGACCTTATGCACATCCTCAAGGTGGGGTGGAACCATGCATTTTCTTAACTGGGCCAAGTCGCAAGTACTTCAAGGACTAGGCACCAACACCTGCAACTTGCTACACTGATAGACTTTTGCTTAATGATAGCCTTAGTAACCAATTACCTTTAGCCAAGATTAGTTTTCTACTGCCAACCCAATCAAAATTCTTTGTAAACAACCTATGCAAGCATCCCTTTGTCTTTTTTTTTTTTTTAACACAATATTTATTTATTTATTTAACAAAGTGAGGCACAGTAAGAGAGGGAACACAAGCAGGGCAAGTGGGAGAGGGAGAAGTACTACCCTGAGATCATCTGCAGGCAGATGCTTAACTGAGCCACCCACGCTTCCTGCTTTTTGTCTTTAAAAACCCCTGACTTTTGGTAATGAATGGCAGCTATACTTGTGGTGAGCATGGGATAAAGTATAGACTTGTCAGATCACTAGGTATTTACCTGAAAACTAATGCAACATTGTGCATCAACTATACAAATAAAAAGTAATAAAAAAATAAAAACCCATTTATTTTGCTCCCTAGTGGGACAATATTTTGGTGGCGGCTGAAATCTGTGTACCCTGAATTTACAATTCTTTGATCCCAAATAAACACTTTTGCTTAATTATTGCCTCCTGACAATTTTAGGTTGCGAGTCTATTCTTCTATTGGGTTGCAATTTGTGAAATATTTTACAATGAATATTTAATATGTTTATATCCGAAAAATGACTCAAAATATTAAAAAAAAAAAAGATGTTAAAATTCCAGTCATAAGAACGAATACACCAACCTCTCATCCACGAATTTGGAATCGGCCAAAGAGGGATCCCACAAACTTTCTGTGACCACTTCAGCAGGACCCAGGACCCAGCAGCCCATGTTGCTAAGAGTCTCACCTGAATTCTAACACCTGTGTGCTCAAGTGCACTTGATTCCTAACGGAAACATTGTGTGTGCATGCTCCAAACTGCCCGTGCCTCACGGGCTTCCTAACAGGAAATCGGTTGTGCAAGCGTGTGAACCCACACATTAACCCCTGTTCCCGGAGATTTCCCATAACCAGCTGACGGAGCTGAAGGCTTTCGCTGCTGAAGGCCTTTGTGAAAGTATTTTCGCTGGAGTTGCAGAGACAGAAGTGCAATGAGGGTGATTTTATGAGTGAAAAATAATTAGAGAGTGAAGAGGCAGGTATGTCAAGTGGACTTCAAACTAGGTTAAAGACTTGTAAACATGCTTGTCCTGAGGGTATGCTCATTGTGGGCACAGCTTCTTTCCCACCTCGGTTTTTACATCCCCTTTCTCCAGTTCTACAAAAGAAAGGCACACCTCTCTTCCTCTTCATCTAACAATGACACATTGCCCCAGGGTGTCAAAATATCCGGGAATGGGGCGCCTGGGTGGCACAGTGGGTTAGAGCCTCTGCCTTGAGCTCAGGTCATGCTCCCAGGGTTCTGGAATCGAGGCTCGCATTAGGTGCTCTGCTCAGCAGGGAGCCTGCTTCCCTTCCTCTCTGCCTGCCTCTCTGCCTTCTCGTGATCTCTCTCTCTCTCTGTGTCAAATAAATAAAACCTTTAAAAAATATATATATATATCCAGTGATGACAAGCAGCAGGACAGTGCAAAACACTGATACTGAATTTGGAAAGCAGTAACTCCAAGAAATTATTTTGAAATCCTGGTGTTTTCTTATTCTTTGCTTTAAACCAGATTGAAGGAGAACCTAGTTGTCAGTCTGTAGATGATAATCTGATGATAGTTAACACAATGTACTTTTTGGCATTAAGAGTCCAAAGAAATAACTAATACTGCTATAACAAAATCTCTTCTACTTCTGTCTACTTAGCTATGTGAAGGAGCTTATCACATAAAAATGAAGAACCAGAATATTTTTGATTTTGAGCCCCATCATTCTGAGCAGCAAAAGTTAAAGCCAGTTGAAAAAAAATCCATTCATTTCATTAAGATAGCATTTCCAATAAATTTTTACTTCAATGTGATTTTTATCAGTTGTATATTAATATTAAAATAAATCCACAAGACATTAACTCTTAGAGACTTATGGTCATGGGAAAAATTTTAATTTCAAATGTCTTTTTTCAGCAAAGTATGATAGGGTGATGAGTAAAAGACTTGGAAGCATAAAATATATCACATCAGGATAAATTTTGGTGAGGGAAATGAACTAGAACTAGGAGTTAAAGTAGAAAAGGAAAGATGTAAAATCTGTAAAAGAAGACTTTTTTTAGTGGATGATGAGTATTAAATTGTATTTAGATCTATTGGATACATTTTAAAGATTGATGTGACTTAAACTACGAATATTTACAATATTCTGGAAATTACAGCTTTTTAACTAAACAACATAAAAAATATAAATGTTAATTTAAAAATGTGCCAAGAAAGTACATAACTTTACAAAAATTCTTCTAGGGTGTAGTGAGCAACAGACTTTGAGAACTCCTGCTAACGAACTATTCTTTCAAGCTTTGCTGTGAGGGAGGATACAGAAATAGGATAGTAGCTGAAGGGTAAATGTAGGATGAAGAGAAGGATCTTTTAAAGTATGAGATTAAGCATGTTTATATACTGATGGGAGTGTAAGGGAGGAAAAATTCCCCTCTAGCCTTTTAGCATCTCCAGCTGGGCCTACGAATTAAACTGACATAAAACAGATTAGCAAGAGAAAGGCACACAAATTTTATTTTTACATGATCATGAAGGCCTTCTCAAGGGAATGAAGACGGGAAGAAGTGATCAGACCAGAAAGTTTGTCTACCTTTCAAACAAAGAACACCTTTGTGAAGAAATGACAAGACAGAAGAGTTTGGACGAGGGGCAGTAAATGGTAAGAAAGTGACTAAGGGCGAGGGGTGGCAAAAACAGTGGAAGAAGAATTACTTTAGTAAGTTGGTACAGATGTGTGTCAACATCGATTCCCAGTCTCTGGTGTTAAGGCTTGTTTCTTCCCTGTTACAGGGAGGACATCTTTCTCATGGGAATTTCATGTCCTATATTTAGCACATCAAGGTAGATCTCCTGTATCTGCTGTTTCTCAAGGGTCTTCAACTCACAATAATATGCCAACATGGCAAGTTTTGGGGTGGCATGTTCTGAACTCCCTCAGGAGTGATTTGGTAGATAGAACGAGGAAGGTGAGAGACAAAGCAATCCCGGGCAGAAAGGAGGGATTAGTCAACTTTGGTACAAGAGAAAAGAAGGTGGCTGCAAGCGTAGGTAAATCTTAGACATGGTGGAAGGAGATGAAATAGTCTATCTTTTGTCAGTAGAAAATAGAATGAGAAGGGGTATCAGCTGAGAGGAGTGTGGGCTGTGAGAAGTGAGTGTTTAAAAAATGTTAAGAAGCAGAAGTCAAACATGCAAGCATGAGCTTATCTGGAATCTACATTTATAAACTAGATAGACCACCAAATGGCCTGTGAAAAAACACGTGTGTTTTTGCTTTAAGGAAGAGAACTTCAGTGATTCAAGATGTTCTTACCTAGAGAGAAAAACTTTAAAATGGTTTTTTTCCCATTATTCAACCCTGTATAAATATTATCAGTTTTCATTTGGCTTCAACGTTATGAAATACCCTTACGAATCTCAAAAAGTCATTAATGTTTGATACATATTGCCACTGCTGACTCTGAAAAGACTATCTTGGAATTGTAGAGAATCATTACTGCCTTTTGGGGGGCTATTTCCAGATATTTTATACCAATTTGAGAAAAAGTATGGCAGTAACATATGTCAAAGAATGATAAAACCTTATTATACCTGAAGTAAATATGGATGAAAATTTTATTTAAAATATCTCCTAAAAGTGCTTTGCTCCAAAGACCAAATTTTCTTTGTCTTCTTCACAGAAATCTTAGAGTGGTTTTGAGTATTTTAAAGATCATACTGGTTTTTGTAAAAACAATAGATTTTTGTCAAACTGGTCACTTGATAGCAATTATATGTCTTTGGTTATTAACACATTCACAATGTAAAAAATATAATACTGAAAAATAGAGCTACTTATATTTAAAACTTTAATTTTGTCATAAGAATACATTAGTTCCCTATATCTCAGGAGCTCTCTTCTAAATACCAACTGATTGAAATATAAACTTCATATCTCAAGACATAGAATTTCTTTTTATCTAAAATATTAAACCTATGAAAAGGAACAGCATAAAATAAAAGACCTTCTTTAAAAACAAAAATGAAAAAAAATACACTACAAATATTCCTACTACCTGAATCCTGAGTTTCAGATCCTGGATTCAGGTAGGAAATAAAAACAAACAAATAAAATGTGGTATCTAAATCTGTTTGTCTCTAAGTTTCAACTATCTAATAGCAGGAATTTGGATATCAAAGAAATGATTAAAAAATTTTGAGATTCTGGTTCCTGAATTTGGATAGCAAGGGATGCCTTAATCACTCTTCTCTACACAAATACACGATGATGTTATAATCACTCATATCTATCAGAAAAAAATGTACATCATGCTCTACTTTTCTCTCTCCTACCTTATCCCCCAAATCCGGTCAATTAACTCCTGCAAGATTATATCTCATAACTCAAATCTATTCCTCCCCATCATTCACACTTATTCCAACAGTGTCCTCATGGAATCCCTCCAAATCATGTCACTCTTCAGTCCTTTCTTTACATTGTAACCAGAGAAAATATTCTAGAAATTTTCATGATGGCTCTGCCCATTTAACATCCCCCAGTAGCTCATCATTGTCCTTAGCATCGAGAACTAGGTCTCCAGAGCCTCAACCTACATCTGCTACCCCTACTCTATTCCAAGTACATTGAGCTTGCACTGTCTTTTCCAGAAAGAGCAGCATTTTTTTTTTTAAAGATTTTATTTATTTATTTGTCAGAGAGAGAGTGAGCGCGAGCAAGCACAGGCAGATAGAGTGGCAGGCAGAGTCAGAGGGAGAAGCAGGCTCCCTGCGGAGCAAGGAGCCCGACTCGGGACTTAATCCCATGACACTGGGATCATGACCTGAGCTGAAGGCAGCTGCCCAACTAACTGGGCCACCCAGGCGTCCCATGAGCAGCATTCTCTTATCTCCAGTGAATATGCTGTCCCTTACTCCTGGAACATTGTCATCCCAGCTGTGTGAAGAGCTCCTAGTTCAGCTTTCAGCCTAAAATGTTTTCTTTTTTAAGGATTTTATTTATTTACTTGACAGAGGGAGAGAGAGCACAAGCAGAGGGAACAGTAGAGGGAGAAGCCGACTCCCCACTGAGCAGGGAGCCAGATGTAGGGCTGCATCCCAGGACTCTGGGACTCAAGCCGAAGGCAGACACTTAACCATCTGAGCCACCCAGGTGCCCCCTAAAATGTTATTTTCTTTGGAGCATCTTCTCCTGACCTCTCTTTCTGCTACCCAAAGTGTAGAATAGGTTTTTCTTCTCTGAATTTCTATTGGACCCCGTGCTCCCCCTAGCATAGCAGTTTATTCTGTGTGTGTCTTTTCTATATCCCCCTAAACTCAGTAGGAGCATAGTTGCTATCACCAGCTCTTAGCACAGTGTCTAAGGGTATGTAGTATATGCTTAATAAATACTGATGAACAAATAAATGTATCACTTAGTACACAAGCTCAAATACAAATATATTCACAGTACTTTCCTTTTTTCCAGACAATTGCTTAATTACTCATAAGCCCTTTTAGCAGAAGCCCGCTATTTAGCAGGAAACCCATTATTTCCCACTGTGGAAAACTCTCCTATACCGTGTCCAGGTACACCAAGTAATAAATTACGTAGTCTGTAATGGGTTCTGTTCTCTTAATTGGAGTCTGATCATTAGCTAATGCCATAGTTTCTCATTACCTCACATTGTTGATTTTGGAAACTGGTCCCACTCAATCCAATACAATGCTTATCTACTGCTTATGGATGATGCCTTGGCTTGTCTGTATCCCTACTGGGAGGTAAAGCCCTTTGAGGGATGACGAGCTAAGCTTGCCAAGGATGTTCCACAGTTGGCCTTGTAGCGAAGGACCCAGCCACAACCTATCACACACAGCCCTGGGGTTGCTGGGTGAGGATAATAATAGTATATCAGGGTTCCAGAATCACATTTCTTCATTTTTCCCTGATGAGGAACAATTCCTCCAAAAATGAGGCAGTTTTGTTCTGTTTTGTTTATATCAAGATAGAAAAAGTCTTGCTATGCCTTCCTTTCAAGACAAGCAGAATCCATGTACATCTACATAAGGCTTCCTTATGTCAATCTCTAGTCTAGCCTATGCTGTGAAAGAAAGGAAAAATACAAATTTGATCTTTAACTTTTCTGGTGGGGCACCCTAGTTTGCCAAGAAAGAAGAAACTGGCTCAGAAAGAAGAAACTGGCTTTTACTATTTTTAAAAATTGTGATAAAAAGGGCCACCTGGGTGACTCAGTTGGCGAAGTGTCTGCGTTCAACTCACGTCATGATCCCAGGGTTTTGGGATTGAGTCCTGCGTCAGCTTCCCTTTCTCCCTCTACCTCTCCACCGAGGGAGAAAGGGAAGCTGACGCAGGACTCAATCCCAAAAC
>NC_081563.1:61244119-61250121 GCF_022355385.1 Mustela nigripes
TTTAAAAAAAGATTTTATTTATTTATTTGACAGAGATGACAAGCAGGCAAAGAGGCAGGCAGGGGGGTGGGGAAGCAGGCTCCCCGCTGAGCAGAGAGCCCAATGCGGGGCTCAATCCCAGGACCCTAGGATCATGACCTGAGCCAAAGGCAGAGGCTTTAACCCACTGAGCCACCCAGGCACCCTTATAGTTCTGGTTTTAACATAGGTATGCCAAAACAAGTACAATATGCAAAGACCTCTTGTGTATCTA
This sequence comes from Mustela nigripes, assembly GCF_022355385.1. Classification (NCBI taxonomy): domain Eukaryota; kingdom Metazoa; phylum Chordata; class Mammalia; order Carnivora; family Mustelidae; genus Mustela; species Mustela nigripes. Next base: position 61,244,373 of record NC_081563.1, read on the forward strand.
GCTTTTTTTGTTTTTGCATGGCATAATGTTTTTGTTATTCACTCCTATTATTACAATGTAAGGATATTTTAAATCTACTTTTAAAGCAAATTATGTTTATAGATTGGGTTTTAAAAATATCATTATTAATATATTAAAAAGCTAAATAGGAGTGCCTGGGTGGCTCAGTTGGTTAAATGTCCAACTCTTGATTTTGGCTCAGTTCATGATCTCAATCTCATATGAGATTGAGCTGGGCTCTTAGCTGAGCGTGGAGCCTGTTTAAGATTCTCCTTCCTTCTCCTGCTTCCCCCCACTCCCCCTTGAACTCTTTCTCTCTAAAAAAACAAAAACAAAACAAACAAAAAGTTAAATTAATATGAATAATTTCTTGATTTTATATGGTGTCTGTTCATTGGCCGAGAAAAGAAAGTGTCCCTTGTAACTATTTTCGGAACCAATTAATTACACGGGTAAGAGTGTAATGGTGACCCATAGAAAGATGATATCAGAACAGGGAAACAGGTAATGGCAACCCAGGACAGCCTTGGTGAGGGTGGCAGGGGCAACCGGGTGGGGCCAGAGGATTGGTTCTTACAGAGAATCCAGAAATAAATGAATAGATTTCAGATAATGGTAGCCAGATTTCTGACTGGGAAGGAAGATATAAAAACAAAAAGGGAGAAAGTGAGGATGAATCCTGCAGCATTAAACTGGATTTGTCATTACCAGTATGAATTAATAGCTTACAATATAGGAAGATAGTGATACAGAGAAGTATAGAAGTAAAGGTATACGCTTATATTTCCTAGCTCTCTCCTGAGAGTGAGCCTGGACGCAGAAACATCAAGGTACAAATGAGCACTTCTAGACTATGATGTTGGTTTCTAAATATCATTCTCCATTAAAAGGAACCAATGTTCCTTGAATAAATAGCTGGTTCTAGAGGGAGATGGGGAAAAATACAAGTTGAGCTTAAAACAAACAATGAGGTCATGTCAAGAAACCATAGGATCTGGCTTAAGGGAGTTCCCACTGGCTAAATCTGAGATAATTATAATATTACAATAATATTTAAACATTATACCTCATTGAATTAAATAGAATTTATGATATAAACAAATGAATAAAGTACAGGGAGAAGAGACAGCTTTTTCTTACTATAGAACAGAATTAGAAAAAATAAACCCATTTGGCAATTATCATGGTAATAATTCAAGAAAGAATCATCAATGGATTCCAATACCCGTAGATAAAAATCAGTTGAGGAACTAGATATTTGTATAGTTTCAAAGTATCTCCACATAAAATACTTACTAATTACAAAGATGAAAAGTAACTTCACAATGGAGAAAGCTAGAAGACATCATCTTAATCAAGTAATCATCGCCAACAACGTACAAAATTAACACCACCAACAATGTACAAGTTGACACTGTGTGCTACTCAATAGGATATGAGGATTTCTTGAATGAATCCAAATATGAAGAATGTTCTACAAAATGACTATCTTATAATCTTCAAAAATGTCAAAGCAATTCCTTCTCTGAGGAGAACAGACACTCTGCTTATGGGAAATTGAGGAGGAGTGGCAGGGTTTGGATCAGTAATAGCTTCATGAAGGGACGTGGGGTGGCTGGGGCATGGGGCTCTGCCTGCCCACTGAGAATCTCGTCTGCCTTCCACAAAAAAAAAAAAAAAAAAAAGTCAAGATCATGAACTCAAAGTCTCAGAAACCATCCCAGATTGAAACAAATTGGAGAGACATGACAACTAGGTACAAGGCATGATCCTAGATTGGACCCTTACAGGTAATAGAAAAGATAATTGGGACAATTCACAAAACTTGAATGGGAGTCTCTGGGTATATATGCAAATTCTCCATACTATGCTTCAGTTTTTCTGTAAATTGGGAATTGTTTCAAAATTACATGTTTTTGTTTTGTTTTGTTTTACTGTGTCATTCTTTACATTTATATTTATTTAAGCATTCATTCTTGTCCAAATCATTTTTTCACCTTTATGATCTTTTTTTTAATCTGCTATTTTTTAAATTAATATACAATGCATTCTTTGTTTCAGGGGTACAGGTCTGTGATTCATCACTCTTACACAGTTCACAGCTCTCACCATAGCACATACCCTCCCCAATGTCCATCACCCAGTCAACCCCATCCCTTCTACCCCCCTCCCCTCCAGCAACCCTCAGTTTGTTTCCTAAGATTAAGAGTCTCTTATGGTTTGTCTCCCTCTCTGGTTTCATCTTGTTTCATTTTTCCCTCCCTTCCCTATGATCCTCTGTCTTGTTTCTCAAATTTTTCATATCAGTAAGATCATATGATAATTGTCTTTCTGGGATTGACTTATTTCACTTAGCATAATACCCTCTAGTTCCATCCATGTTGTTGGAAATGGCAAGATTTTGGGGGTTTTTTTGATGGCTGCATAATATTCTATTTTATATATATACACCACATCTTTATCCGTCTGTTGGACATCTAGGCTCTTTCCATAGTTTGGCTGTTGTGGACATTGCTGCTATAAACATTGGGGTACAGGTTCCCCTTCGGATCACTACATATGTTTCTTTGGGGTAATTACCTAATAATTCTGGATCGTAGGATAGCTTTATTTTCCTTTTATTTATTTATTTATTTTTGACGGAGATCACAAGTAGGCAGAGAGGCAGGCAGAGAGAGAGAGAGAGGAGGAAGCAGGCTCCCCATAGAGCAGAGAGCCTGATGCGGGGCTTGATCCAGGACCCTGAGATCATGACCTGAGCTGAAGGCAGAGGCTTAACCCACTGAGCCACCCAGGCGCCCCTATTTTCCATTTTTTGAGGAAATTCCACACTGTTTTCCAGAGTGGCTGCACCAGCTTGCATTCCTACAACACTGGGAGGGTTTCCCCTTTCTCTGCATCCTTACCAATACCTATTGTTTCCTGACTGGTTAATTTTAGCCATTCTGACTGTTGTGAGGTGGTATCTCACTGTGGTGTTGATTTGTATTTCCCTGATGCCAAGTGATGTTGAGCACGTTTTCATGTGTCTGTTGGCCATTTAGATGTCTTCCTTGCAGAAATGTCTGTTCGTATCCTCTGCCCATTTCCTGATTGGATTATTTATTCTTTGGGTACTGAGTTTGATAAGTTCTTTATAGATTTTGGATACTAGCCCTTTATCTGATATGTCATTTGCAAATATCTTCTCCCATTCTGTCGGTTGTCTTTTGGTTTTGTTGACTGTTTCAGTTGCTGTGCAAAAGCTTTTGATCTTGATGAAGTCCCAAAAGTTCATTTTTGCCCTTGCTTCCCTTGCCTTTGGCAATGTTTCTAGGAAGAAGTTGCTGCGGCTGAGGTCGAAGGGGTTGATGTCTGTGTTCTCAAATATTTTGATGGATGCCTGTCTAACATTGAGGTCTTTTATCCATTTTGAGTCTATTTTGTGTGTGGTGTAAGGAAATGGTCCAGTTTCATTCTTCCGTATGTGGCTGTCCAATTTTATGAAAGGATTTCTTAAATAAGCCACAAAAACCACCAACCATAAAGGAAAAAAATGGTAAATATGACTACATCAACATTAACTTCCATGAAAAAAGTCACCTTAAACAAAGTGGAAAGAAATGTGACAGTCTGCAAAAAGATGCTTATAATGCCCATAAGCAAACAGGACTGTATCCTTCAGAATATAAAGGAATCCTACAAAATCAATTTTTGAAAACTCAATAGAAAAATGGGTAAATGATGGGGCACCTCGGTGGCTCAGTAAGAAAAGTATCAGACTCTTGATTTCAGCTCAGGTTGTGATCTCAGGGTCCTGAGATTGAGCCCCGCACTGGGCTCCCTGCTCAATGGGGAGCCTGCCTCCCCCACTCTCTCTGCCTGCCTCTCTGCCTACTTGTGATCTCTCTCTCTGTCAAATAAATAAATAAAATCTTAAAAAAAAAAAAGAGGAAACACAAATGCCCAATAAAAATGTGAATATATGCTCAACCTCAGTAATAATCAGAAGCATATAAATAAAAATAACAAGACAACATTTCCTATTCTCACTGGGTTAGTGAAAACTAGTCTATCAGTACTGTAGGCAACCATTCACAAACATTTAGACCCTATAGTAGAAATGGGAGCTCTTTGAAGTTAGAGGTGTTACATGGCTTGTTTGGGCCAAGTAACTATGAGCAAAAGTGACGCATGTCATTTCTGTGCAGAAACTTTAACAGCTAGAGTGCAAGCCCTCAAGTGTTCCCCTGCCTCATGGAAGCTTGTGTCAGGTTGGAGCCTCAGTCACCCAGATCCCTAAGTGACTCTGATGAACAGACCTTCACTGCTGATCCACATTGTACTTGTAGTGTGAGCAAGAAATGAGACTTTGAATCAAGCCACTGAGATTTTGTGGTTGTTGGTTATTGTGGCATGGTTTAGTCATCCTGAATGATATAATTGTAATTCTTGGTGAGAAACCTGAACAACAAGGACTCTCATCTACTACTGGTAGGAGTCTAAGCCGGCACAACAACTCTGGAGAAGAGTTTAGAAATACGTGGTCAAGTTGACGATGTGCATACTCTAAAACTCATGTGTGCACAAGGATAACGATCGAAAGTTTTAACTGCAGGGAGGCCTGGGTGGCTCAGTCAGTAAAGCATCTGCCTTCCCCTCCGGTCATGATCTCAGGTCCTGGGATCAAGCTCTGCATCTGGCTCCTTGCTCAGTGGGAATCTGGCTTCTCCCTCTGCCAGCTGCTCCTCCTGCTGGTGCACTCTCTTTCTCTGACAACTAAATAAATAAAATCTTTAAAAAAAAAAGTTTTAAGGGAGCCTGGGTGGCTCAGTGGGTTAAGCTTCTGCCTTTGGCTCAGGTCATGGTCTTGGGGTCCGGGGATCAAGGCCCTCATCGGGCTCTCTGCTCAGTGGGGAGCCTGCTTCCCCCTCTCTCTCTGCCTACTTGTGATCTCTCGCTCTCTGTCAAATACAGAAGTAATATCTTTAAAAAAGTTTTAACTGCAAAAAGAAGTTATAATTGCAGCATTATTTTATTTTATTTTTTTAAAGATTTTATTTATTTATTTGACAGAGAGAGAGATCACAAATAGGCAGAGAGACAGACAGAGAGAGAGATGAGGAGAAGCAGGCTCCCTGCTGAGCAGACAGCCCTATGCGGGACTCGATCCCAGGCCCCTGGGATCATGACCTGAGCCGAAGGTAGAGGCTTAACCCACTGAGCCACCCAGGCGCCCCTGCAGCATTATTTTAAGAGAAAAACTGAAAATAACCTCCATGTCCACTGACAGGAAATGGATAAGGACATTTTGGTAGATTCATAGAATAGATTACTATAGAATAGCTAAAATAAAGAAACTTAACCTGTCTCAAAATTTTTAAGTTTCAAAAACATAACTTACATTCTAAAAAATCACATAAGGAGATATAAGGTATGATTTCATCATGTATAAATTTTATATAGTATATTGTGCTGTGGATACATGATAAATGCAGTTAAAGTCTAACAACATATGCATGGGCATAATAAACAACAAATTCAGTCAAGTGTTTACTTCCAAGAAAGTAAAAGCTGGAAGAAGGATTATCTGTAAAAGGATGAAGGTTTTTTGGAATGTTTCATTTCTTTTTTTTTTTTTAAAGATTTTATTTATTTATTTGACAGAGAGAGATCACAAGTAGACAGAGAGGCAGGCAGAGAGAGAGAGGGAAGCAGACTCTCTGCTGAGCAGAGAGCCCGATGCGGGACTCCATCCCAGGACCCTGAG
>NC_081563.1:61253121-61290359 GCF_022355385.1 Mustela nigripes
CTCTCTCTCTCTCTCTCTGCCTGCCTCTCCATCTACTTGTGATCTCTCTTCTGTCAAATAAATAAATAAAATCTTTAAAAAAAAATATATATATATATCATGCTATTAATGTCAAAATGCTGAATGGAGGGTACCTAGATGTTTGTTGTATTACCCTCTGGACTTCCTCCATCTATTTGAAATATTTAATGATAAGCAAAAAGAGAATACCAGCAAGTGAAAGTGAAAAGAAAGAGAATCCATAATTCTGCCTCCTCTGCTCTATCACTGACATACCCTCCATTAACATATTGACGTAAATCTGTCTGCTATCTCTGCCCAGCAGGACAGGAGGAACAGGGCAGCCGATCTCTGGACAACTGCAGTGAGGACAGTGCCCACAGTTTGGCTGGCTAGGAAATTTGGACCTTAACTTACTCATTTAAAGGATGTTGTTTGGTAAATTAAAATATTTACTAAAAGAAGGAACATTTCATTATTATATATTTAACAAGTTGTATTAACTCACTTTTTCTCACTTATTTTGGCTTGTTCAGATTATTTAAATATTTTTCCCCCTCTCCATTTTTCAGAACCACCGTAGCCTTCTAAATGCTTATAGAACCTGTAGAATAAATATGCAAAGAGCATGGCTGTGAGAACAGGCAGTTCTGGCACTGAGGAAGGGCATCAACTTTAAACTTTATCTGAAAAGTAATACTCCTTGTTCTTTTTCTGTTTGTCTTCCTTTTTCTCACTTGCCTCCTAGGATTCCTCATGTGTTTTAACTATAATTTCCCTCACTAGTTGTTTTTCCAATATTCTGTTTTCTTATACAAACAGTATACACAGACACACTTGGTAAGAAGGCTCAGCATAAAGTGCATTGTGTGATTTCATTTAAGTTACGGTTTCCTTGTACTTTTAGTGCCACCTTATGGCAGTGCTCTGCTGTCAGAATCCATACTACTCTGATTTTTTTTTAATGCTCCCGAACATATTTCTGGCTGAGGTTTACAGTGTTGTCATTGAAAGATATCACCTTGGGGCTCCTGGCTGGCTCAGTGGGTGGAGCATATGACTCTTGATCTTGGGGTTGTGAGTTCAAGCCCCATATTGAGTGTAGAGATAACTTAAAAATAACATCTTTAAAATAAATAAAATAAAAGTAGATATTGTGTCACATAGCAGTGTGGTTTTTCAACCCATCTGTGTAACAGATTCACCTGGTGACTCCAGGCTCACTCCAGAACCACTGTCAGAAAGTCTGATTCATCAGACAAAGCTAGATGTCATTTAATAACTATTTAGTTACACTACTTACTACTTACTGGGAAAAAAGTCCACTTTCTTCCCTAAGTAGATGACTACTTATGATTAGAAGAATGAATACATGGCCATCTGCAGGAAACAGCACACACTGATGTCTACTATTTAACTTGCTTTCACCAAGCCCCGCCCTCTCACTCTTTTCTTAAGTCCAGAATTTTATCATTATTTATTTATTTGAGTAATCTCTGTACCCAGTGTGGGTCTTGAACTCAAAATTCTGAGATCAAGAGTCACATGCTCTTTTGACTAAGCCAGCCAGCACCCCCTACAATCGTTACTTTACCATCTCTATCAGGCATATGACTTATCTTCTTTTCACTTAGGTCTCTTACAAACTGCTGGGAGCACCCCACCTGGCTTTGGCAGATCTGTCCTTTCCAGTCACACCTCATTCCCTGTGCTGTGGGTCCTCTCCCCCAGAAGACTGGTGCAAACCTTGCCAATATGAGTCTCCTGACCAGAGTGCTTTGCATTTTATGGGCCCTGCCTAACTCCTACATGTGCCTTGTTAAAATTGTGTACCATGTCCATGTATGCTTTGCAGATCTACCTAGGCTGACCCTGGTCCTTGCAAGGTGGCAGGTCTCATTTCACAAGTAGATCAGCACATACCTTGTTAACCAGGGCCATAAGCCTGCCAGTGTGCAAGCTGCCCTGACAGGAGCCAACACTACTGCAAAGTTACTCCTGCCCTGGGGTGAAGGGTAGATAGCCACATACACCAGTTAGACAATGGCCCCAACAGTGGGCTAGGGGCAGACAGTCTGCTCATTGCAGCCTCCACCCACCAACAAAAACTTCTCAGGTGACAACACAGGGAAAGCATCCAGCAGTTTGGTGCTACTGCATCTCTGGCAAATGCCTGGTCTGCCTACACTCAGGCCCAATGTGACCCTAGACTGCACTGCATGAGAGGACTTCCTCCTCCTACTGCCATTACCCCCAAGATCAAAAGATGTAGCTGACTTTCCCAACAGAGAAACAGACACAGAGTATTAGACAAAATGAAGAGACAGAAGACTATGTCCTAAATGAAATAATGACAAAACCGTAACAAGAGACCTAAGAGAAATGGAGATAAGTAATAAGCTTGATAGAAAATTTAAAGTAGGGCGCCTGGGTGGCTCAGTGGGTTAAGCCGCTGCCTTCGGCTCAGGTCATGATCTCAGGGTCCTGGGATCGAGTCCCGCATCAGGCTCTCTGCTCAGCAGGGAGCCTGCTTCCCTCTTTCTCTCTCTCTGCCAGCCTCTCTACCTACCTGTGATCTCTCTCTGTCAAATAAATAGATAAAATCTTTAAAAAAAAAAAAAAAAAAAAGAAAGAAAATTTAAAGTAATGATCATAAAAAGATACTTATTGGACTTGAGAAAAGAATGGAGGACCTCAGTGAGATACTAACACAGAGATAAAAAGAACCAATCAGAGATGAAGAACAATGAATGAAATAAAAAATATACTGTATGGAATAAATAGTATGCTAGAGGAAGCAGAAGAAAAATTAGTGACCTGGACAACAGAATAACAGAAAGTAATCAAGCCAAGAACGTTAGAGAAAAAACAATTATATAAATGGGAGTAGACTTAAAGAACTAGTGACTCCATCAAGTGTAATAACATTCACAGTATAAGGATCCCAGAAGATGAAGAGAAAGAAAAGGGGGCACGAAATTTCTTTGAAGAAATAATAGCGGAAAACTTTGTTAATCTGGGGAAGAAAACAGATATCCAGATCCAGGAAGCACAGAGGTTCCCCCAACAAAATCAACCCAAGGAGGTCCACAGCCAGCCACATAGTTATTAAAATGGCAAAAGTAATGAAAAAGAATTTTCAAAGCAGCAAGAGAAAAGAAGACAGTTCCATACATGGGAAACCCATAAGGCTATCAGCAGACTTTTTAGCAAACTTTGCAGGCCAAAGGGAAGTGCCATGATATATTCAAAATGCTGAAAGGGAAAAAAAAAATCTGCATCACAAATAGTCTATCCAGCAAGCCTACCATTCAAAACAGAAGAAGAGATAGAGTTTCCTAGGCAAACAAAAGCTAAAGTAGTTATCACCACTAAATCAGTCCTACAAGAAGTATTAAAGGGGACTCTGGGAGTGGAAAGCAGAGACCATAAGAAAAGTAAGAAGCTTCTTCTGCTACTTACAGAAGCAGTAAAAGTAAGTGTATCTATAAAAATTAGTCAAGGAACTCACAAAATAAAAGGATGTAAAGTATGACACTATGCAGCTAAAATGTGGGGTGGAGAGGAATAAAGAATGGGTTCAAACTTAAGTGATCATGAACTTAATACAGACTGCTATATACAGAAGATGTTATATACAAACTGAATGGTAGCCACACATCAGAAAACAGTCATAGATAAACAAAAAATTAAAAGAATCCAAAAATATCACTAAAGAGAATCTGTGAACTGTGAGAGAAGAGAGCAAGAAAAAGAAAGGGTATAGAGAAGAACTACAAAACAACCACAAAACAAGTTAACAAAATGGCAAAATACCTATCTATACCTATATCCCTATATACTTTGAATGTAAATGGACTAAATGCTCCAATCAAAATGACATAGATTTTAAAAAGTAGATTAAAAAAAACAAGACCCATCTATAATGCTGCCTACAAGAGACTTGAAAAGTCTCTTGTAGGCAGATTGAAAGTGAGGGGATGGGGCCCCTGGGTGGCTCAGTCGGCTAAGCGGCTGCCTTCCGCTCAGGTCATGATCCCTGATCCCAGGATCTTGGGATTGGGCCCTGCATTAGGCTCCCCTCTTCCTTGCCTGCCACTTCCCCTGCTTGAGCTTACTATCTCCCTCTCTCTCTCAATCTATGCCAAATAAATAAAAAAAGAAAGAAAGAAAGAAAGAAAATAATACATCTTGGCAGGAGGGTGGCTCTAAGACTATCTGTAGTTCTCACTCTCTCCTTCAGTAAAAGTCGGAAAACAGTATAGGTCACTAGCAGTATCAGGAAATGGTTTTTCTATCTAGCTCCTCCCTCAAATTCTGTTAACTTTGTCTAAATATAAGCCAAACCCTTTAATATATTTAAGTAACACATGATGCCATAACAACCACCAAAGTATTAAGTGCCTCTTTTTTTTCTTGCACTAAATACACACCCACACCCACCATTCTTAGCAATTCAAAATATAGGATATAAAACTCCCATCTTAAAGAATTTAAGGCTACTTTGCAAATATTAAAATAACTATGCAACAATAATAATAGTTAACATTGATAGAGGGTATACTATAAGCCAGAAAAGACTGTTCTAATTGTTTTAGATTTATTAAGTCATTTAATCCTCCAACAATCCCATAAGGGTGGGAACACTGTGGTCACCACATCATCTTCCCCACCAGATGGGCTTTAAATGAGAGTGGGGAAGCTAGTCTATTTGAATTGAACTGGCTAGGTATCCCGGTACCTTTTAACTGGGAGGTACAAAAAGGTGAGATTCATAATAGTTGCTTAATAAATAGCTGAAGGATAGCTGAAGAATCAATCCCAGGCATTAGATGTAAAAGGTATTTTCTGTTATTTTTATATTAAAATTTGCCCTTAGCAGATTAGCATCATAGGGGTTTAGCCTCAGCTTCCAAAGCAATTAGCACATCTCACAATATCTGGCTGAATGTTCTGAAGAGGGAAAATGACAACATGATGCAACAGTGTGGAATCAGCTCTGCTACCATGTAATCTTCCTGCAATATTTTATCCTTTAGATATCTGGCTGAATCTTTACCAGGATAACCTCATTTAAAGCCATCTTAAAACATATAAAGTACCACCTTTAAAGGAGCTAATTTTTTCATGAAAGCCTGTGCTCTAGAGCCCACCCAGACTATTTCTGAGAGGGTGGAATGATTCAGATCAAGGGACTTTGCAAACAACTCTTGACATTAACATTTATTTCAATTAAAGACATGTGAATTCAGAATTAATTAAACCCTTCTGAAGTATTTGGCAAAAGAAATACAATTAAGAATATGATTACAATGTTTTTGGTACCTGTGCTATATATTACAGACATTAACAAAATAAAAATCATATTCTGAAGAGAATCAAAATCCGATAAATTCTGGTTTGTAAAAATCAATTCACTGGTACAGTCCTCCCAGGGGAGAAGCAATTTGCCTTTTTACCATTAGTTAAAAATCTAAAGAGCAGACTTCCTCTTCTAGTAGTGACCATCACTGCCCTATAGAATATGGACAGGCCTTAAGCCTTTTTGAGAATACAGTAAAAAAAACAAGACTCTGGTTTTTAACAGAGCTTACAGATCATGTACCATAAAACATTTTCTTTTGAAAATAAAAATTTTATAATCTATTTCAAAAACATCAAACAACTGAAAAACATCTAAACTAGAACAAAATTTGCAAACAGAAGTTCAAAAAACTTGGAAAAGCCACACATATAACATCGAGTAACATCTAGCTTCATTTATCAACTAAAACACTCACTTAAAATGATTTTTTTATGTGTTAACTGAGTTTAGCACTACAGTATTTCAATAGAGACTGCCATTCTGTCACACATTATCAAAGCCTGTTCTCTAAATAATTTGAAGAAATTCCAATTACAAGACAAATGAAGACTGAAAATAGAAACAGTGCATCTTAAAGTTTTCCAGAGGTCTACACACAAGTAATTTCCAAACACAAAATTTTTTATATGCTTATGGTTTGGAACAAATTTTCCCTGAGCACTCTTTCTGCTTGGTTAGAAAAATTAAGACATGATCTATAAAACAGAATTCAGTTTGATTTCTACTGAATGCATGCCATTTTTCACCCATCAGATGTTTTTGGGAATGTTGCTTTCTAGATATTGCTAAAGTAAAAAATAACTTTAACTGTTGGAAGGGGCTATTTGAATGGCTTTCAAAATATGGTTAAGTTTTAGAGCCCCGAGAACTGCACAGTGGGTGTTTCAAACAACTGAAATGATTCACGATCCTAAAACTATCAATAGTTATTTTAACACATTCAGAATGGCACTAGTGTCACAGAACAAGAGGTAATAATCAGTAATTTCAGCTCAGATAACCAACAGATAAGCATTAGAAACTGAAAGAAAAACAAGTTGGATTAACATTGTGCTTTCCATGGAATAATGCTGAAAAAAATTAACCCTCCTGGCCAACACAGGAAATACCTCACACCCTGAAAATTTATTTAATGCAATCTGGAGACCTGTCACTCCTTAATATTCATGCAAACTTAAAATCAGCATCACTGGGAGTTTCATCACATAAGCTGCAGTTCCCAATGCTATCCCAAGATTTACAGCCCGAAAGACATGCACAGCACCACCACCTAGCTGTGGTCCCTTAATTTTTTAAGGTCTTAAAAAGTCTTAGCTACTTGAGAGTTTAGGTATCCTTTCTTTCAAATAAATAAAGGATAACAAATATCAGGAGTCTTAACTATGCAAATTTGTAAATGCTAATGTTCTACATAGCCTAGTATCACATTAAAGGAAAATCAGATTTAAGAAGTTTCATATTTACAATTTTAGGTTTCAGAAGGCCTAACTATGTGTTTCCTTCAGTGTTATGATTTATGTAGTGCAAGAATAATTAACAAATAACTTAAAACATTTAGAAGTCATTGTTCGGAAGATCTTCAAGAAGTGAGCAATTTCAGATGTCCAGAGGTGTGTCTTCTTTTTAGTTATAGTTAAGGTGCTTTATGCAGGACGCCCTGGACCAAAACGGCTTTTAGACCTAGATTTTTTAAATAGAAAAGAAGGTCAGAGGTGCTTCTAAAATAATAGGAAGTTGTTGCTTTATGTTATGCTTGCTTGACACCATCAAAGTTTAATGAAATTTCATGTAGCCCCATAATACATTTTTAAAATCCCTTGGAATGACACATATTTTGGAATTCAGATTTTTTTGGGGGGGGTAGGGAGATAACATCATATATATATATTGTATATTATGGATTGCAGCGGTGCCCTATAATCAAACATATTAATGTTTCTTCAGTGAAACAAATGAACATTTATATTCAGTGAGATAAATAAAAACTATAAATAGCATCACAGTAGCTCATTCTGGGTTTGAGTTGCCACAAAGTGGCAAACAAAGAAAGTCTTGTTGGCTTTCTTTTTTTTTTTTTTTTTTAAAGTCTTGGCAATTTTTTTTTTTTTTTAAAGATTTTATTTATTTATCAGAGAGAGAGCGAGCACAGGCAGACAGAATGGCAGGCAGAGGCAGAGGGAGAAGCAGGCTCCCTGCTGAGCAAGGAGCCCAATGTGGGACTCGATCCCAGGACGCTGGGATCATGACCTGAGCCGAAGGCAGCTGCTTAACCAACTGAGCCACCCGGGCGTCCCTCTTGTTGGCTTTCTGAGGTTTCAGATGTCAGAATTGCTGATAAGGCATTTGGATCTGTAGAATTAATGATCCAATCTCAGTAACTATTAATCTTTAAAAGAAAATTTGTGACTTAAAATGACAGAGAATCCAACAAGTTAGACTTTATTAAGAGAAATAAAATAAGGAACAGGAATGACTTCAATGATTTAAACAAATAACATATAACATATAAACAGTATAAAATTCTACTAATTCACAGTAGCAGTAGAGCTTACATTCCCATCCGCTGCTGGCTCAGAACAGAGCTGATTCAATCAACAGAAAACTTAAAAAAAAAAAAAAACAACTCTCATTAAATTTTATGCTTATGACCTTTTCAAGCCTTAAGTTTAAGTTAAAACCTGGTTCTGATTAGTGTCTTGATCATCTAATCCTTGAAACAAAACAAAACGTCAATTATGTACTGCTAGTGTTCATATGATTTTCCCTAGAAAAAGAAAATCACGGGGCACCTGGGTAGGTCAGTCCATTAAGCGGTCTACTCTTGACTTCAGCTCAGGTCATTTGAGAGTCCTGGGATTGAGCCTTGCATGGGGCTCCATGCTCAGGGGGCAGGGCAGGGGGGGAGTCTGCGGGAGATTCTCTCTCGCTCCTTCCCTCTGGCCCTCCCCCTGCTTGCACTCCCTCTTTCTCTCTCTAAAAATAAATAAATAAATCTTCACACACCCCCCACCGAAAGAGAAGAAAGAAAGAAAAGAAAATTATTTCAAAGCCAGTGGCATTCTGAATTTGTTTATACTGATTTACCTTGTATTTTTTTCTGAGCTGCTTTGCCGTGTAGTGACTGGCACTGAGGCCTTGATTTGCGCTTCGAGTCTGGAATAAATACCTCCTGCGAACTTCAGAGTAAAGTGGCAAAATGAAGTTGTTATTTTTATGGAATCAACAGAAGCTCTGCTTTATTAAAATGGCATTACTTTTTAGCTAACAAGCAGTTTTATTTTGATTTTTAAAATTTAGGCTCTTTGAATTATAATTTCTGTGAATAGTTTTACATACAGTGAAATTCACCCTTTGTAGTGTATAGTTCTGAATTCTAACAAATACTTACAAGGGAGACATACATCACTTCCACTGCCCCAAGAAAACCCCCTGGTGCCTCTCATAAGTCAACCCATTGCCACCATCAGTTCCTGAAAAGTACTGATCTCTTTTATTGTCTCTATAGTTTTGCATTTTTCAAAACATTATATAAGTAGAATCGTACAGCCTGGAGCCTTTTTAGTCTGGCATTTTTCACTTTAGCATAATGTGCAGGAGATTCATTTATGTTGCTGATTTATCACTAGCTCTTTCTTTTTTACATGTTTCACAGTTGGCTTATTCATTTACCAGGTAAAGGCCATTTGGGTTGTTTCTAGTTTTTGGCAATTCTGAATAAAACCACCATAAACATGTATGAACTGATCTCTGCAGTGAGTAAGTGTTTAACTTTATAAGAAACTGACAAACTGTTTTCCAAAGTGGCCCTTCCTTTCCGTGTTCCTACTAGCTCCCTCTGAGAGTTCCAGTTGCTCTCCAAACTGGCCAGCATTTCTTTACTTTTTTTTTTTTTTTAAGACATTCAAGTTGGTATCCAGGGGTATCTCACTGAGGTTTATATTTACATTTCCCTAATGACTAATGATGTTACACCATTTTGTGTGCTTATTTGCCATCTGCAGCCCTTCCTTCATGAAGTGTCTGGTTAATATTTTGCCCATATAGTTTTATTGGATTATTTATTTTATTATTTTCAGAGTTCTTTGTATATTCTGGACACAAATCCTTTACCAGGTAAGTGTTTTACACATAGTTTCTCATGTTTTTGTTTTCTTAATAGTGTCTTTTAAAAAAAAAAAGTGACACTCAAAAATAGTGTCATTCAAATTTTGGTGAAGTCCAAATTGTCAATTTTTTCTTTTATAGATCATGCTTTTGGTGTCATGGTTAAGAAATATTTGCCTAACCAAGGTCACAAAGATTTTATAAGTTTTAACACTGTATGTTAACTATATTGGAATTAAAATTTAAAAAAGGAATATTTTAGAAGTTTTATAAGGAAGTAAATTTTTAAATAAAAGAATTAGGGCAAGAGTAATTATAAATACATAATACTAATACTAATGTTGATAAATAGTGTTATGACTAATACATAACTTTAGTAAGAACATCGGTATTTCTAGTCATCACTTTCAGCAAGATGACCTTTTATTTTAGAAATAGTATCTAAGCACTGACTACAGAGTTAACTGAAATCAGCAACTTCCAAAAAGTCACCCTCTGGGTAGTCAGTATTTGGTCAGCCATTCATGGTTAATCTACTGTTGGGGTGACAGTATACTTCCAGGAATAAACTACGTTACTATGTGTGCTATAGAGGACCCATGGGCCATGGATAATAACATGGAGAACATTTGTCTGAGTCAAGCTAACTGTGAGAGAATATAAAAATATATTAAAGTATTTAAGTTGGTCTTTTCAGATTCTTTCTAGAGCATCTTTATATACCTCATGATGAAAACAAAGTAGGAAGGTATATCTAAGCAAGCACGGTATACTAGCACATTATTCTTACTTCTTTTGCTTCCTTTGACTTGACTCGGTCCAGATCACCCAATCTCATCTTTATAAGGTGCCCTGTAATTTCAGACATCCGTCGCTGATCTGCAGGAAAAAATTAGAAACCTAACATTTTATGAGGATGATTTATAATTTTTATTTCTTAAAGAACACTTCAGTTATTGAGAATTTATGAAAATACCATTGGATACCATTTTATAGACATATACACTTATTTATCTTTGAAGAACTTCAGGTAGCAAGTGGTAAATGGCTCATATAGATAATTGTGCTGCTTTTAAGGCTACTGTAAACCAACCTAAAACATGATAGTCATCTTTAGAGTGCAAGTAAGGGGCAACAATCAGCTTGACACCTCCAAACCACAGGTGTATATTATATGTAACATATATGAATATATATTACACACATTATATATAATATACATACACACACACATACACATACACCTATATACACTATACACACACACACACACACACACACACACATATATATATATAAATATAAAATATGTACATTATCTACAGGGATTGTCTACTAATAAAACCCTGGTTAAGGGGCACCTGGGTGGCTCAGTTGGTTGAGTGTCCCACTCTTGATTTCAGCTCAGGTCATGATCTCAGGGTCATGAGATCAAGCCCCACATCAGGCTCTGTGCTCAGAGAGGAGCCTGCTTGGGATTCTGCAAAGCCTTCCTTCCCCCACCATCTTTTAACAAACAAACAAACAAACAAATAAAAATTCTGGTTGCTTCCTAAGGGAATGTGTAAATTCTGAGCCTCATTCTAGTTTGAACATTTTAAGCTATTCAGCATACTTCATAAAATGAAAGATTCCTATCATTGATACTTATACCGAATTTGTACATTATGTACATATTATAACTTACCATCTTCCCTTTGTGCATCCTGGTTGAATCTCAAGGATCTTGTGGCATCCCATTTATTCTTCTGCATACTCACACTATTAGAAAAATTAAACAAAAATCAGCATTGATGCTTTAAGAGTGGGTATCTGAGGGCGCCTGGGTGGCTCAGTGGGTTAAGCCGCTGCCTTCGGCTCAGGTCATGATCTCAGGGTCCTGAGATCGAGGCCCGCATCGGGCTCTCTGCTCAGCAGGGAGCCTGCTTCCCTCTCTCTCTCTCTCTCTGCCTGCCTCTCCATCTACTTGTGATTTCTCTCTGTCAAATAATAAATAAAATCTTAAAAAAAAAAAAAAAAGAGTGGGTATCTGATTGGATTAAGGAGGAATACTCACATGAAAGGAGACACATCTCTAGAAGTTGACTAAAAAAGAGGAGACAACATTAAGGCTCAATTAGAACACATTTACCGATTAGTTTTATAGTTAGTAACAAAAAGCAGCAATAAAACAGGTTCAGAGAAGTTAAGAAACTTGTCCAAAGAGATACAGATCTAGAATTTGAATCCAGCTCTATCAGTCTGACCTGGAAGCCCCAGCTTATGCAAACTTTTAGAATTTACTGAGTTGTCTGCTTATGGTACTTAGCATGCAGATGAATGTATAACCTGTCCAGTGTAATTGTGTGGAACTAGTCACAACCCAGCCTTTCATACATTTTGGAACCCAAAATTTTAGTCAAACATGATTACTACTGTCCTTTTATTCCTACCTGGCTTTTTACCCCTTCCTTCAAAATCATGGGAAATAAGAATTATTTTAAAAGGCCATAAAATACATTTATTTAAAAATTATAAAGTCTACTTTGCTTTTCTTATTTCAAAGTCTATCTTCTTTTTGAATAAGTAATATTGGTTCAAAATTCAAAAGTTACAAATAGCACATATAGTGAAAAGTCTGTTTCCCAATTTCCTTCTTTAGAGGCAATGAGTCTTTATCAAATTCCTGTGCAGTTTTTCAGAGACATTTAATGCATATATAAAGACATATATATTCCTCTATCCATGCTACAGAAATGTTAGAATATGCCAAAACACATACTGTTTAGCACTTTTCCTTTTCTCACTTATCAATATATCTTGGAGATTTTTATCTCAGTTTGTACGGACTTTGTTCATTTTTAATACTGCTAGCATTCCACTGTGATATATTTTTATTCTTCTTCAGATTTTCCTTGGCTATATTTGCTCGCTTATTACTCAGTATGAACTTTACAACAGTAATGGATAATTTAGAGCTACCTTCTCTAGGGCCTTTTCTTTCTTCTGACCACAGGGTGAAGACATCTGCTTTTTTGGTTGTTTTGTGAACTTCTTTGGCTTTTCCTTTTTCCCTGACAACAGAAAGTCAGTGTTATATTTCACATACTTCTCCAATGCACTTGTTACTTACTTAAGAACAATAAAACTATTTTAAAAAACACTTTCTTAAAACTAACAGATCACCTCTAAATAAAAAGTAAATATATGGAAAAGTCAAACTGAATGTGTTTTCACAGGGGTTCATTTTACTTTTCTTCTTTCTACTTGATGAAAAACTTTGGGGGAAAAAATCAAGGCAATGAATTCAGAGTCCCAATGAAATTAGATGTTGAAAATGTTTGGAAAAAATCAACATATTTCTCTGAATTGAATGTGATAGTGGAGTCAACACCTAATACCAAATTTTTATATATATAAAAATAACTATAACTCAGAAAAACATAGTTTGAGAGTAATATAAGTGAACTCACAAAAAATTTTTAAAATGTCTTTTGCTTGGGTAGGAGAAAGAGCTATGAGACTCAAAATGGAGACAGGACAGAAATGACCTTGGGAGGAAACAGATTTGGGACAAATTGTATTCTGGACTGGAGCATTCCTACAAT
The DNA here is from genome assembly GCF_022355385.1 of Mustela nigripes. Classification (NCBI taxonomy): domain Eukaryota; kingdom Metazoa; phylum Chordata; class Mammalia; order Carnivora; family Mustelidae; genus Mustela; species Mustela nigripes. Next base: position 61,266,178 of record NC_081563.1, read on the forward strand.
CAATATTCTGAATTTATTCTGGTTCACCATGTAGAGGAGAAAGGAAAGGAAGAGAAAAGAAGGAGGAGAAAGGGGCATTTCTCTCACATCAATGTTTGAATGTAAGGATGGTACATTAAATCACTTTCCCAAACATCAATTATTTGTATATTGATGTATACAAACGCTGTGTAGTTTTTGCTCTATCTTAAAAAGGAAACTTTATATTACTACCACAAATGGAAAACCTGTAAAATGTGCTACAAGGAAGATAACCTTGAAGATACTATAAAACAAACAAATAATCAAACAAAAATAACCCAGATGCCCTGGGGTGGTGGGGGTGTGTGGGGAGGGGGTTCAGTTGGTCAAGCATCCCATTCTTGATTTTGTCTCAGGTCATGATTTCAGGGTCTTGAGATCCAGTCCCAAGTCAGGCTCCGTGCTGTGCATGGAGCCTGCTTAAGATTCTCTCTCCTCTGTCCCCCTTCCCCTACTCATGCTCATGCTTGCTCACACACTCAAAAAATAAAATAATAAAATAAAAACAGTATTAAAAATCTAGATAGATTTATTTGCCTCCTGCCAAGCTCTGAGTCCCTGACATGTGTTTATAGTTAAAACAGTAGATAAACTAAGTATTATAAAATTGCTAATGAACATGATACGGTGAGATTTGATAATGGAATGTGAATACAAGTTCCTTTCAAAGAAAACATGATAAAAACAGAACAAAAGTATTATAAACTGTTACCTGTAGGTACTGGCAAATAAAGGGAGGTAGAAAGTGTTTACATTTAAAAGATGCATAAGATAGGGAAGTGGGTGAGGGTGAGGAATGAAACAGGAGACAGGGATTAAAGAGTACACTGACAGAGATGAACAGAGTAATGTATAGAATTGAATCATGGGCACCTGGGTGGCTCGGTCGGGTAAGTGACTGCCTTTGGCTCAGATCATGATCTCATGGTCCTGGGATGGAGTCCTATATTGGGCTCCCTGCCCAACAGGGAGTCTGTTTCTCCCTTTCCCTCTGCCTCTCCCCCACTGCTCATGCTCATTCTCTCTCTCTCTCTCAAATAAGTAAATAAAATCTCAAAAAAAAAATATTGTTGAATCACTCTGTTGTATACCTGAAACTAATCTAACATTGTATGCTAACTATACTGGAATTAAAATTAAAATCTTAAACAAAAAGATGCATAAGATGAGAACTGTGAGTTTATGGCTTTCTGCCTGAGGGCACTTCCCAATACCTTGAACCAAGGGAGGAAAATTATAGCCTTATCAGTTCCAGGAAAAAGATGATAGAATTAAAAGTAAGAGAAGCTGAAAGTTTAAAGGGAAAATTTTGGAAGAAAGTCACAAAAGACTTAAGATCTAAAATGTGACTACAAACTCTGCTCAAATGAGTGTTAAATCATGAAAGTATATGGGAGACCAGAGGAAATCCAGCTAAACAGGCAAGCAGAAATTAGGTTCAGGTGTTGACTCCTGTAAGACAGAATTGTTTTTGGTGAGAGATCAGAGTTTCTTGTACCTTTGACTAAATGCCTTCCCAAAATGCATAGAGTTCAAGCTCTAGGAGTCTTACTTAGGACTGGAAAAACAACTAGAAATCTAGGGGGAGTCCACAAATCAAGGAAACCACTAAGCAGGTAAGTCCCAAATCTGAATAGAAAGTTTGTCCAAAACCTTGCCTGAGAAGTAAAATTATACTGGCTGGTATGACCCTGAGGGTCAGGCTAAAATAGCAGCAGTTAATAGCCAAGAAAAACCTGTGTGGAGACATGAGGGAGACAGATTTTGCAGTTTGGGTCAGGCAAGTTAACTGCCTACTGGAACAAAACCCCTCAGAAGAACAAAATAGGAATTGCACAGATAATCTACCAAAAGTCACAAGATGAAGAAACTGAAAAGTATGAACCACTCAGAAAAGAAAGAGTCAACAGAAACATTCTGAGAGAGCTTATATACTGGATTTAGCCCACAATGATTTCAAAACAGCTATTATAAATATTTTGAAAGGGAAAATGGTGTTATTGAATAAACACATAGGAAATCTCAACAAACATATGGAAACTATAAGAGAAGAACTAAGTGGAAATTCTAGAACTGCTAAGCACAATAATTGAAATATTTAGTAGATGGGCTCAAGAGAAAGTCTGAAATGGTAGAATATATCAGTGAAATGTGAAGTCAAACATTAGAAATTATCCAATCCAAAAAATAAAGCAAAGAATGAAGAAAATGAAACAAAACTTCAGAAACCTAAGGGACAATATCAAAAGGTCTAACATACATGTATTGGATTCTAGCATGTGAGTGAGAAAAAGGGACAGAAAAAATACTTAAAGGAATAATGACTGTAAGCTCCCCAAATTTTGTTTAAAATATTAATTTACAAATCCAGGAAGCTCAATAAAGACCAAGTAAGATAGCCATAAAGGAAACCACACTTAGGCATATCATAGTCAGGCTTCTGAAAGTAAAAATAAAATCTTGAAAGAATCAAGATAAAAAGGGCACATTACATATCACACAGAAAAAAGGTCATTTGGAACAACTGAAAAATTTTCCAACTGAAAAACTGGACACTTTCTTAAAAACCTACTTCCATTTATAACAGAATAGAAAAAGCACTTAGGAATAAATTTAACAAAAGATGGTCAATATCTGCATACTAAAACTACAAAGCATTGTTGAGAGACATTAAAGAATTAAATAAATGGACAGACATTCCAAATTCATGGATTAGAAGACTTGCCATCATTAAAAAAAAAAAAAAAAAAAGTCATTCTCTCCAAATTGATACTTGGGTTCAATAAGATCCCCCCCAAATTCCAATAGTATTTTTGTTGAAATAGTGACCTTTAATCTAAAATATACAGGAAATGCAAAGCACCTAAAAATACGAAAATAATCTAAAACAAAAGAACAATTTTGAAGGACATACATCACCAGATTTCAAGAATCACTAAAAACTACAAAAATTAAGACTGTGGTACTGAAATACTGATGTAAAATAGACATAAGAATCAACGGAAGAGAGCAAAGAGTTTAAAAATGGATCCACGTGTAAATGATCACTTGATTTTTAAACAAAGGTGTCAAGGTAATCCAAAGGGGGAAGAACATTCTTTTTTTTTTTTTTTTAATATATATATTTTTAAATTTATTTATTTGACAGGCAAAGATCACAAGTAGGCAGAGAGACAGGCAGAGAAAGAGGGGGAAGCAGGCTCCCTGCCAAGCAGAGAGCCTGATGCGGGGCTCAATCCCAGGACCCTGGGATCATGACCTGAGCCGAAGGCAGAGGCTTTAACCCACTGAGCCACCCAGGTGCCCTGGGAAAAAACATTCTTTTCAACAAACAGTTCTGGGGAAACTTGCTATGCCTATAGGAAAACAAAGGGAAGCTCAACCCGTAACTCATACCATATATAAAAATTAACCTGGAAGGGATCATAGACTTAAATAGAAAAGCTTAAATCATACAATTTCTGGAAGAAAATAGCAGAAAATCTTTGTGACCTTGGCGTAAGCAAAGATTCATGTCATTAAAGCATGAAACATAAAAGGAAAACTAAAACATTAGAGTTCATGAAGATAATTTAATAACTTTGGCTCTTCAAAAGACATCATTAATAAAAATAAAAGGCAAGTCATAAACTGGGGACAGATATTTGCAAAATATATGGACTTGTATCCAAAATATATATAAAGAATGTTTATAATTCAATAATAAGGCAAACAATCCAACTAAAAAATAGGCAAAACATCATTAAAAAAAAATACTTCATGAAAAAGGTATATAAATGGCCAATTAGCACACGAGAAGTTGCCTAGAACAATTTATCACTAGAATGGCTAAAAGTAAAAAAAGTAACAATACCAAGAACTGGTAGAAATGTGTAGCAACTGTAACTCCCATACATTGGTGGTGAGATGCAAAATGTTTCACTTTGCAAAACAATATGGCAGTTTCTTATAAAGTTAGACAAAATATACCCAGCAATTCCACTCCTAGGTATCTACCCAAGAAAAATGAAAACCTATGTCCACACAGACTTGTATGCAAATGTTCATGGCAACATTATTCATAATAACCAAGAACTGGAACAACTCAAATGTCCATGAAATGGTGAAGGGATAAAAAAATTATGGTATAGTCATACAGCAGAATACTACTGGGCAATAAAAAGGAACAAACTACTTACATACACAACAATATAGTTGAAACTCAAAAACATCACACTAAGTGAAAGAAGCCACACACAAAAGACTACCCATGATTCCATTTACATGAGACTTTAGAAAAGGTAAACCACTGTGACAAAAGCAGATTCGTGGTGACCTGAGGGGTGGGACTGGGGAAAGGGAATTGAGTGTAAAAGGGCAGGAGTTAATTTTTTGGGGTGATGTTCTAGTCTTGACTTTGGTAGTGGTTACCCAACTGTATGCCAAAACTCATCAATATGTATACTTAAAAATGGGCGAATTTTATTAAAATTCATTATATTCATCCTCCATTATAAATTCTACCTCAATCAACTGTGGGGAAAAAACCTTACACAATACACAGTAGCATTTCTCCTTGACTAATTATAATTTTAAAATAATTGATAAATAAAATAACTGATAAATAACTAGTTTTTTAATAAGAGCATTTGACACATCAAGAAAAAATATATATAAAACTTGGAAAAAAGACAAAGGGAGGGTTGTATGTCCTTTTAGTGTCATACTGGAGGACTGCTTAAGAGGCCATGTAGAAATACTTAAATCTCAAGGAAAATATCCTGTATCTGACTCTCCTATTACTGTTGATTGAAGGCTAAATGCTGTGAAATTTGTAACTTGCAGATTTTTGGATCTAACAGAAATGCAAATGATTTCTGTTTAGAAGATAACCTCAAAGGTGATTGGTTTACTGCCTTGGTTATCAATTAGTTTCGAATCTGACTTGCAATACTCTTTAACATTCTTTTTCAAATGCCTATAAATACCTAAGTCTTCAAATGCTCTTTGAACAAATTTTTTCCCTTATTTCTCTTGCCAAAGAGCTCAAAACTTTTGACACAAGTTTATTCTGTAGTTGTATAAAATCATGTTTTTAATTTCTTAAAAATCATATTCGGGGGATGCCTGGGTGGTTCAGTTGGTTAGGCATCTGCCTTCAGCTCAGGTCATGATCCCAGGGTCCTGGGATCGAGTCCTGCATCAGGACTCCCTGCTGAGCAGGGAGCTTGCTTCTCCCTCTGCCTTCACCATTCCCCCTGCTGGTACTCTCTTTCTTTCTCTCTCTGACAAATAAATAAAATCTTAAAAAAGAAAAAAAAAAAAAAAGAATCATACTCTGATTACTATTGCATAATGCTTCGTTTGAGTGTCACTTGAAATCACCTCAGGCACACACTGATATAAGTCACACATTTTGAGAAACCCATTATGTTACACCTGAAGTGAAAATGTGGAGGATTATTTCTCAGAACACTGCACTTTTTAAAATAATTTTTTATTATTCTGTGTTAGTGTCAGGATTTGGGAATCCTGATGGAGGAGGCTCCTTTTTCTTTTTTTCCATGTTGCAGCCTACCATGTAGACTTACAGAGCTAACTCCTCACCCCTTGCATTAAAGACTTTAAAATGCTACCTCTTCATAAAAGTGAGACTTGATTTTATCTTAGAAATCAGTACTTTGTTTCTTGGATATTTCTTCTTCGTCTCCAACTTCATCTTCAGTGACCTCAGATCCAGTGGTATATTCTTCTTCTTCTGAAAATAACGATTGTTGTTTCTGAATTAAAAAACAAAACAAAACAAACACACCCTTTAAAAAACATAGTATTAACACATTTCTTATGGATTCTTTCAAACACATTTATCTAAATTTATTTTGGATAAATAAATTTTTTTCAAACACACTTTTCTAAATGAGCCACACAAGATCTGATAAAGTAATAAATGCCTAGTGTAACATTTGGGAAATGGACATATGAATTTCTATGTTTAGGATAAAGTCACATTACATTAAACATTTTTTTAAAAGATTTTATTTATTTGACAGAGAGAGACATAGCAAGAGAGGGAACACAGCAGAGGGAGTGGGAGAGGGAGAAGCAGTCTCCCCGCGGAGCAGGAAGCCTGACCCGGAGCTCGATCCCAGGATCCTGGGATCATGACCTGAGCCGAAGGCAGATGCTTAACAACTGAGCCACCCAGGCGCCCCTACAATAAACATTTTTATATTATTTCCTTCACATATCCTAGCAGAGTGATGGGCACATAAAGGTCCTCAGCATTTGTTAAACTGCACCTTTATCACTCAACTGAATGTATGTTCCTTGATATTAAGATTAAATTAAAATATAATAATTGCCATTATCAAAGTAGTCTCATAAGCAAGTATAGGTACACATTCTCTGGATAAATGTGGTCCTGGATTACTCAACAATAGCTGCATCAGCTTCCTGTTTCTGCCTACCCACCCCACTTTCTGCCATCACTGATCCAAATTTCAGTTGCATTCTTGTGAATATTGGTGGCAGATGGCAGAGTAGTGGCAAATAGGTAAAAGAAAAAAAAAATCAACCAACCAAACAAACAAATTTCGCCTGGAATTTAATAGATTTGTTTTTTTGTTCTATGTCCTAATGTGACTTAAATGTGAGTTTTAGAAGTCATTAGGGACACTTAAGGAGTATACAACAAGATAATAGAGTATATGTCTATTTTAAACAATGGCATTTTCAGTAAGTGCTAAATTACAGAAGCTGAAAGGATAACTGATTTGAACTAAAATCTGTAAAATAAGATACTGGTAAGTTTCTATTAAACTAAACTTTAATTGTGGAAGAAAAAGATCCATGAAAGTGGAATATATTTGCTTACTTACCAGTTGCAGAGTCCAATTTTTCAGTGACAAAAACTATAAGAAAGACAAAGGAATAGGAGATTAATAAATCTGCATCTACCCAGACTGCAGCTCCTTACTTTTATGTGGAGACTGTGGAAGAACTGAAAAAAAGCTGCAAGTATAATTCCTTTCCAGGTTGAAACATAACTTAAAACTCAGGCTGAAAATGATGTATTACAAATTTTTTGTATCTGCTGCCTAGAGAACATGTTTACAAAAAAAAAAAAAAAAAAAAAAGAAGAAGAAGAAGAAAGAAAATCAATACTTCCCAATGTCATTTCCAAAGGATAAGCAAATCACATGTAGAGATAATCTAACTTATTTTCTGAACTATTTCAATCACTTTTTTTTTTTAAAAGGACGCATTTGTTTGCTTGAGAGAGAGAATGAGAGAGCACAAGCAGAAGGAGAGAGAATCTTAAGCAGACTTTGTGCAGAGTGTGACTCGGGGCTCGATTTCATGACTCCTAGATCATGACCCGAGCTGAAACCAAGAGTTGGACACATAACTGACTAGGCCACAAGGGCCTCTTCAATTACTTCTTAATGTTTATATTTTACTATAAGTTAAGGAACCAGATTATATATGGATATTCAAGAAATCTAATTTGCTATTTGGTATATAATTCATAAATTAATGTTAGTGACTGAATATTTATAGACATTTGAAGTTTACAATGCATTTTACACGGAATATTTCACTTTGTCAAGTAAATGCTCCCTCAGCCAATACAAAGCCCAGAAGTTCACAGGCAGTTGGAGATTCCCTGGTTGTCAGTAACAAGAATCAAAAAAACCAAAGCTATCCAGCCATCTGAAAAATAATTGTTTTGAAACCTTGCAAAAACTAAATGAATTCCTGATTATAATTTAAAAAAAGGAATTTTGTACCAAAAGAAATTTATAGAATTAGGAGAGGACAAAACATCCCATTCACTCTATCTTTATTTTATTTTTTTAAGATTTTATTTATTTATTTCACAGACAGAGATCAGAAGTAGGCAGAGACACAGGCAGAGAGGAGGCAGAGAGGAGGAAGCAGGCCCCCTGCCGAGCAGAGAGCCTGATGTGGGGCTCGATCTCAGGACCCTGAGATCATGACCTGAGCCGAAGGCAGAGGATTAACCCACTGAGTCACCCAGGCGCCCCCCCATTCACTCTATCTTTAATTCTCAAATTATTAGTTGTCCATAATAAAACCTCTGAAGACCATGTTAAATTTTTCCCCCAAATTTAAGTTGATTAGTTATTAGTTGAGGGCAAGGAACATGTCCTATTACCTTTAGAGTCCTACTAAGTCACCATAATACCTTGTTGTTATGATCAGGTAGTCAGTAAATGCTTATCAAGCAAATACTTTATTAGCCCCACGCTCTAACCAACTGAGCTAACCGGCCACCCTTCAACCAAATTTTTTTCTTTTTAAAGATTTTATTTATTTGTCAGAGAGAGAAAGGGAGCGAGAGCGAGCACAGGCAGACAGAATGGCAGGCAGAGACAGAGGGAGAAGCAGGCTCCCTGCCAAGCAAGGAGCCCGATGTGGGACTCGATCCCAGGACGCTGGGATCATGACCTGAGCCGAAGGCAGCTACTTAACCAACTGAGCCACACAGGCGTCCCTCAACCAAATATTTTAATTTAAGTTTAAACCAATTACATTTCTGGTAAAGATTAAATGTCATCAGTTGTTTATATCAGTAAAGAATAAGTGAAACAGCTACTCACAGCATTGAGCTCCACACTTTTGGGGCCCCATGGTGTATTTGGCTCCAGTAAAACATCACAATCTAGACTCTTTTCATCACAGGGACCAACCCCAAAATCACTTAAAAGAAAAAGACATTTTATGGAGAAATATTCAATTTCATAAGAAGCGAAATGCCAATGATATCTTTTTTATTGCAAATATTTTATAAATCGCTCTTTAGAAACATAGTTCTTGAGCATAAAGTATGTCACCTCAACATTTACATTGCTTGATTCATCTAGTGATTCCCCCAGCAGAAGACACTGCCCATAGGGGAGCACCATGGTACTACCAAACACTTGCCAGGTTGTGAAACGGGCTGCTATGACTGGTACTTCTGTGAGAAAGGCCTTCATTAAAGGGTCCCCTACTCCCCCACCTGACCGCCTGCTGCAACTGCAAAATGACAGAAGTGACTTCAGAAATGACTAAACTCAAGGAGTTCAAATTTATGCAAGATGACCTCAACGACTGACTTTTTTTTTCTAGTTGCATCAATCAGGCATTTAAGAAGGGCTTAAGTAACTTGGGCAAAGAAAAAACCCTCAAAAAAGGAATTGCGGGCCCCAAACTTTCAATCACCAAAGACTCCTTTTATTCATTTTTCTTCCCCTTGGACCTCCAATATTTTGAAGTATTTTTCCGACCAAGTAAACACCTGCTTTCCCTGAATGGGAGCTAACATATAATTTCAGTAAGCTTTCTGAAATGATGTAAATGACCAGAGGATTGATTTGGGGAAACACTAGAGAATGGAGGATTCTGATATGTGAAGCATACATAAAGCTGCAGCACAGTGTTCCCCCTCTGCCCTTACCTAACTGTATCTTTAGAAAAAGGCACAACGATGACATCTTTGTGTTTGTGGAGATCGTCCAGTATTTTAGCAGTTGGGCAGGATGGCAAATCTCCACCTTCACCTTGATCCTCAAGAGCAGCCACATGGTCCTTCACTTTACAACCCTGTGTCATAAGAGACACTAAATTAGAGAGGTTGTTTGTTATAGAAATGTTCCTGTAAAGATGATTGTATGATTTTGTTCTTCTTTGCCTGGCAATATCGTCATAGCAACCATTTTACCACCTTTTTTTTTTTTTTAGAGATTTTATTTATTTTTTTGTCAGAGAGAGAGAGTGAGCGAGCACAAACAGACAGAATGGCAGGCAGAGGCAGAGAGAGAGAAGCAGGCTCCCCACTGAGCAAGGAGCCCGATGCGGGACTGGATCCCAGGACACTAGGATCATGACCTGAGTTGAAGACAGCTGCTTAAACCACTGAGACACCCAGGCATCCCAGATTTTATTCATTTTAGAGAGAGAGAATGTACATGGACGAACAGGGGTATAGGCTGAGGGACAGGGAGAGAGAGAGAATCTTAAGCAGAGTCCACGCTGAGAACAGAGCCTGATCTCATGACCCTGAGACCATGACCTGAGCCAAAACCAAGAGTCAGATTGTTACAGGGCACCTAGGTGGCTCAGTGGGTTGGGCGTCTGCCTTCCGCTCAGGTCATGATCTCAGGGTCTAGGGTTAATCCCTGCATCAGGCTCCCTGCTCTGCGGTGGGGCCTGCTTCTCCCTTTCCTGTTTCTCCTGCTTGTGCTCTCTCTCTCTCTCTCTCTCTCTGTGTCAAATAAGTAATAAAATCTTAGGGGAAAAAAAGGGTCAGATGCTTACCCCACTGAGCCAAACGTGCCCCTTGTCATGTTTTAATAGTTTATTTATTTATTCTTTAAAAAATATTTTATTTATTTATTTATTTATTGGACAGAGAGAGAGAAAAAGCAGGAGAGTACAAGCCAGGGAAGTGGCAGAGGGAGAGGGAGAAGCAGACTCCCCTTTGAGCAGGGAGCTCAACTTGGGGCTTGATCCTACAACCCTGGGATCATGACCCAAGTGGAAGGCAGTTGCTTAACCAACTAAGCCACCCAGGCCTCCCATTTTTTATAGTTTATAATTCCCTACCAAAAATTTCCAAGCTTAGCTTCTATCAACTTAAACTAGCAATCTTCTTTATTTCATAGTCTGTGTCAATAATTCCAATATTTATAGTTTCTGTGGCATAAATTCTACTGTTCCCCTTCTTGGTAACCTATTTCCATCTATGTCAGGTTATCTTTCCATGTTGAATATTTTATTAAAAAATTGTTTGTAGCAATAATTTGAGGTGTAGAATAAGGTTATTTTCCACCAAAGAGCATTTTTACTGCTTTTGCTAGGTGTCTGGGAACAACAGCAATCCAAGATGACCTTAATCCAAGTTCAGAACTTGAAATTTCCTAGGCCATGCAACTGAGTCAAAGCCAGCTGCTGGCTGGGTGTTACCCAGGCAAAGAATAGTTTATTTCTGATTTAATCTATTTTCTTTGGATCCCAGCTGAAAGTGTAAGGATGGAACTGTTATTCATTACTAACTCCATTCCTCCAGATCCTTTCCAGACTGGTATTTGCTCCCAGGGCAAAAATGGTCCCGAGTGCTGGCTCCCTTAGGTTTCTATCATTTCCTATACCTTAACACTAATTCCTTATTATCTTATTAGCTTTTTTGATACTTTCAATTTAATCTTTATAGTTATATATCATCTACCTTTTTTAGTTGCCTTTTGATGGGAGGAATGGTCTGAATTACTAGCTCTGCCATTACTGGAAATATAAATCATCATATAAACTATTTAGATTTTACTTAGCCTAAGAAATCACCTCAACAATATCCATTATGTCACATAAAGATTTATCATACAGTTTAATCACTATTTATTTCTCAACTGTCTCATGATGAATGGAATATAAGGGGTTAATTCAACCAGTAAATAGACAATAACAAGACAATGAGTTACAACTTTTAGTATTGTTTACAACAATGTGAACATGATAGTTAAAACAGAAACACCATTCCACAAAGAAATCAATGACTAAAAATCATATTACTGCAAAATATAACAAAACCATGAATTAATAAAAGTCCTGGGCCTATCAGAGCTAATTCCATTTCATTTATGGTGTCATTCCTGATTTAAATAGCTTTGTACGCAAACCATCTACCTAACATTAAATACAAACATTACGTGGGTAACCTATTACCTCATCAATAAAATTTCTGACTAATCGAAGTTGGTGACTGATTGTAAATATAACAAACTACCTTCCAGCTTAAATCCCATGATCCACCATTTCAATAACATTCATGTTAATACCCCAAATTCCTTCGCCCTAAATCTCATCATACCCACCTGGTAAAACCTCAATGACCCACTGTCTTCACATTTGCACTCCAGCAGCTTAGCCCTGCTGGAGAGAGTCACATAAAAGGTATGCTGGATTTCATTGTGAATTTAGGATTACCGAACTCCAATGGGCTCTCAAATTGCTTAGGAACCTACAACCTTTCTCTGGGAAATTCACTCTCATGTTTTCCAAAAAGACTATTTCAAACCTTGAATACTTGCTTCAAACCTTGGAAGAACCTTCCCTTTCCCCTCTCAATCTTAGCAGATGGCTTTTCCCTCATACTTCAGAGATAAGAGGAAAGGCATTAGATTGGAAAGAATGCATCCAAATGATAAAAACACAATTTTACTAATAACCACAAACACCCTACTCTTTCTTTACTGTTCCAATAGAGGAACTGCCCTTCTTCTCATCTAAACTAATACTGCCTCATAACCATATATCATCAACCTCTCCTCCTCAACTGGATCTCCCACCGACTTTAAAAAAGATCTCTAATATTAAAACAAAATAAAGCAGAAACAATAACCAAATACCTATAGTATAATACTGATTTAGCTTCTCCATTCTCCAACTTCCCAAAAGAGCTGCTCTTCATACTGCCCACATTTGTTCTTCCACAACCCATACCAATCTGGCTTTGGTATCTAGTACTCCAACAAAACAGTTCTTCACACATGAATTCCAGGTTACCATAGTTAAAGGACAGATTTCTTTCATTATTTTTTCTGACTTCTTGGCAATATTTGGCATCATGGACTACTTTCTCTTTCTTCAAATACTACTCCTTTGATTTTCATGACAACATCCTTGGTTTTCCTTCTATTATTCCTGCCGCTCCTGATCTTTGTCTTTTGTAGGCTTGTGCTTTGCTATCCAGCCATTAAATTCTGGGAGTTTCTCTAGACTTCTCTGTAGGCTTTCTGCTCTTCTTATGCTCACCTAGACCTGCTGGTTTCAATTCTCACTTATGTGCAAAAAGACTTAAAATTATCACCTCCAGGTAGCCAATTCTCTGAACCCCAAACCCCACCTATCTAACACTCTTTGCCTGGTTGTCTCCTAAAACACCTCAATCTCAAAATGTCCAAAACAGAACACCTCAATCTCAAAATGTCCAAAACAGAACTCATGAGCAGTAGCACAAGCAAGAAACTGAGTTATTCTCGACTTTTTCCTCTGTGATATAATCCATCAAGCCATTTCAGTTTTATCTTCTAAATTCTGAATTCATCTTTACAACCCTGGGCCAAGCTATCATCATCTTTAAGACTAAGCAGTAACTACTCTCATACCTGACGACACTTAATATTCCTAAGCCACTCTACACAGTGCAACTTATCTTCAAAACCCCAAATTTAAAAACAAAAAAAAAACCCATGGCCTACAAGCTCCTGTCCCTGCATTGCCTAACACCTACCTACCTTCCCAGCCTTTTCTTAAACTGTTTTCCATAACAGGCAGCTTTGTTCAGTCTTTTTCATTCACTGTATTCCTTCTGGCCTAGGTATTCAGACTATGTCCCTCTTTTTTGCCTCACAAACTCCTACCCACCCTTCAGATTTCAACCGAATGCCAACTCCTTAACTTCAATGCCCAGTTCAGACCAGCCTATTATAGACATTTATGGCCCTGCATACTTCTTCAAACATTTCTTTGCATGCTTTTTTACCCCCCTTTTGATTCTACTGCATGAGCTATAAGCTCCACAAAGGGAGAAACTATTTAATTTTACAGAAATTAGATTATTCTCTGCCTTGCACAGTGTGACACAACTGTGGTACTTTATAAATAACTGTTGTATGGATGAGGAGGAGGAAGAGCTTTAGGTTATTTTCCTCCACTGATGAAATTTAATTACATAACATTTTCAAAAGTGTTAGTTATCAAGGACTCTAACCTACAGCAATACTCACATATTGTAACAAGATGTATGTATAAGGATGTTCATTACAACACACAAATACCATCAATCTGGAAACAACCTAAATGTTCATTGATAGGAGGCTGGTTAAATAAATTGTGATATATGCACGGCTTAGGATATTATGCAGCAGTAAAAGAAATGACAGAAAGATAACCTAGGTATATTGCTGATTGAAAAGGGCATGTTACAGAATAATATGAACAGTATGTTCCTATTTCAAACATAAAAAACTGCATATAATTTGTGCTTGAAATGTACAAAACAGGGGTGCCTGTGTGGCTCAGTTGGTTAAGCGTCTGCCTTTGGCTTAGGCCATGATCTCAGGGTCCTGGAATCAAGCCCTGCATTGGGCTCGCTGCTCTGTGGGGAGCCTGCTTCGCCCTCTCCCACTGCCCCACTCACAGCTTGTATGTATGCTCTCTCTCAAATAAATAAAATCTTGAAAAGAGAGAAGGCAAGAAAACTTAATATTAAAAAAAAGAAAAATTGTATAAAACGAAGTCTGAAAGGAAACTGTTAACTGTGGTTACCTCTTAGAAAAGATGCAGAACAAGGAACAAGAACAAGAACAAGGAACTTCTACTTTTAACTATACATATTTTTGTATTGTTTAAATTCTTTCCTATATGAATGTATCATCTTTATGCTTTAAAAACAACAAAAGGAGGAAAGATTAAATAGACAGTGCAGTGAGCACTGTAACTACAAAAGGGCAACATCCAAAATTTACTTCGCTGGCTCAACTGGTGGAGCATGAGACTCTTGATCTTGAGGTTGTAAGTTTTAGCCCCATGTTGGGTGTAGAGATTACTTAAAATAATAAAATCTTTTTTAAAAATAAAATCTTTGAAACAACAAAAAACCAAAATTTACCTTTGTAAGCTGAGTGGGATCAAACCGAAGAACCTTTTGGTTACAGCAGGGATAAATACCAGTGCCAACAGTACTCAGTGAACTTGATGCGGTAGGATAAACCACTGTTTCTGAGTGATATTGACAATGTGAAAATTCTATACAGAGAAAAGCCTGAATAAAAGAAATATATAAAATCAATTATTATTCCCACAATAAAATTCTACATCCCAAAAAATTTTTACTCAGGACTACAAAATGTATGTTCCATTTATTTTCTTTTTAATTTTTAAAAAGTATTTTATTTTTTTTTATTTGGGAGAGCAAGAGAGCACGAGCAGGGGGAAGCGTAGAGGGAGAGGAGAAGCAGACACTGTGCTGGGCAGGGAGCCCAGATGGGCACTTGATCCCAGAAAACTTGGATCATGACCTGAGCTGAAGGCAGATGCTTAACCGACTGAGCCACCCAGGTGCCCCTGTATATTCCATTTAAATAACACGTACAGAAAAGGCAAATCTCTAGAGACACAAAGTAGATTAGTTGGTTACCTGGGGTTGGAGATAAATTGGGGAATGGCAGCAAATGGAAACAGGGATCATTTTTGGAACGGTGGAAATGTACTAAAATTGGATGGTGGTGATAGATGAACAACTCTGTAAACTTACTAAGAATCAGTGAATCATACACTTAAAATGAATGAATTTTATGGCAGGCACCTCAATGAAGCAAAGCAAAAGCAAAACACTTTACTCAAAATTCAGGTGCATTAAATTGATCTCGATGTACATCTAATTTTAAAAATAGCTAATCAAATAAAAAGTTTTCCAAAAAAAAAAAATGAAATAAAATTTGCCTCACTTGATTATTCTTAGACATATTTTTTAAGGTAAATATTTAGCACCAACGATAATGAAAACTATGTGATAACTTTGAATAGCTGAATAGTTGAATTTTAATAATAAAATTAATAGTTTTCAGATATGTTTACAAGTTGATAAAATAAAGAACATTAACAATTTTAAGCACTTATTTTAAACATAAAAGCAATAAAAGATAGTCCATAATTCCAAATTCTTAGTCATTAGTTCCAATTATCATTTTTAAACAGTTTTTAATTTAATTTTGAGTCTAGGAGTGCCTGGGTGGCTCAGTCACTTAAGCACCCAACTCTTGGTTTCAGCTCAGGTTGTGATCTCAGGGTCCTCAGACTGAGTCCCAGATCAGGCTCTGTGCTCGGCAAGAAGTCTATTTGAGGATTTTCTCTTTTCCTCTGCTCTTTGCCCCTGTACTCTCTCTCTTTCTACAATAAATAAATCTTTAAAAAATTTTTTGAGTGATAATAGCTATAAGGTGCACTCTCATACACAAAATATTTTACATCTGAAATATTTTACGAGTTTATAAACTCTCCATAAGAAATACTGTAAATCAATATTCAATTTGCTATAAAGAAGTGCAAAAGTCCCTCATACTTTCTGTGTTCCAACATGCTAAACAAGTCAGATTTTAGAAGCTTGAAATACTTGATTATTAGTGCTAGTCCATTGTAGGGAGTATCTACTAAATATCTACCAAGTTTAAAAAACAAACAACCTCCCTCCTGCACCCCAAACCTAAGCTAACAACAAAGAGTTCTGGTGAGGGTGTGGAACAACTGGAACTCTCACACAGAGCTGGCAAGGATGCAAAATGACTCAAGGACTTTGGGAAACTAAGCATCATAAATGTTAAGCTTACATTTACCACACAATCTAGCAATCCTACTTCTAGGTAATAACTCAAGAGAAATGAAAACCTATGTTCATATGAAAGCCTGTATGGAAATGTTTATGGTTGCTTTTTTCATAATAGCTCTAAACTAGAAACACTATAAAATCCTTCACAGGTGAGTGGATCAACATACTGGGATACATTTACACAATGTAGCACAAAGAAGAAATAAACGGACACATAAAGCAATATGGATAAACTTCAAATCCATTTGCTAAGTAAAAGAAGCCAGATCAAAAAGCTAAATACAGTATGATTCTATGTATATGACATTCTGGAAAAGGCAAGTAAACAGGGACAGTAAGCAGATCAGTGCTGCCAGAGGCTGGGGTGGAAGAAGAAATGAGAAGAGGTCCAGAGAAATGTCTAGGCTGATGGAAGTGGCTTATGCTTTGACTGTGGTGGTAGTTACATGACTGTATGTGTTTGTCAAACCTCATAAAAAAGGATGAATTTTACTGTATAAGGATAAATTTTACTAAATGAATGCTATACTTCAACAAATCCAATCAAAAAAATTGCGGAAATTGGGAGTCCATCGGGTGGAAATTCACATAGTTTGAAAAAACTCACCATGATAGGTTTGATAAGCTGTTCTATCTTCCATTTACTGAAAACTTTTACTCAGGTGAGAGAGAAAGTTACTGGGGGCAGGGAAACATTAGGCACTTATAAAAAAATTTATGTAGAACATTCTGGTTTATACTAAGACCGATTAGGAATGACTGTGACTTACAAAGATCTACTTATTCTATAAAAGGATTTATTACAGGTACCTTCAAATAATAAGCTTTCTTATGCTTTTATTACAGATTTCATTTATTAAACAAAATGAACAAAATCTTTTAATCTTTTTGGGAACACAACTGCTATAATAAGAAGAGCACATATCAATAGTACCATATCTACAAAGTGCTTCTGAGTTTCTAAAGAAATTAATGGGCTAACAGAGAAACAGTTTGGCCCCAAATAATTGAAGGTTGTAAGAATTTTGATGTTTTGTTTCCCACTGAAAAAATGGATTTGGTCACTTAAAACCTGTTGATTTTCTAAAAATTAGACAAAGCATGATTGTTTCAGTAATGAAAATAAAGAGGAGGTTGAAGATACACAGTAAGAGAGACAAAACCAGATACAAGCAATGTTTAATAGTGCCACTGTTTTTATCACTGGTTTCTTTAAAAAAGATGTCATATATTGTCCAAACACACCCAATCATACTACTTAAACAGCCTATGTTTAAAAAGCCTGCTCTGCTGGCCGGGAATCTGGCTGGCACAGTTGGTACAGCATGGAATGCCTGATCTCAGGGTTGAGTTTGGCCCCACACTGGATATAGAGATTACATAAAAACAAAATGTTAGGGGTGCCTGGGTGGCTCAGTCGTTAAGCATCTGCCTTCAGCTCAGGTTGTGATCCCACGGTCTGGAGATAGAGCCCTGCATTGGGCTCCCTGCTCAGTGGGAAGCCTGCTTCTCCCTCTCCCGCTCCCCCTGCTTGTGTTCCCTCTCTTGCTGTCTCTCTCTGTCAAATAAATAAATAAAATCTTAAAAAAAAAAATCTTAAGAGTTTGCAGGCAAAATATTAATTCTTTTTTTTTTTTTTAAAGATTTTACTTATTTGACACAGAGAGAGAGAGAGATCACAAGTGGGCACAGAGGAAGGGGAAGCAGGCTCCCTGCTGAGCAGAGAGCCAGATGAGGGGCTCAATCCCAGGACCCTGAGATCATGACCTGAGCAGAAGGCAGAGGCTCAACCCACTGAGCCACCCAGGTGCCCCCAAATATTGATTCTTTAAAAAAAAAAAAAAAAGAAAAGAAAAGAAAGAAAGAAAACCTCACCTGATAACATCTTGAACAAGTTAGCCAGTTGACTGTTCCCCACAAGCGCCAATATACATCTCTCCAAGATTTTAATTCTTCAAAAAGACTATTCAAATACTCATGAACATCCCAAGTCTTATCCCTGGAGAAAAGAGCCTCAATTATTCTATTATTTTACAAGCAAGTAATAAAAACAATTTGTTTTAAGCAAATGTTTTTAAATTTGTGGCTTATTTCCAAAAACATTCTCCAAATGATAGCTATGGGATGGACTACATTGAATAGTAGAAAAAATCTCATTTGGGAGTTTATTTATTCTCTTTTTCTCTGGACAACAGAAAAAGATACAAAGACTGAATGCCAAATTATTTTGCTAAGCTAAATTAAATATATTTTGAACATGCTAACAGTTGGGACTTAGGCATATGATGCTAAATAGAACCTTTATTCTAATTGTACATATTGTAAAATAAGTTACTAACCATTGGTGATTCTAAACATTTCTTTATATTATTTTCAAAAGGCATTTTCAAGTAATTGAGTAATACAGTAATATAAAATCAGGTCTTGGTAACACACATTTTGAAGTTAATATAAACTTAAAAAATAGCAAAGGCTTAAAACCCCATTTGCTATGTCCATATGTAACTCCAGTTCCTGTTTTTTCCAAGTCCCTTAATCATTTTGAGCTTTGCTATCTTTGTCCTTATTCAACAAAAAACAAAATATCATGATGTTATTACAAATTGCATAGGCACATCTGCTTTAATTAAAGACAACTTAAAAAAATGTCATCAACAGCTGACTTACAAATAAAACAAAATAAACTTATAAACGAATAATAACAATAAAAATAAACAATAAACAAAATAAAACTTATAAATAAAACAACAAAAATGGATGTTGAAGTCAATACCAAGTTTTTCACATAAATAGTTATTGCTGTCAGAATGGAAATACTTTCTGAAAGGTGAAATCAAGTCTCAAGACAAAAAGTAACCCCATGTGCTCATAATAACTAATAAAGATTCCCCTGATTATTGTATGAAGAGAAAAATGAAAAATTTTAAACATGTCTCAAGGGGCATCTGGCTGGCTCAGTCAGAGGAGCATGTGACTCTTGATCTCAGGGTCATGAGTTTGAGCTCCATGTTGGGTGCAGAGATTACTAAAAAAAAAAAAAAAAAAAACTTAAAAAAATGCTTAAAAAATAAGCGTGACTGTAATATTAATAGTAGGGTTAAGTGTGTTTCTCTATATTTGTGTTAATGTTTAAAATATGAAACTTAACATTTATACTATTTTTTCCTTTAACAAAAGTACTGTACATTTTTAACATAGAAAAAAAAGAACAAAATTAAAAGCATCCATAATACTATCACTTAAAGGCAACACCACTGTTTACAGTTTAGTGAATGTTTCTAGTTTTATGACTTTTTTCACTTAATTCACTATTAACAACTTGCTTTATAATGATACATACTTTGACAATATTATTCTCAAAGGCTGCACATTAAGATATATAGATATAGATATATTTATTTTATATATACAGATATATTTATATAGATATAATACTACATGGATTTATTTTAGTTCATTTAATCATTTGGATGTTTCCCTTTTCTTTCCTATCTAAACAATATAGCAATAGGTTTTCTTGTTGAGTGTTTTCACAAGTCTAATATTACTTCTGTGGATAAATTCCTAGCAGAAATTTATTTATTTATTTTTATTTATGTATTTTTAGAGAATAAACACATTTCAGAATTCTTGCTTTTCTGAGATTTTATACCAATTTACAATACTCTTCCCTCTACCGAGAATGAGAAGTAGTTTTGAATTTAAAGGGGAATAAAATAGGGCTACATATTAATGGAATACTAACAAAGTATAAAGAATAAATAGATTAGGGAATATCCAATTTTATTTTTTTATTTTTTAAGATTTTCTTTATTTATTTGACAGAGAGAAAGACACAGCAAGAGAAGGAACACAAGCAGGGGGAGTGGGAGAGGGAGAGGAGAAGCAGGCTCTCCACCGAACAGGGAGCCCAAGGCAGGGCTCGATCCCAGGACACTGGGATCATGATCTGAGCCAAAGGCAGATGCTTAATGACTGAGCCACCCAGGCACCCCAGGAATAACCAATTTTAAAGACAATTTCCTCATTTACCAAAATTTATCTGAAGATAAATACGGTTCTCTGTCAAATTCAATATAATGTTTGTATAAATAAAATCATTAGAGAAAAGAAACCATTTTAGTGGCACTGACCAGAATATCTTTCAAGATTAATGCACAATAATTTTTACTATTTTGAAGTCTAAAAAATCATGAAATTTACCCAGTAAACAAAATACAGCTTTTACAAAACTTGTTTTGATAGTATCTTTGCAAGTCAAAGCTGAATCACAATCAGAAAAAATTGTTGTTCTATACCTTGTAAAATTAGTTATGTCTTTAGAAAAACACTAGTAATTCACATCTGAAAGGTGTACTTTATTTTTACTGCACCTTATGTGAATGTAGATAATATTTCCATGTTGATCCACATTGATTTTTCCAGGAATGCAAGGAATTCTTCTTTCTGTTTCTTTTGTTAAAAGTTTCTTACACAAACAGCATCTATAACACAAAGAAGACACAAAAACAAACAAGAACATTTAAAATGACGTAAAATTAAACAATTTAGCTGCATTGGGTAGAATAGCAAAGAAAAACACATCACTGTACCTGTATAACGTTGATGCATTATTCCGAGAATCTGGGTTCAAGTACTCAGGATCAAAAAGTCTCTCAATCTTCTTACAAAAAAGTTTACTATTAACAACAAATGACCAACAAATTAATTTTATATTATTTACATTATTAAAGTTACTTGCTAGTAATGAAAATAAACACTAACCTATCTGCATATGTAGAAAACAAAATTAGTAAATCCTTGGAGAGACTCTCTTCAGGAATTTATGAAATACTTACAGTGTTCTAAGCAAGTAAACCTACTAATGGTAAATGCTTAATCAAGAATATATTTGGACAAGAATATTTGATATTGGGGAACTTGAAAACTTAAGGGCCTACTAATAACTTGGTATATGATCTTTGGCAACTACTTAAACTCTCTTAACCTTGTTTTCTCATCTATAAAATGGGGCTAATAATTCCAAACTCACAAGGTTTTATGAAGGTTGAATGAACACTGTTTGCAAAGAGTGCCAGATACAGCATTAAGCATTTGACATATGTTTATAAAAACTTTACAATTCTGTATAATGTGACTAAATTTTAAGTCTTATGTTGTTAATTCCAACTTTATATCCTGAGGCCAGATCTGGATTTATGATATTAACCCCATTTTCAAGTATTTAGGTCTCAGAATTTAGATAACTACATACCAAAAAAAAATTATAAAGCCACTGTAATTAAGATAGTGTACTACTGATATAAGTAGAGACAAAGAAATGAACAAAACTGGACAGCTATATGCAAAAGAATGAAACTGGATCACTTTCTCACACCATACGCAAAAAAAACTCAAAACATATTAAAAACCTAAATGTGAGACCTGATACCATAAAACTCGTAGAAGAAAGCATAGGCAGTATAATTTCTTGGACATTGACGTTTGCAACTTTCTTGTAACTATGAGTCCTTAGGCAAGGGAAACAAAAGCAAAAATGAACAATTGGGACTACATCAAAATATAAAGCTTTTGCACAGCAAGGAAATCATTAACAAAACAAAAAGGCAACCTACTGAATGGGAGAAGATATTAACAAATGATATATCCAATACAGAGTTAATATCCAAAATATATAAAAAACTTAAAAATTCAATACCAAAAAAACTCTGTCCATGCTCCTGAATAGACATTTTTCCAAGGAGACATACAGATGGCCAACAGACATATGAAAAGATGCTCAGTATCACTAATTATCAGGGAAATCAAAATCAAATCAAAACCACAATGAGATATGACCTTACAAGTGTCAGAATGGTTACAATAAAAAAGATAAGAAATAACAAGTGACAGCAAGGATGTGAAGGAAAAGGAACTCCTATGCACCGTCGGTGGAATGTAAATTGGTGCAGCCACTGTGGAAAACAGATGAAGGTTGCTCAAAAGATTGAAAGTAGAACCACCATATGATCCAGTAATTCCCCTAATCTGAAAACATACATGCACCCCTATGTTTATTACAATATTATTTACAATAGCCAAGATATGGAAGCAACCCAGGTATGTATCCATAGATGAATGGATAAAAAAGATATGGTTTATGTATATACATAATGGGATATTACTTAGCCATAAAAAGGATGAGATCTCGCCATTTGTGACAACATGGAAGGACCCCAGAGGGCATTATGCTAAGTTAAGTAGAGAAAAACAAATACCATCTGATTTCACTTATATGTGGAATCTAAAAGACAAATGAATAAACAAACAAAAAGCAGACTCAGACCTACAGAGAACAAACTGATGGCTGCCAGAGGGGAGGGAGATAGGAATGGACAAAATGGGTGAAGGACAGTGTAAAATACAGGTTTCCAGTTAGGAGATGAGTGAGTCATGGGATTAAAGGCACAGCACAGGGAATATAGTCAAAGGTTTTGTAAGTGTATTGTAGGGTGACAGATAGTAGCTACTTTTGTGGGGAGTATAGCTTAATGCATAGAGTTGTCAAATCACTATGTTGTACACCTGAAACTAATGTAACATTGTGTGTCAACTATATTTCAATTTAAAAAAAGAAGAAAAAATCAGAACAAAATGGAGAGTTCCAAAACACATCTTCCATATACAGTCACCTGATTTTAGCAAAGATGCCACTGCAATTCAGTGGAGAAAGAATGATCTTGCAAAAAAATCTCACCCAGTTCCATGGCTTCAAATCTATTTACTCACATTTCTATTTTAAGCTCTAACCTCTGACCTAAGTTTCAGACTTAAATACCCACATATCTATGCTATCCTACCTCTTTTTTTTTTAATGTCCCCAAAGTATATTAAATATATCAAATACTCTTAATAAGACCTAAACCCATCTCCTGATTCCCGTCACCTCAATCTCTCCTCTATTAATGGCACTATAATGCACTTAATTGCTTCTTAAACCTCAATCTAGTAATTATCCTAGGATACACTCTCTCACCACATTATTCCATCTGAAATCTGTCAGATCTAATAACACCCTCTGAATCCATCTACTTCTCATCAGCTCCTACTCTAGTCCAAACCCTTTCATCTCTCACCAGACGACTGCACTAGCCTCTTCATAGCTTCCTTGCTTCTTACATCCTTATAGTCTATTGTCCCCAGAGCAACCAGGATGATCTCTTAAAAACAAATCAAATCAGGACGCCTGGGTAGCTCAGTTGGTTAAGCAGCTGCCTTCAGCTCAGGTCATGATCCCAGCGTCCTGGGATCGAGTCCCACATCGGGCTCCGTGCTTGGCAGGGAGCCTGCTTCTCCCTCTGCCTCTGCCTGCCACTCTGCCTGTGCTCACTCTCGCTCCTCTCTCTCTTACAAACAAATAAATAAAATCTTAAAAAAAAACAACAACAAAACAAATCAAATCATGCCATTCCTCTGCTCTCACTGACATTTAGAATAAAGTATACCCTTTTTGCCAAGACTTAATGAGTACCTAAATGATATGACCACCGCTGACCTCATCTCATAGCATTCTTCCTCTTTATAATGAGGCCTATCAATATTTTTTAAAGATTTTAATTATTTGGTGTGCCTGGGAGGCTCAGTGGGTTAAAGCTTCTGCTTTCAGCTCAGGTCCTGATCCCAGGACTCTGGGATCAAGCCCCGCATCGGGCTCTCTGCTCAGCAAGGAGCCTGCATCCCCCTTTCTCTCTGCCTGCCTCTCTGCCTACTTGTGATCTCTGTCAAATAAATAAATAAAATCTTAAAAAAAAAA
>NC_081563.1:61290459-61328772 GCF_022355385.1 Mustela nigripes
GTTGCCTGCCTCTCTGCCTACTTGTGATCTCTGTCAAATAAATAAATAAAATCTTAAAAAAAAAAGATTTTATTTATTTGACAGAGATCACAAGTAGGCAGAGAGGAAGGCAGGGGGCGGGGGGAGGGGAGCAGGCTCCCTACTGAGCAGAGAACCCAATGTGGGGCTTGATCCCAGGACCGGGGGATCAGGACCTGAGCCGAAGGCAGAGGCTTTAACCCACTGAGTCACCCAGGTGCCCCCTATCTTAATATTTTTAAAATATTTTATTTATCCATTTGACAGAGAGAGAGAGAGAGAGAGCACAAGCGGGGGAGGGGGTGGGAAGCAGGCTCCCTACTGAGCAAGAAGCCAGATGCAGGACTCAGCGGAAGGCAGCCACTTAACCGACTAAGTCACCCATGGACACTTAGTAATTTTTAACATAATTCACTAATACAACACGTTCATATCTGCATTATACAAAATAATTTAAGTACTAATTTTTATCTAGAGCCATTGGCTCTGGATAAATTTTATTTCATTTGAAATAAAATAGAATATTTCACTAAAATGAAATGGAAGTATATTTCTTCTAACAGGAATACTTGGTTAAAAATTAAATTAAAAAAATTACCTTCTAAATTTATCTTTCTTGTCTTTTAAATCATCAACTTCATTGTGTGTGAACAGATCAGCTATACGTGTAAGTAGATTTGCATTAATACAGTTCATGTTGCATGGGGTAGCTACTATGGCATTCATATTTTTGTGGCAATACTGAATACATTGTTCAACCTAAAAAAACATACAACAAAAAAAGAATGTTGAAAAGAGTAGCATGAGGATGATGTCATGTGAATACCTTTTAAAGACAAAATTCATTAAAAGTTTGATCCATGGACTGCTAGGAGCTAACTGGATTTTGCCTATCTGGGTTAATCTATACTGTTGCAAGATGAGCCAGCAGGCCATATTTCTACAAACACATACAGAGCTAGGAAAATAACTTCCAATTTTCCTAGCATACTCTAAATAATAATGCAATGAGCATCCTTCAAAATTGTGGCAGGTATAAATCTTAGTCCACAAACTCCTGTATATAAGATGTGACTTTCTAGAACTACACTTAATGGCAATATTAAGCCTCTACTTCTTTGAGTGGCTAAAACATAATTTTAGTCACTTCAGGGTTTTCTCAGTTGTGTTGTGCTTGCTTTCTGACTTTATTCCCTTTTCTCCAACCTGAGGTATACCTACTTTCTTTTTGAGGTGGATTTGGGTTTTGGGGAAAAGTAATGCTGGCTAATCATGTATTTTCCAAATATTTTGTTTATGGCATAAAAATTATGCTTTAGGGCTTAGATCTCAAAACTCAAAGATAAAGGACTCTTTTAATTTCTACTTTTTTCTGTAACCCCACTCTGAAGCAATTAATACTAACAACTAAATGGAGGAACAACTAAGGAGTAGGAAGAATACAGAGAACTAATAAAACTCCAAATAATCAAGTAAACAAATTTCACATCTGTTAATATAGCAAAGGAGTATTCTGCCTTAACACAAACATATATAAACATGTGAATGCTTAAGAAATTTATTAAATAAAAAAATATATTCAGTGTTAGAGCCTGATATGTGCATGTATATATTGCACTTTTACATTTTATCAACTACTCTTAAATGATCAACTTTAGCATTTGGTTTACCAATATATGGTTATACTAATAGTTGGGCATTTGTTTTTAATTCACTGAATTATAAATGAAAGACACAAATAAGTAAAACATGCTTAAAAAAATTACTTAGTGAAACAAATATATTCCAATTAATTTTCATTTAATTAAGTTTTAGAGCAAAATTCCTCTTGAGTCAAAGCTAATTCTGTTTAATTTCATCTAATACAACAGTAAACTATTCCTTAAAGATAAATTGTTTGCTTTACAGGCATAATGTATTAATGGTACATAGTAGTCTCACCCTGTCCCCACAGAACAAGAGCAGTTTATTCGAAAGGAATTGTAAACAGAGAGTTAGACAAAGCTTTCCCGACAAAAAGAAGCCATTTCAGGCCCCAAGCTGTTTTCTGTGATCTGTGCCCTACCTCCTAGGACTTATCAGAGTTACAAAGAAATACAAAAACCTCAGTAGTTAAGAATTTTTAGGGAATCAGTGGAATGAAAAAACAGTCTCCATCAGGCCTGGAGACAACAAATACGTGGTAAAAACTCCCAGTAGTTTCCAAAGTAAACAATGCTGAGGACTCCTCCAGTTTAGGCCCATATCCCTTCCCCCTCTTCCAGTTACCTCTGTTTCATTGTAATAGTAAAGTCTCCACCCTAGGAAGAGCACAAGCTTCATTAACTTAGCATAGGACGCTTGTACCTTACGCCCCTCCTCTACCTGCATTGAGAGCTCGCCTTTATGAATATTCATCCTAAACCCTGAATAAAATGAACTGCTCAGGGCTGCTTGGGAATGATGGCTTTGGTTTTGAAAGTTGCTTCTTGTGATCTCCGTATTTGCTGCAAATGGTTTCCTTTGTGTGACAACTCCACCTTATGTAGTCTCTGTACCTCACCAAGGAGCAAACCCCTATTAGTTCAGTTACGAAATCACACTCTTGAATTAACAACAATTTTAGTAAGATGTCTTAAAAATTCCTAAACCCTTGAAAGAAAAATCAAGTTATATGTTAAATTAAACATAGGTGAATAAACAAGTGTTTTTTTCTTTTTTTTTTTTAAACAGAGGGAGAGATGGGGGAGGGAGAAAGAATTTTAACCAGGCTCCATGCCCAGAGGGGAGCCCAATGCAGGGTTCAGTCTCAGAATCCTGAGATCATAAACCTGAGCCAAAAATCAAGAGTCAATACTTAACTGACTGAGCCACCCAGGCACCCCAAAAAGAGCTTGGATCTTTTATTAATACTTACCAATGAATCCATTTTCAAAAACTCTGAAGAAATAAGAATTGAAATGACATTTCCTGGTTCTAAAAAAAAGAGAAAAATTAAATTCTCCTTTTGATTTGTACCTCAACCGCCTCAGAACAGGCTCCTTTTCACCTTAACAGAGGATGTTACATTAAAAGAGCAATTTATTATAACCTTCCTACATCATAAAGCTTAGATACATGAAAGAAAGAAAATGCAGTGTTAAAATATACAGTATAGAAAAAGCACACAGTAAATCTGCCCCAGAATTAGATTCATATTGATGAGGGAACAGAAGGCTGGCTGAGGACAAAGGAAAAGCTGACACCCTGCAACCTCCCCCCTCCACCACCCCCACTCCTGGGTGGGACATATGTGACATTCTTTTAGGAATCTCCCACCCATTTTAATGTTAATACCTTGCTAGAGGGCAAAACGACCTTGGCAAAGGCAAGGCCTCTGGTATCCTGGTATTTTGTAGGTCCTCTTTAGCATATTGAAACCTCCTTTTTCCTTACTTCCCCCACCCCCATGGTACATAACCTGCCACCCCTCACAACCCCAGGGCAGCAGCTCTTTCTGCCCATGGGTCCTGTTCCCGTGCTTTAATAAACTACCATTTTGCACCAAAGATGTCTCAAGAATTCTTTCTTGGTCATTGGCCCCGGACCTCACCCCACCGAACCTCAGCTCTATTCTAGAACATCATCAATATCAAGTAAAAAGACTCCAGCTAAAGACATGACACATGCAAACTTTTTTCCTTAACTAAATCAGAGAAAAAGATAATTAAAATTGAGACCAATTCATCACATTAAAAAATCATGAGAAAATCTTCTAAATGATTAATGGAGGCACTTGTTATTAGTGAAGTTACTTCAAAGGCAGTACAATGCTTGTTATGAACAAATATTAAAAGATTCTGAAAGCTAATATAAAATTTATTATTGCAGAAATGCTAAAGTTACTTTCTAAAGGCAGGCTGAGGTGGGCGTTGAGAGGCATAACCAGGGAAAGGGGAATGCCAGCTGACACTATTATTTTCGTAAACCCAAGTCATCTCCTATGAGGTATATTTAAGAAAAAAAAAACCTAATTTTTTTGCCTTATATATTAAGACAATCCTTCTAAATAAAGGACTATACAGACAACGATTAAAATAAGTAATCTTTTTTTTTTTTAAAGATTTTATTTATTTATTTGACAGAGAGAGAGAGAGAGATCAGAAGTAGGCACAGAGGCAGGGAGAGAGAGAGAGAGAGAGAGAAAGAGAGAGAGAAGGAAACAGGCCCCCTGCTAAGTAGAGAGCCTGATGCGGGACTCGATCCCAGGACCCTGAGATCATGACCTGAGTCGAAGGCAGAGGCTTTAACCCACTGAGCCACCCAGGAGCCCCTAAAATAAGTAATCTTAATCTTTGTTTAAATATTACTTCTAGGTTAAAGGCTCTCAAACAGCAATGGTGAAGGGGGGAGGGAGTTAGTGAAAAATCCCTCAGGGAAGTATAATTCCAGCTAAGACTCACTGTCTGCATTATCAGGGATTTAATTAAGCATTTTGGTGGTTTTCCTGGTTAGAATAAAGACTGTTGTTACTTATTTTTAAAAATATGTATCTATTTATTTATTTATTTAGTGTGGGTATGCACATGCAAGTACGAGAGGCAGAGGGACAGAGAGAGAGAGAGATTCTCAGGAGGACTCCTCTCTGAGGGCTGAGCCCAATGTGGAACTCAATCTCACAGCCCTGATACTCTCTGAGCTGAAATCGGGAGTCAGATGCTTAACCAATTGAGCCACCCAGGTGCCCCTAAAGATTGCTTCTATAAAAGTTTATGTTTGTAGCCACTGATTACAGAGTGACTGGTTGCGCTCCACTTCTTTTAACTTTACTAAATGCATTAATATGCTAGATCAAACAATATTTTTTTCTCCCTATATAATTTGATTTTTTTTTTATTTCACATATACTAATCATATATGGGTGATTTGGAATCTCTGGACTCTGGCTGAAAATTTTTATTTGGAAATCTTGTAATTTTTATTTAAGAGCCACTAGAAACTTTTTTCCATTAATTTGGTCATTAAAATGTAATAAATTAGAAATTTCTTCAGAAAATTTTTATATTGTCACTGTAGATTTATTTACTAACAAGATTAAAAAAATATTTTAGTACTACTATAAATAGTATACTCTACACATGGAAAGACTTTATTAAACCACATGTGTGATTTCCTATACAAGTCCATACCCAACTAAAGATTACTTAGTAATTATTCTTCTTTTCATCTAGAATACCAGTTCTCAAACTTTTTTTTTTTTTTTTAGATTTTATTTATTTATTTGACAGAGATCACAAGTAGGCAGAGAGAGAGGAAAATACGTTATGCTGAGCAGAGAGCTTGATGCTGGGCTTGATTCCAGGACCCTGGGAACATTACCTGAGCTGAACGCAGAGGCGTTAACCCACTAAGCCACCCAGGTGCCCCCTGGTTCTCAGACTTTTGATCTTAAGACCCTTTTTTGTTCAGATAGGTTATATCTATCAGTATTGATACTGATAATTTATTTATCATAATGTATTTATATATTTATTTATAATTTATTTGTCATAATGATAATTTATCATAAATTAAAACAGGGAAATTTTAATCCTTTTAAAAGAATAGTAGACTCAATACACAGTAACATATTTTATGAAAAATAACCACATTTTCCAAAATATAAATTAGCCAGAAGAGTAACACTGACATTTTTTGCAAATTTCTTCAATGCTTGACTTAAATAGAAGGCAGCTGGATTCTGTTTGTTTCTACACTCAGTCTGTGGGTAGTCTTCTCTGCTGTTACATCAAAACTCAACAACTGGTGGGCGCCTGGGTGGCTCAGTGGGTTAAGCCGCTGCCTCTGGCTCAGGCCATGATCTCGGCGTCCTGGGATCGAGTCCCGCATCGGGCTCTCTGCTCAGCAGGGAGCCTGCTTGCCTCTCTCTCTCTCTCTCTGCCTGCCTCTCTGTCTACTTGTAATCTCTCTCTCTGTCAAATAAATAAAAATAAAATCTTAAAAAAAAAAAAAACTCAAAAGTTTTAAAGGTTAGTTGCAATGGAATCTGAAGTCATAATCCATGAACGCTTCCTGTTCCGTTATCTCAAAGTCAAATCTTGCACTGTGAGTGGATCTTTAACCCAGGTATGATTTTAACAACACACATTGGTTATTTGGAAAATGTTGGTTCACTGAGTTATGTGGACCTTCCAAATGTTGAAACATTTCATTGTACCATATATATTTTAAAAATCACATTTGTTAGAATTAACACCAGTCTCATCAGAAAAGTCTATAAATATGGAGAGACTGTCAAGCACATGGAAGCAGATACAAGTTTTCCACACTCCAATTCTCACTTGAAACCCTGAATTTTATTGACAATGGATACTGTCAGTGGTTTCCCTTTCGTTGATCAACTCCCTCAATTCATCTTCAAGAAAATATCTGTCAAATGCCTGTCTGAATAACCATAATTTGCTTATCATTCTTTCGAGGAAAATGGTTTTCTCTTTTTAAAAAGCCACTAGTTTAGCTTGCAACTCAAACAACTGCACAAGTGCTTTTCCTCCAGACGACCATCACACTTCAATATAAAGCATGAGTGCACCTCCTGTGTCATCACAGAGAACATGAAAAAGATGCATACTCAAGGGTCAAGAGTTAATAAAATTAATAATTTTAACTGTTTTATCAAGGATATTCTTAAAGTAAGAATGAATTTTTTCTTTCATTTTTTTCCTTTTTAACTATGAGCACGTGGTATTGAGGAACAGTGACTACTAGCACAGTTTGGTATCCCTGCCCGGATATGTGCTAAAGCTCCCAGAGTTTTCTCCATTACTTCCGTAGTACCATTTGAACAAAGGTCAACACAGAGAAAAAGTAACAGTTTAGTATTATAATGCAAATCGTCTTGACCTTGTGAATCCTCTAAAAAAATCTCTAGGGTACCAGAGGTCCACGTACCATACAGTGAAAACGCTGATCTAGAGACCTGTCCACTTGCCATACATTCACTATAATCTATAAAAAAGGATGAGGTATTGGTTTCTTAAAAGGTGATTACTAATCTGAGCATAAATACTAATGTCCAAATAATTTTCCACATTGCATGTTTGGCCTGAAGCAACTACCAGGTGACACATAAATTTTACCACAAAATAAGCAATAGATTGTCTTTTACCTAAAGTGGGCATCTCACAATCTTTATTCTCCTTAGTGTTCCTTTTAACATACTTTATCAACCAGTTGAAAATGTGAACGTCACAATGAACTGAAATGTCCACCTCTTCCCAGCGCTGCGCATCCATAGATAAATATTCAGCAAAGTACTTCATTTCTGATATCAAAAGATCTCGTGGGCAAATAAAATCTTCTTTCAAGTTTTTTGCTTCATCACATACATGGATCACCATGTTTGGCCTTCATAAAAAATGTTACACAGAAATGAAATTATTAGAGTTCTAGAAGAGGCGCTAAGAACACTGACATTTATTGGAAGTACGAGAATAAGACGTTTTTGGAAGTTTTGACCATAAATCAATTATATAGGGCTTGAGTTTCAGAAGTTTTCATTAAGTATCTTGCTAATCTGATCTGTATCTTAGGTTTTTGACTCATTTTAGTTAAGCTGGTGACCTTAAGATTATTAAGCCTAATAACTTAAGAGCTTAGAAAAACAAAAATATTTTACTATAGGACTCTAGTTTACGTGGTTTAAAGTTTATTTTTCAAGTTATATGTAAATAAAATTTTAAAAAATAAAACCAATTCACAAAGAAAAATTAAATAATACCTTCTAATTCTTATGAAGAACATAAAATGGCACTTTTACATGGTTATGGGTATGATGAGTAGAGACTAAATACTACAATTTTCTTACTATCAATAAATAGGAAAAACAGGTAAAATCTTTCATTAAAAAATAAAAAAACTAGCAATGGCTACTTAGTTATTTTTAACAGTAAGAAACTTTGTTTCTAGACATTCATCAAATATAAATTAGTAAATGTAGTTAAAAGGATTCTTAAGACTACAATGTGTTTATTAACATATTTAAAAATAATTTAAGAGTAAGTTTAGATATTGCATCAGACCTGCTGCTTCAAAAATTATATATTCCTTGAATTTACTTTCCTTTGAAAATTATATCACCTCAAAAAAGCAGTATCAGTGTGATGCACAACTACCTTCACAGCATTACAAAAGAGAATAAGTAGAAAGAGATACACTATCCTACAATATGAATTTAATGTGTTCAATTACCTTTCTAATACAAAAAAATAACATTTGAAACAAAACTGGGCTATCAGAACAAGGATTATTAACCAACATTCTTGTTAAGGTCAAAGGAATTTAAGTAAGTTTGCAAATTGTTCTTCCAAAGAAATTACAGTCAAAATATAAACAGGTAATGGGTGCTATAATGAAGCATAATGTTTCTGTGGCTTTTGGGTCTGCAGTATGAAATACTAGATAATTCCAGTAAAAAAATTATCTGATAAATTTTTGTGCTACACAAACGAAACTAGTGGTTAAAAATCTACGCGAATAAATTAAAAATCACTGAACTATACACTTCAGAAGGGTAAATTTTTCTTATCGTGGTAAAATACACATAGCATAAAATCTATCATATTAGCCCTTTTAAGTGTACAGTTCAATGGCATTAAGAACATTCACAGTGTTGTACAATCATCACCATCATCCATCTCCAGAACTTTTTCAAAAGGGTAAATCTTATGGCATATGAATTATATATGAAAAAAACTGTTACAATACAGAAAGGAACTTTCAGATATGAAAATATTCTATATCTTTGTGTGATGGTTACATGGTGTACACATTTGTTAAAATTCATCAATGTGAATACTTAAAATATGTCTAATTTATTATATGTAAAATATACCAATCAAAACTTGCAATATACTAAAAGGTGTATTCTAATTTTTAAATGTTTCTATAATGAGAATTATATTCCAATGGCTCTAAAATATAGATCTAGTTTTAAAAAATTGGAAACTAATGGAAGATATTCTTCTTTGGGTTTTAAAATTTGGTTAAAGTTTTATATTAGTAGAGGGTATTCCTAATATTTACAAATATGAAAATGAATTTTTATAAAGGAAAACTGTAGTCCCATTTAATTATAACATGAATAAGCCACATTTAGCCATCAAGCAATTGTTATAGTTCAATGCATGAACTACCCTTTACTCCAACAATTTGAACAATTGTGTAATATAAAATTCCGAAATTATGGTAACTGATGTATACAATCACCAATCATATATTTTATAACTTAAAGTTGATATTCATATTAAATCTTATCTAGCAAAGAACCAGCCTCCTACCCTTCAGATTCTTCAGTCTTTTCTCCACCATTACGAGTAGTACAATTTTCACTTTCTGAAGAACAATTCCTTGTGGAAGCTATACTATGTCTTCCTTAAATACAGAAACAAACACATACAAAAACAAAGGGGGAGGTTAGCGTTTCTAGCTGAGAACGGGTTTTTACTTACTGAATGGTTATACGTAAATGCATGGTTTCCAAGGCTAGTTAAAGTTGGTACTCTGTTAGGTGGCATTATCCCTTAATATTTCTGAAGGTATATGGAAGAAACAGTAGAAAAAAAGGATCACACATTGCTAACATTACACTGAAGATTTAAAAAAATGATGTGGTGTGAATGGACAGGGGTCAAGTGTTCAAAAGCTAACAACAGAGTTCTCTCTTTCTGAAGCGACTTTTCATATCAGTATTCTGACTGCTGCTGCCGAGATTTAAATCACTCAGTACACTCAGGGTTTCTAAAATCAGCTATTACTTCCAACTGCAGAAAACATCTTTTCTATCCTGCCAGTGTCATTTGAAGCTAATCTTGACTATGTAAAAGGTAGATAATATGAGGAACAAGCCACATTTTCTTAGTAAAAAAAAAATTAAGTAGAAAGTGTAGGTCAAATCTCTTTAAATTTATGACATAATTTAACAGACTGGAGTAGTAAATTTTGATATAATAAAAAGTTTTTTTGGTGATAGTGTTTGACCTGCATATTAACATTAAAACATTTTTCAGATAGCAAAGACACATTTCTAAAAATCAGGAAGATAAAAATCCTAATAAATTTCCTGGCAATGTTTATATTAGCCTATAAAAAAAAATAAAGTTGATTGAAATGCATATTTTGCAAAATTATTATAAGGACAAGTACTGCATTTTGTTTTCAAACCTTACCAGTTTTGGAAATTGTATCTTGACCAACCAGAGTCTCCTGAAATTCTCCCTGCATGTCAAGAAGGGAGGATTTGATATACGTGGCTAAAGTTTCCACAGGACTTTCTCCAGCAGCCATTAGGGGACTATACTGGTTGTCAACAGGTGAACTTCCACTGCTCTTCAGTTCATCAAACCTTTTTGCACACTGTAATGACATAAAAGGAAGGAAATGCAGGTCTGTGTTCTTTTCTTTTCTTTTTTTTAAAAGATTTGTTTATTTATTTATTTATTTGACAGAGAGAGGGAGAGAGAGAGATCACAAGTAGGCAAAGAGGCAGGCAGAGAGAGAGGGGGAAACAGGCTCCCCACTGAGCAGAGAGACCAATACAGGCCTCAATCCCAGGACCTTGAGATCATGACTGGAGCTGAAGGCAGAGGCTTAACCCACTGAGCCACCCAGGCACCTGGAAATGCAGGTCTTTCTTAATTAAAAAATAAGATTAATTTCTTGCCTTCTGTTTGGTGGCATTTTTCTATAATCATTTTCTACAAGTGGATTCCAATCTGCTGGGTAATACTAGAAAATTGTACAAAAGCTTCTGACTTTTTTTCTTTTTTAAAAATTTTTGAGAGGACGGGTGCCTGGGTGGCTCAGAGGGTTAAGCCTCTGCCTTCAGCTCAGGTCATGATCTCAGAATCCCACATCGGGCTCTCTGCTCAGCAGGGAGCCTGCTTCCTCCTCTCTCTTTCTCTGCCTGCCTCTCTACCTGCTTGTGATCTCTGTCTGTCAAATAAATAAATAAAATCTTAAAAAAAAAATTTTTTTTTGAGAGGAAGAGAGCATATGCTCATGTGTGTAAGCAGAGAGTGTGGTAGTGGTGGGGGGGTGGGGAGATGAGGAGCAAAGGGAGCGGGGGAGAGAGAATCTTAAGCAGGCCTGCAAAGCCAGATCTCATGACCCTGAGATGGTCATCTAAGCAAAAACCAAGAGTTAGATGCTTAACCAATTCTGATACCCTGGAGCCCACAGAACTTTTAAAAATACACTTAAACCCAATGGAATAATATATTTATCCTGTTATAGGAAAATGAAAAACACCTTTTTTTAAAATAAGATTTTATTTATTTATTTGACAGAGAGGCAGAGAGGCAGGCAGAGAGAGAGTGGGGGAAGCAGGCTCCCTGCCAAGCAGAGAGCTGACGTGGGGCTCAATCCCAGGACCCCGAGATCATGACCTGAGCTGAAGGCAGAGGCTTAAGCCACTGAACCACCCAGGCGCCCCATACCTTTATCAGTCATATTTCCCTGTGGTCTGCATTTATGATGAGTTGACAAAGACAAAAAATATAAATGGGTTTATTGAATCCATTTTTCCTTCAAAATGAATTTATTTTTTGTAACACAAAGAAAGTAAAGTGATAGGCAGGCTTTTAAAACACAGGTTTCTTTGATATCTATCTAAATGTAGATAGATAGAAAGATATCAAAGATTATAAAATATATGTAGATATATATTTTAAAGATTTTATTTATTTGTCAGAGAGAGAGAGAGAGCAAGTGAGCACAAGCAGGCAGAGTGGCAGGCAAAGGCAGAGAGAAGGGCAGGCTCTGTGCTGAGCAAGGAGACCAATGTGGGACTTGATCCCAGGATCCTGGGATCATGACCTGAGCTGACGGCAGTGGCTTAACTGAATGAGCTACCCAGGCATCCCTTCTTTGATATATTTTAGGTAAAGTGTATAACTATATTGGAAAATGAATGTAGATTTATTCAACAAGGTTTACAGCATTTCTAATATTTAAAAAACAAGAAAATTATGAATTTTGAAATGAATACATGATTGCTTAAACAAGGAAGCAACTGAACTATAAATAATTTAAATTATATTGTTAAAAGTTCTTTGTGTTTGGGATACCCGATGGCTCAGTCAGTTAAGCTTCTGTCTTCACCTCAGGTCATGACCAGGTCCTGCACCAGGTTCCTCACTAAGCGGAGAGCCTGCTTCTTCCTCTGCCTGCTGTTCCCCCTGTTGTGCTCTCTCTCTCTCTGACAAATAAATAAGTCAATAAAATCTTTTAAAAAATGTTCTTTGTGTTTAAGCAAAAATTACATGATATGTAGATGTAAAAGAATGAGGCTGGATCTTTTACCTAAAGTGCATACAAAAATTAGCTCAAAATAGATGGAAGACTAAATATTAGAGCTAACACTATAAAACTCTTAGGAGAAAATAATCTTGGATTGGGTGACAGTTTCTTAGCATGACACTAAAAGCACAAGCAACAAAGAAAAATTAGATACATTATTTCAGCTAACTCTTAATCTGTCTTTTCTCTACTTTCAAAATACCAACACATCATCGTCAAAGTGGAAAAAAATTGATAACCCAGGAGATTGAAAGAACATTCAAGAAACTTGAAAAACACACACACAGATACTAAAGCAATATTGAAAATAATTGAACACAGGACTGTCAACAGGATTAGATAAAGAGATCAATAGATCAGAACAGTAAATGTAGAAAAAGATCTGAATTTCAAACCAGTAATAAAGAATGAAATTATTCTCCAAACTATGGAAAGAGGCCAAATGTCCATCAATTGATGAATGGATAAAGAAGATGTGGTATGTATGTGTGTGTGTATGTGTATCTATATATACACACACACACATACATACATACACACAATGGAATATTATGCAGCCATAAAAAGAATGACATCTCATCATCTGCAACAATGTGGACGGAGCTAGAGAGTATTGTGCTAAATGAAATAAATAAAAGATAAATAGCATAGGATTTCACTCATATGCAGAATTTAAGAAACAAACCAGATGGGGCCGCCTGGGTGGCTCAGTCATTAAGCATTCAACTCTGGGATTTTGGCTCAGGTCATGATGTCATCGTTACAGCTGCCTACATCATCTAGCTGCCTCTGGCTCCCTGCTCAGTGGGGAGTCTGCTTTTCTCCCTTTTCCTTTCCTTCTCTTCCTAACCCCTCCCTGCTCCTTGCAAGTGCTCCCTCTTTAAAATAAATAAATCTTAACAAAACAAAACAAAACAAAACAGATGAACATATGGGAGGGATCAAAAAAGGAAAGAGAGGGAAACAAAGCATAAGAGACTCTTAAAGATACAGAACAAAATGAGGGTTGATGGGTGGGGACCGGGGATTGAGTTAAATGGGTGATGGGTAATAAGGAGGGCACTTGTTATGATGGGCCCTGGGTGTTGTATGTCAGTGAGGAATCACTGAGTTCTACTCCTGAAACCAATACTACACTGTATGCTAACTAACTAGAATTTGAATAAAAAATTTGAAAAGAAAAAAAAGAATGAAAAATTCAATAAATGTTGAGACAATTAACTAGTCATTTGGAATAATGTTAAAACTAAATCAAAGTGCAGATGGAGTCAAGATTTAAATGTAGAAAATAAAAGTAGTCAGGAAATGTAGGTAACTACATATTATACATAGCCTTCAGGTAAGAAGGATTTTTTAAAAGGATAAAAAATGCAGATCTCAAAGTAAAAGATCCACAGATTTTACATTAAACATTTAAAACTTCTAAACATCTGTATATAAGAGACTATCATTAATAACTTAATAGGCTGGGAAAAAACTGGTAAAAGCTAGATCAAGGGTTAATATATTTAATATATAGAAAACATTATTTAAAACTAGTAACAAAACATTGGGGTGCTGGGTAGTTCATTCAGTTAACTGTCAGCCTCTGGCTCAGGTCATGATCCCAGAGTTCACAGATGGAGTCTTGCATTGGGTTTCCTATTCAGCAGGGAGTCTGCCTCTCCCTCTGTGCTTCCTCGCTGCTCATAATCTCTCTCTCTAGCTTTGCTCTCTCAAATCAATAAAATCTTTTTAAAAAACTAGTTACAAAGCAAATTCACAAACAGAAAAAGGCCATGGTACAATAAGATATGAAATGTTCAATCTCTAGGATTTAAAGTAAATTAAAACTGCAACAAAGATAGCACATATTTTGAAAAGACACACACAAATAGTATGTGATATAAAAAGTACAGGGATCAAGACTCCGCTATGCTGACTGGAATAGCTGGCAATATATAACAAAAGCCTTAAAAATGCATTATCCCCTAAGGAAATAAGAATAAGATATTTTAATAGTGGTATTTGTAGTAGCCAAAACTACATGCCCAACAAAAGGGACTAATTTAATAAATTATGATATAGCTCAAATGTTGCAGAAGTCTATTAATTGACACATAAATATGTCTACAACACGCTAAGTGAAAAAGCAGTAAAACAGTGAATTTGTTCTAAGTCCATCTTAACAATTCTTTTTTTTTTTTTTTAAAGATTTTATTTATTTATTTGACAGACAGAGATCACAAGTAGGCAGAGAGGCAGGCAGAGAGGAGGAAGCAGGCTCCTCTCTGAGTGGCGAGCCCAATGAGGGGCTCGATCCCAGGACCTTGGGATCATGACCCAAACCGAAGGCAGAGGATTTAACCCACTGAGCCACCCAGGCGCCCCATCTTAACAATTCTTACATGTATAGAAAAGTATCTGGAAGGATATATACAAGGTGTTAACAACTTATGTTAGATAGGATCAGACAGCATTCTGATTTTTCACTTATTTCCTTTGTGTGTGCGTATGTGTGTTCTTTAAGGACATGTTTTGTTTAATAATGAAAAATTATTTAGGGGCGCCTGGGGGGCTCGGTTAGTTAAGCATCTGACTTTGTTTCAGCTCAGGTCAAGATCTCAGGGTGGTGAGATTGAGGCCTGCACTGCAGTGGCTCCACACTCAGCAGGGAGTCTGCTGGAGATTCTTTCCCTCTGCCCTTCCTTTGTGTGCATGCATGTGCTCTCTCTCTCTCTCTCTCTCAAATAAATAAATAAATAAATCTTTAAAGAATTATTTAAAAATTAACACTATTTAGACATAATCTGATTTACATTTAGTTGTATTTTAGTTAAAAAAAATTCAACAATTGGGTGAATTTGGATACACAGTGAATATTAGATGATAGGACAGAGTTATTGTTAATTTCTTGGGTCAACCATGGTACTGCGATTATGAAATAATGTCCTTATTTAAGGGAGATGTATGCTGTAGTCTATGGGGTGAAGTGTCACTTTAAAATACTGCAGAAAAAAATTTCATAAAGAGATGAAGCAAATAGGGCATCTACATAATGATATAGGGGTGTAGTGCTCTTCCTTCAACTTTTCTATATGTTTGAAGATATTCACAATAAAAAGTCAAAACAGTAGTTGAATTCACAGTTTGCCTCATTTAAAAACCTAAAAAGTTTCAAAACTTAACCAAAAGGTTTGAAAAAGGGGCACCTGGGTGACTCAGTCAGACTTGGGCTCAAGTTGTGGTCCCGGGGTCCTGAGATCGAGCCCTGCATTGGGCTCCCTGTTCAGCGGGGAGCTTGCCTCTCCCTCTCCTTCTCCCAGGCTTGTGTTCCCTCTTGCTGTCTCTTCTCTCTCAAATAAATAAATAAATAAAATCTTAAAAAAAGAAAAGGTATGAAAAAGTATAAATTAGGTAGTGAAAAAAAAAGTTCCTCATCATTTCACAAAGACTTATAACAACTGAGTGCAATTAATTTCTTGTGGGTATTGGTTTTCTCGACTGCAAAAGAAGA
This sequence comes from Mustela nigripes, assembly GCF_022355385.1. Taxonomy (NCBI): domain Eukaryota; kingdom Metazoa; phylum Chordata; class Mammalia; order Carnivora; family Mustelidae; genus Mustela; species Mustela nigripes. The sequence goes on from NC_081563.1 coordinate 61,306,289, forward strand.
TGGTGCAGGGCGCCTGCGAGCCTCAGTCAGTCAAGTGTCTGCCTTGGGCTCAGGTCATGAACCTAGGGCCTGGGATGGAGCCCCACTTCGAGTTGTCAGGGGCTCACTGCTCAACAGGGAGTCTGCTTCTCCCTCTCCCTCTGCCCCTCTCCCTCTTTTGCTGCTTTCTCTTGCTTTTGCTCTCTCTCAAATAAATAAAATCTTAAAAAAAAAAAAAAAGATGGTGGAACTTTCTGCCAGTATTTTCTGAGTGTATATGATGGACCAGGGCAATGGTAAATATGCTTTAAATTCACTGGGGAGGGGTGTGTGGGTAGTTCAGTCCTTAAGCATCTGCCTTCCACTCAGGTCATGATCCCAGGGTCCTGGGATGAAATCCACACGGGGCTCCCTGCTCAGCAGGAAGCCTGCTTCTCCCTCTCCCACTCCCCCTGCTTGTGTTCCCTCTCTCACTGTGTCTTTCTCTATGTAAAAACAACAACAACAACAACAAAAAACAACTACTGGGGAAAAATCATTAATGTCATTTCTACTTCTAGAGAACTCCGAGATGATTCACCCACTTTAGAGTTCCTATTAACTGCAAAAATTCTGAGGTGTTTCTCAAAGTAGGTTTTATGGATGGATTACCAGAAATCAAAGAATGTAAGAATTAGATTTTAAGTTTTGATTCTGAGCATAAAATTAATAAAATCACCTAAATCATTGGGATGACAGAGTATTTCAGTTCCTATTTGCTTTTCTGTTTACAATTAAGTTGTACCGAGAAATGTTTTGAATATCTGAGGCTAATTTTTAAAACGAAAGATAGGGAAGGGACTCTGTAGAGGAGAGAGGCACTGGTGTCCAGGGAAGGCACATAACCTCATGGTACAATGTAAGGCTTCATAGTAGGTTAAATAGGGAAAAGTGGAAATGAAGTCTTTGAAAGGCACATGGCAATACAGGCTGAATGCAAAAAATTATGTGCCACAACTGACCATACAATATTTGCTTAGTAATCAGCAATTTAACTTCTGCAAAACACTACCACTTACCACATTAGGTATCCATTTTTAGTTTGAACTTTGTTGTTTTTAGGTTTCATTTGTGTCCACTGTATGTAAATTTGCTTAAAGGTGTATAGGTGTGTTTATAACTAATATTGTTAGTGCACATTTAATTTATATTATAATAAAAATAATTTAAGTCAACACTGGGAATTTTCAAGTTTTTTCCTTTAAAAAGTTCTGTTCCTTATTCAAGTTTGAGAAGCACAGCATTAGGGATTTAATAATATATAATTTGATTTACAAAAGATTTATCTACCCATAATTTTACAGTATCAATTCTGTTACTTAAAATGAGATATTAGTGAATTTTCAGTTATTATACAAACAACTGAATTTAAACATACCAGGTTGCTTAATATGTAATTTATGTAGTTTGTATCTAGTCAAATCATATCATACGCACATTCAGTATTCATGCACATGAATTTATAAGACTCAAAATTTTTTTCCTTTCTTAGAAGACGTTTCTTTAAATTGATCATTTTCTGATTTTTCCAAAAACAATCTAGGGGATGGTTATTTACCTCTTTGGGTGTTAATCCAGGCACAAGCCTTGCCACAGTTTCCCAGTTGATGGTCTGATGGATTCCAATTAATGGATAAAGGATCATGTCCAACACCATTTGGTTGTTATTGTTCAAGAAATTGTTGTTCTCTGAATATCCACGACTCATCTTTTAGAACTAGAAATAAAGACAAACAGGTATATTTACATCTGAAATCCAAGAGTTTTTAGAACATTAAAAATCAGTTACAATTTATTCCTAAGAATTATATGCTACCTGTAAAGGAAAAATAAAACTGACCTAAAATAAATAGAATATACAGCTCAAATCTCTTCAAATATTATAGCATTTGAATATTATGGATTGATGGATGGTTAGACACAAGGATGGACAGATGGATAAATTATCTGATAAAAAAGTGTAATAAAATATTAATGGCAGAATATAAGTGGTAGGTATATAGGGGTTCATTATAACATTTTTTTAAACTTTGCTATGTGTTTAAAATTTTTCATAATAAAACATTGAGGGAAAAGTTGAATAATATATATCTTTCAAAAAAAAATCTCTAAGTGTGTTTGATTTATGCCTCGATTAGCAATTCATGGATGGTAGAGTTTAACTAAAAACAAAAAACAACAAAAATATATCCTGGTTAAAAAGAATTGTAATTTGGGGTGCCTGGGTGGCTCAGTGGGTTAAAGCCTCTGCCTTCAGCTCAGGTCATGGTCCTGGGATCAAGCCCCGCATCGGGCTCTCTGCTCAGCGGGGAGCCTGTTTCCTCCTATCTCTGTCTGTCTCTCTGCCTACTTGTAATCTCTGTCAAATAAATAAAATCTTTAAAAAAAAAAAAAAAGAATTGTAATTTCATTCTAGTCCTAAGCAGTATTTGGTTTATTCTTCTGTGAGTGAAGGTCCATGCTACAATGAAGGCTGAGTATATTTAATTTTTACTAATGTAATCAAATGAAACTTAAAAACAAGTTACTCTGACATTATATGATAAGCATAATCATTGTCATGGTACCATGTGATTATTAGTTATAAATGGTGGGACATTCTATTAACAATTACAATCAGTTATTTCTCCATGTTTGAAGCAACTTTTTTTGAAGTGTTTCTTCTTCCTTGTCCTGGGGGGGGGAGGGAAACACGACAATTGACCTGATAAGAATTAATCCTTACCCACACCCAAACACTCCCTACGCTCAAATATAAAAAGCCAAAGCGCAGGCTCAAGCTCAAGCCCAGGCTCTCTCTCTCTCTCTCTCTCTCTCTCACAATCTCTCTCTCTCTTTCTCTCTCTCCCCCTCTCCCCTGCACAGCGGAGGCTTCTCTTGCTTTGTTAACCTGGCTCTCCACCCACCACATCCACCTCTAGGTCAATCCAGGAGTCCTGTAATAACATATCCAGCTACCAAGGGTGTCTAGTATGTTCAGACAATGGAATTACCAAGAAAAAAAGCTCTAGAGGTGCCTGAGTGGCTCAGTCATGTGGGTCCAAATCTTGATTTCATCTCCATTCATGATCTCAGTGGAGAGTCTGCCTCTCTCCTTCTCCCTCAGGGCCAATACCTCCCCTCCCCCGTGCATTCTCTCTCTAAAATACATAAATAAGGGGCGCCAGGGTGGCTCAGTGGGTTAAGTATCTGCCTTTGCCTCCTGTCATGACCTTGGGGTCCCGAGATGGAGCCCTGCTTGCAGCTTGCTGCTCAGTGGGGAGTCTGGTTCTCCCTCTCCCTCTACCCCCTCAATCCTGCACAAGATCTCTCTCAAATAAAATCATTTTTAAAAAGGCTCTAGATGGCTTCCCAAATGGATGTAATCCAATAAACATTTAGTGATATGTGACAAGTCAATAAACATTTAGTGATATGTGATAAGCCAATAAATATGGCATGGTCCCCATCCTCAAAGAGTTTATGGTCTGGTGATGGATACTAGCAGTCAAACAGATAAACTTTAATATCATTTACTGAGAGCCAAAGCAGAGGGCCATGGAGGGAGGGACGGAGTAAGATAATATCTGTTACTGAGTACAGTTGGCCCTTGAACAAAACAGGTTTGAACTGTGCAAGTCCAATTATACCCACACTTTTTGTGGTGCAGTACTCTAAATGTATTTGCTCCTCCTTATGATTTTCTTAATAACATTTTCTTCTCTCTAGCTAACTTTTTAAATAAGAATACAGTATAGAATACATATATAAAATATGTGTTAATAGACTGTTTATGTTGCTAATAAGGTTTCTGGTCAAGAGTTGACTTAGTACTTAAGTTTTGGGGGAGTCGAAAGTTATACAAGTATTTTTGACTGTGGGGGATCAGTACCCTCAACCCCCGCACTTTCAAGGGTCAATTTAATAATTTTAGTTTAATAAAATGCAGTTTAATAATTGTAAAACACTTCCTTGAGCCCAGTTGAAAACAGATTTTACAGAGCTTTATTGTTCTCCACTTGTATGCCCAGCACATCATCACTATTCATACCACACAATTTGAGATGTATGTTAAGACTAGGGTATTTTATTATAATTTGTGGACCTCAGTAGAAAACAGTCTAATACAAAATTCTGGGCAGGGACTTGGGTGCTGTTTTTTTTTTTTTTTCCCTTCACTTCCAAAAAGATTCATTTAAAATTTCTAAAATATTTATTGTGCAGGCACCTGGATGGCTCATTTGGTTGGGCATCTGCCTTGACTCAGGTCTTAATACCGGGGTCCTGGGATTGTATCCTCCTGGCTGCTTCTACCTCTCCCTCTGCCTCCTGCCATGCTATCTGGCTCACTCTTCCAAATAAATAAACAAAACCTTTAAAAATGAAAAAATAAATAAACGAGTGAATGAATGAATGAATGAATGAAATATTTATTGTGTACTGCAATATGCTGGCACCTGTTAGCTAATCAAAAACATTGTTCAGATCAAATACTTAAAAACTTGTATGTATATTTCAAATGTGATACTCATTTATAATATACATGGTATTCTTATAAATTCCACTGGAATAGCTGTCACAGTGCACTCTATTCCAAAAAACAAGTATACACTTATCAAAAACTGACAGTAAGAAAAAATTGGAAGCTCAAATTACACTACTACTAAATCCACTCCCAATTTCATAAAAAAAGTTTTTTTAGATGTTAACGTTTACGGTGAAACATGTTATTTAGAAGAAATGAAAATTATATTTAATGCACTTCGCTTTTGCTAATGCACATGAGATTCCTCATGTCCTCATGAGGAGACCCCCCACCCCATTCCCACAACCTTGGTTTACTTAAATGTATTAAAACCAATCTAATTAAATTAATCTAATTAATTAATTAAGACCAAAGAGAAGTCCGCGACTGGCACGTGACTTTGTTTCTTTTTTCAAATATAAAAAGGCTTTTGTAGAGCTTCTTTTGGTGGAGGAAAGGGGAGAAACGAAGGGGCCGGTATGTCAGGTTAAAGGCCCTGGGCATAACAGAGGGTGGGAGATTTTTAAACAGACTCATCCCAAGAGAGAGGACTTGTGCCCAGCCTTCCTGACCACAAACGGGAATCGGGGCAGCTGGCATTCACCGTGAAGGAGAAAATAAAATCACATGAAGCCCAGGACGAAGAGCTCAAAGCCCTGCAAACCTTCGGCGCAGAGGCTCACTTCGAGGCGTGTCCTCACGGTTCCCGAGCCTGTGGTGTCGCCGCCTCCCCCTGTGGGGCAGAAACTCGCCGGGCGCGGAACCGGGGGGAGCGGACAAAGGCTCCGGGCAGCGGGGCGAGGCTGAGGGAAGATGCGGGCAGAGACACGGGGCGCGGCCTGGCGGGCAGACGCCGGGGTTCCCTGAGCTGGTGCGCGGGCGGGGCGGGCGGCGGGGACCCTGGGCTGGCAGGGCCTGCGAAGTGCAGGCTGCGCGCGGGGACGTTCGCGGGCGTTTCGGCTAGCGGGACCCCGGCCGGGACCCGCGGGGAAGGAGGCCGCGGAGGTAAGCCGCTGACTGCCAGCGGTCCCGCCCCTTGCCGCACTTCCCGCCCCCCGCCGGCACCCGAGGCCCCTCGACGTCTCGCTCACCTGCCCAGGGCCGCCGTGGCCCTCGCTGCGCCTCCGTCACCTGCAGCGACCGGCGGAGCCAGCGCTCGCGCCATGAAGCTCCGGCTACCCCGCCCGCCAGCCCCGCCAAGCCCCGCCACTGCGCTCACACTCACGGCCCCTCCCGTGGGCCGGGTAGCGCCCCACTCCGCGCCGCCTCACCAATCACAGGCCAGCGCCACAGCGGCGGAGCCAATGAGCAACGAGCTCCTGCAGGACTGGGGCCCGTGGCCACACAGGCAGCTGAGGCTCGCGGCCGCGGCGCCTTGCCTTTGCCTTCCCCTTCCCCCTCTCCCTTTCACTCTCAGCCTTGTCGCAGTGCAGCGTCCCCACCCTCCCAGCGTCTCGTCTCTTAGCAACCAGATCCTGCCGGCGGGATCTTAAGTGACCAACTCTGAATCCAGAAGAAACGGAAACGCGAGAGAAAAGAAGTCGGATAAAGATTGAATGAAGTAGTTGGCGCTGTAGGTCTCTTTAGTATACCTGTTTAGGTTAGGTAGAATGGGAAAGTTGAATTGTCGGAGGGACACCAAAAGTATCTTGGGGGAGGCATTGTCCTTATCAGGAAGCATCTCCTGAAAAAGGTAAATAGCTCTGGGTTACAAATTCAGTTTTCATTAACATTAATAGCGTGTTGTGGTGAATGCTATTACTGGGAACCTGGCAAGATATATATAAGGTTCAGTTTTGTAGGGTAAGTATTACGTTCCAATTACTTTTATTTCCACTTGCAAAGTATCTGTTCTGAGAACCAAAACTGTGCTACAATATCTGTGCTACAATAACAAAGATCTAAGCTATGCATGGCATCAGCAGCTATAAGCATATTGTAGGCTAGAAGGCTGGTAACTCTTCCTATGTGTATTGGAAAGTGTCACTTGTGTTAACTTGGAAGGCAGATTATCAAGCCTATAGCTCTGAGGAAAGGAGTTTAGATAAGGTCAGAATGTAAGTTTGAGTTGGCTGACAGTGCTTGCCTTTAGCAAGGTTCAATAAAAAGAAGTCAGTTAATGATGCACAGTTTGCAAGCAGAGCTAGAGAATGGAGCTCTACTACCAGACCCCATTCATAACATTTGCTCCTGCTGTTGATCCACATACCATATGCCATCTCTGAGGAATCAGTTCAAGTACTTAATGTTTGAAGCTTTTCCTTACCACTCTTGTTTTTTTTCTAGAGAAATATCCTTTTACAGAATGACAGAGCGAGAGAGAATCCTTGAAAGATGGATTTCTTCAATCTTTTTATTCCAAGGTGGTTTAAGTGACTTGTCCAAGGTCAAATAGCCAGTTCATTAGGGCTCAATGATCTCTGCCCAAGGAAGAATCTTTGGCATTGTACAGATGTTCCTTCCTGAGGCCTTTTATACAGAATGGGTAATTTTATCTAAGATTTCCTTCTACTTCCCCCTGCTCACCAAGTCTAACCCTTTTATGGTCATAAGTTCATCTATCCCTCTATTAGTTTTAGTACAGACTAAGTTGCTTTAACACAAAACCTAAATACAGTGGTTTGAACACAAAGTTTATTTTTCTCTCAAATTACAGTAAAGGTGGGTGCTCCAGAGCTGGCATGGCTGCTTTGCCATTACTGACGCACAACTTCTATTTCTGAGTCTAAAATGGTGCAGAGGATATGTGGGATAGTAGCAAAAGGCGTCCAATTTGCCATGGGGGGTGGCAAGGAGACAGGTTAAAACAACCTCTAAAATCGGTAAGAAATAGCAGGATGAGCACATTATTTAGAAATAAGGTAAACAGAGGGGTGCCTGGGTGGCTCAGTCAGTTAAGTGTCTGCCTTTGGCTCAGGTCATGATCTCGAGGTCCTCGGATCGAGCCCCATGTCCAGCTCCCTGCTCAGCAGCTCAGGGAGTCTGCTTCTCTCTCCTTCTCCCCACCGCCCCCCACTTGTGTTCACTCTTTCTCAAATAAGTTTTTTTTTTTTAAAGTAGGTAAAAACAGAGAAACAAAAAAAGGGCGATTGCTCCTGGGATCAGGAGTTGGGAGGAACTATCTTATTCCCCCCTCCCTTTTTAAAATTTGATTTTTAAAAACCATGCACTTTTACAGTTTTATAGTTAAAAATATAAATGGATAAAACATATATAGAAAGTAAGGAAAAACAGTAATTTCAAACAAGCTATTTATTCAACTAGTCAAGTACTAAATATAAAAAATTAACTGTAACAATGTGGAATAAAAATTTCAAGTGATACCAACATTGGTGAAGGAAGAGGGGCAGGGGACCAACAGGGACAAGAGTTTGGAGGAGAAAGCAAGGAGGGTGACAGGTGCCAACCGTCTTGTGTTGTTATAAGACTTCAATATTTACAACTTTAAACACTGGTAGAGAAAAATAAACATAACTAGGGGTTAGAAGTAACCACAAGAATAGGAACAGAATGTGTAGCTTTCAAACCTCAAGGAGAGGCAGCGTGCCTTACAGTCCCAGATCTGTCTTTTGTGTCAACAGTTTTTGGAGGGAATGGACCCAGGAACTCCCTTCTGCTAGCCTCCAACCCCCTTCCAAACTTTTTCTCAGTGACAACCTTTGAAGACATCTTCTCGGCCATACTCTGCCTCCGGGACCAATGAACTCACTATTTTGAGTTTAGGTCCTTATTAGCTGTAGATGGGAGCTCCCAGATTCCTCAGAATTACTTCATTGAGGTGGAGGCCGCTGTCCCCCGCATGCTCAGCAGGCCTCAGCAGGCCTCCTGCACCTGCTTCTCTCCGGGTTTCTACCTTAACCTCGACGAAGTGCCTCTGGAGGGCCCAGGCCACCTCCTCTGCGTGCTGGGGGGTAGGGGGAAGCACGAAGGTGCTGAGTCCCTTGAAGATGCGAAATCGGCAAAGAGGCTGTGCGCTTCCCAGGGACATTCAGAATTGGTCCCAAGGGAAGTGTGTAAGACCCTGGATGCCACGGAGGTCGCCCCGGTTCTGGAGAGGAACCAGAGGCCCGCCGGTCTGGATCTGGAACGCCCCAGGTTCTGCGCACACAGGCCCCATCTCTGAGACTTGCTGGAGAACCACAATGAGAAGGCGATCAAGAAGTGCGGCGCCCTAACTCACCTCCACAGGCCAGCTGGACCCCCAAGGCTGGGCTGGGCGAGGATCTCGGGGAGAGGCTCACACTTCAACACGAGGACCCCAGCAGCCTTTGAGGGGCCCCTCTGGCGTCCTGCCCACACAGCTGGTGCCTGAACCTGTCCCTGCGGCCACAAGCCTGCTTTTTAATCACCCTGGAGCCCTTTCCCAAGCCTGGGTCAAGCGGAAACAATAAGGCTTCCTGCAGCAAAAAGCCCCAAAACAAAACAAAACAAAAAAAAAACAAACAAAACCTGAAGAAGAAAATTTGACCTATTAAAAACAACAAAAACCCATCTAGAACCAAGTGCTTAAAACCCAGTAGATCGCCACCATCCTAAGCCCATGTGGTAGCCCCGGGGAAAGGAAACAAAGCTACCTCATAGCAGTAGAGGTACCTATAAGGAAGGGGTAGGGTTTTCTATTCTAGAGCAGTTTTGGAGAGAGATATCCAGGCTCTTGAGTCCTAATTTCCAGGAATTTCCCTGCTCCTCTCAGCTTCAGGAGAGGTGTTGACAGTATTATCTGTATTTTCCCGTCTTCTTCCAAGCTGAGTCCTGAGCTGTTTCTTTTGCAGGGGTCTGCCCCACCCTGTTAAAGCAGGTCCTTCTCTTTTCCTATATAACCACCTTCATATGTTGGATTCCTTCCTTTTCCCCTGGTTGGAGAAGGGGGCCAGGAAGAGGAAGAGGGACTAGCCTCCAGAAAGACCCTCCCCATCCCCACCCTTAGCAAACACCCAGCTCTGCTGTGTATATACAGAAAGGTTTGTACTGCCACCTAAATCTTTTGAATCATTCTTCCAGAGAGTGGACAAGGAGACCCTCCCATTTTGGCAACATCTCGTTTTTTTCCTTTTGCTATTCCCTCCCCTGCCCTTGGCTTCATCCTGTCCTACACTTCAAATTTCTATATTGTGTTGAACTTGCTTTTTTTCATATTGGAAAGATAACATTGTCCCAAGAGCCAAAAATAAATGACAACTGAAAAAAAAATAAAAATAAAAACAACAAAAACAACAAACCTGAAAGCATAGTAAATACTAAATGTGTAATAAGGTGGCAGAAATATATTAAATAAAAACTGATGAAACCATGAGAAGCTAGCAAATGGAGATTTTAAATATGTTCCACTTGGAAGTAGAAAAGAGACCAAAAAAATAAGCAAATATAAAGATGAATTTAAAATACAAATTCAGGGGCACCTGGCTGGCTTAAGTTGGTGAAGCATGCTACTCTTAATCCCTAAATTTTAGGTTGGGGCCTAGGCTGGGTGTAGAGATTACTTAAAAAATAAAAGTTCAATCTAACACACTATTCAATGTAACATAATTCCCTATTCCATGTTTCCACATGGAATCATTTTTCCAGAATGACAATCGGGTGCTTATTTTTCCTACTTTTGCTCCTAACTGCTTCTCAGGGGAGAGGTGTTAGCTGATTAGTGAGTCTGAAAGATTTATACAGATGTAATTTTCTTTTCTTTTCTTTTTTTAAAGATTTTATTTATTTTTCAGAGGGAGAGCGAGAGCGAGCACAGGCAGATAGAGTGGAAGGCAGAGTCAGAGGGAGAAGCAGACTCCCCGTGGAGCAAGGAGCCCGATGTGGGACTCGATCCCAGGACGCTGGGATCATGACCTGAGCCAAAGGCAGCCGCCCAACCAACTGAGCCACCCAGGCGTCCCCAGATGTAATTTTCTACCCCCTCTGCACTCTCACTAGATCACATACTTACAGTGACGGTGTTTTCCGATATTTTCCTGAACACTTATGAGTTAGGTGGGTTACTTGGAGACTGGATGGATAGTTGAATTCAGGGAAATATTAACAAATTCTGTGCCATGGCCTCCAAAATAGCTGTAACATAAAGTTCATAAACAACAAGTCTTACTTGCCTATTCAAGGTCTTCAATCAGCTGTATATAGTCTCTTCTATATACAGAAGAGACTATATTTGTTGTTTTTGTTGTTGTTGTTTAGTAAGTTCTAGGCCCAACATGGGGCTTTTGAACTCATGATCCCAATTATCAAGAGTCACATGCTCTACTACTAAGGCAGCCAGCCACCCCCAGTCTCTTATTCTTAAAAATAAGCAGACAACCAAAGTTCAGCAGAAACCCTGAGGAAAATATTTATAATGAAAGATAAAGATACACAACAGGGGGAAAAAAGGACTATGTAGGAAAATGCAAACCTCAAAACAAAGAGAAGCATCAGTTCAGACTTGTGCAGAATGACTCAAGAGAACTACAGAGTGATGCTTTCTTTATAGCATATTTTTAATCTGATCGAACCTGGGTGAACCTGACCTAGATTATTAGCTGTACTTGGTTAGCTAAACCACGTGCTGAAGAACTCCTCGCTATTTTCCTTCAAGCCCTGTTCCCTGATCATTTGAGAATACACAAATGTTCTGCTTTGATCTACTCCTGAGAGCTTAAGTAAAAGCAGGGGAAAAGAAAAAAAAGGCAGGAACTCAAAAGCAGAAATGCCTAAGCAGCCCACTCCCCTAGACTGTGTTACAGGCAGATACTCAGTACTAATAGCTGACACTTTCCACAAACTAACTATGGATAACCCTAAGTTTCCCAAGATTTGCTCAGGACCTTGCCCAGTGACTTCTACAGAAAAGGTCCTTGTAAATTCTCAAACTGGAGCTTGTGATCCAATGTCTCTTTTCAGCTTATCTTCTCCTGGGACACCTCATCAAACAGTAGCAATACTGCCTTCTATATAGAACTCATTATTGCAACCTAGTACCTCACTTTTATATTAATCATCTTTCACACTCCTTTATAGGTATATTTTTGATAAAACAAATTATTTCATACAAAAGAATCCTCCCAGTATGAAGCAGGAATACAATAGTTTGATATAAAAAAATTAATGTTCATCATACTATTACTAAAGGTGAAAAATCAAGACAATCTAAACAAATGTAGACTTCAATTAGCATTAAAAGGGAGCTTTCTTTAAAAAAGGACTTTATTTATTTGAGAGAGAGAGAGCACAGAGGGAGAGGGAGAAGTAGGCTCCCCAATGAGCAGAGAGCCCAGTGTGGGGCTCCATCCCAGGGCCCTGAGATCATGACCTGAGCTAAAGGCAGACCCTTAACCAACTGAGCCACCCAGGCACCCCAAAAGGAACTTTTTTTGATAAAATACTAACTAGCATAAAACTCACTGCAAACACATATTTAATATAGCAACTTTAGACTCTGAGGTAGAAAAAAATAAAAATGCCTGCTACCACAATCACTGTCAAATACAGACTGGTAAACTGGCCAAAACAAAGAGAATGAGAAGTATAAGAATTGAAAAGGAAGAGAAAAAACTGTCATTATTTGCATTTACATAGACAACCCAAGAGAACTGATATTAGCAATAAGCCTTCATCAAAACTACAAATACAGGATTAACACACCAAGTTCAATATATTTCTCTATACCAGAAATAAGAGGACACCATTTTCAAGAGCAAGACAATTTATAAAGTCCCTAGGAATTAGCCAACACAACAGAGACAGACAAAATATCAACAAACACACATACACATATCCTAAATAAATGGAGAGTGAAATTGTTTATAAATGGGATGATTTGACCTTATGTCAATTCTAAGTTAACCTATAAATTAATGTAATTCCAATAAAAATCTCTGCATTTTTTTTTTTTTAAATAGGTTTTTGAGAGAGAGGGTGAGAGGGCACGAGAAGGGCTAGGGTCAGAGGGAGAAGCAGACCCCCTGCTAAGCAGGGAGCCTGGTGTGGGACTCCGTCCCCAGACTCTGGGGTCTTGACCTGAGCAGAACGCAGTGGCTTAACCAACTGAGCCACCCAGGTGCCCTCTCAGCAGCTTCCTTAAAAAAGGAAATTTGATAAACTGATATTATAACCTAAATAGAAGAATAAAAATCCACAAATAGCTAAGGTAAATTTCACAAAGTAGGACAAAATAGATTCACTTATCAGACATTAGGGCATATTACAAAGTAACATTAGGACTGTGGTACTGGGAAAGGAATTGATACATGTATCAATAAAACAGAGAGGCTCTAAATTTCATGTTTATGGGAACTTGGTATGTAATGAAATGGGGAAAACATTATTGGGGAGATGGTTAGAAAAATGGACAACAATCCTACTCTACACACTCAGTAGCTATTCACACTTACAGTACCCAAAAGGATTTAACTTGGTACCAAGGTGGCTTAGCTTGGAAGGATATACCACAGTAAACACACCACGTAGAGGGAAGCATTCTCCTTAGGTAAGCCTTATGTGCCATAGGAACCACTATCTTGTAAAAATCTCTGACAGTAGGTTCCAAGTCTGCAATGAGGAATGAGGTCAGTTACCAGTCCTACCTTACTCAGCGAAGTCTAAAAGCCTGTACTTTTTCTTTACACAAAACAAACAGGTTGTGAATAAATAGCTAGAGATATTTATCTCAACTCAATAAATTTCCAAGGAAATTGTGCTAAGGAGAAGGTAGAACCACGACCATTTTTTCATACATGGAATGGGTTTCGTTAACCCTTTTCCTTTAATGACTAGCTGGAAAAAAAGTTGGATTCCTATTACATACTGTACCCAAAAATAAATTCCAAATTAAATTAAAGACCTAAATGTAAATGGTGAAGCTATAAAACTGACACAACAACAACACTTAAAAGCACAACTGGGAAAATATTTCTATTCCATGAAGGTCACCAAAAACAAGAATGAACAAATGACAAGACAAGTTATTTACAATGTCTGAACCTGACAAGAGTCTAAAATGTATAAAAAATTTCTTTTACCACACAGTCAGTGGAAAAGATAAAAACCTAATAGAAAAAGGGGCAAATTAGAAGTATTTTTCATAGACTGGAAAACTAGAATGACTAAAAGCATATGCGTACCCTCATTAGTAATCAGACAATGCAGATGGGACAAAACACAGCTTCATACATACCAGATTAACAAAAGTCAGAAAATGTCAGGTGCTCCTGAAGGGGTAGACAAAATGAAACCCCCGTGTCTTGCTGGTTCAAGTATAAAGTGGTACAACTTTTCCTGAGAAGAATTCAGCCTTACCTGAAATTAAATATGTACATATCCTAAACACAAGCCATTCCACTCTAGGACATATATCCCATAGAAACTACAGGGAAGATTCATAGGAAGACACGTACAAGTCTGTAGAAGGTGGAACAGCTGGGAACAACTTAAGAATCTATGACTAGAGGAAAAGATTGTATGTGAATGCAGGAGAACATGCACCAGTCAGGAGCACGTTATATAAGATAACATAAATAGTCTTAAAACCTAATATTTTATGAAAGTTAGGAGCAAAATGAGATTTATACCACAGTATCATTTATATAGAAAACATAAACATATATAGTTTCTCCAAGGAAATATATCCAGAATTTGGAAAATGGCTTGGAAGTATAAACATTTAGTAGGGAATAAAGAGTATGGATTTGCAGGCAGGAGAGGAATAAAAACTAGTAAGGTGAACTACAACAGAACAAAAATGTAGCCTTTCCATATCAAGGATATGGGTGTCATAAATAAAGAGTATGACCAATGACTGACTCAATTCTGAACACCTGAGATCCTTACAAACCAAAACACTTACTTTACACGAGCAGAAACACTGTTAATGTTTAAACATTATTTCTTTAAATGTGAAGAACTATTCATGGGGCATATGGTTAAGTATTCCAAAGGATTCATGCATTCGGTTATGCACTGAAGAAACAGTTCATTCTCCCAAATAAGATAAGCCAAATAAAAAACTGATACGAAAGAACATTTCAAGGCAATGCTAAAAAAACAAAACTTCTTGTGTTGAATAAATATTCCAATGTTTTTCTGCATTAGGCCATTCTCGTATTCAGCAAAATAATTTTCAACTACATCTTGGGCAAAGTGAAGTAAGTACAAGTGAACTTTGATTCTTAATTAAGTATATGCAATTCTAAAATTCGAGATAGATCTGAATTCTTCCTAACTTTTTCAGGATGTTAAGGAGTTTCAATATATACAGAAAAATTTACAAAACATATAAACATATATACTTGCTGTAACGTCGTACTTTTGATTTTGCTTTACTTTTTTTAAATTAATTTATTTATTTTCAGAAAAACAGTATTATTTTTTCACCACACCCAGTGCTCCATGCAATCCGTGCCCTCTATAATACCCACCACCTGGTACCCCAACCTCCCACCCTTGCTTTACATTTTTTAAGAGCATTCTCTCAGGAGGCAGATGTAGCAGCTATCCCCAATGTTGTCAATGAGGAAACAAAAAATAATTGTGAGTTAAGTCTTACAGTAAGTTCACAGTGATATTCAGACTAATATCTAGATTTCCCAAAACCTAGATTTGTGGTCTTGTTTTATTTATAGCCCTCTAGGTAATTATTATGTAAATATAAATCTGATATTTTTCTTTAAATCACAAGGAAATAGAACTGGTTTGCAGTAGTTAATATACACAATATGAAGAAAAATATACTTTTTATATTAATTTTAATCCTGCAAAAAGAGTTAAGTTTATCTCCAAAAAAGTGTCAACCAAGTTTAATATACTTTTATTTGTCCGGTAAAAGTAACTCCACAATCTATTAAAAATGAAATTTTAACTGAAGAACAATTTCTGTTCCTTTTCCATTAAAGAAAGCATAAGATAAAGGACAGCTGTGTTCAAGTAAATGTATAATTATGACATAATGACAGACTGAATCAAGTATCCAAATAAATGTTAAAACATAAAAATTTATAATCCTGTTATCTTTTCCTTTCTAAACTGATAAAATACGATCAGAAAAAAAAATGTACATGAAACTTTTCTTATTGTAACTTGTGATTTATTGTTCTATTTAATCGAAAATGTTTTGGTTTCAATTAGTAATTTCTGTAAAGTAGTACTTAAATGAATTCCTAAAAACAGTATTAGAGCTGTGAATATTACATTTAATCTCATCCAAAAAATTATACTAAAACTGTCATGATAAAAAAAGGCTATAAAATTTCTCTGCTTTTTTCCTTTTCCAGAATTCTAATAGAAAAGGAATTTTCAGACACAAATAGTTATCAGATAATATATACTGCAATTTAGTGTACTTAGCTGAAAACCAAACAAAGAAAAGTGAAATTGTTTTTGTCTTTCATTCTGTGCTATACTCTTCTCCTTACACACCTTTAATAAGTAGTCAAAATTCTATCCTAGAGATTCACCTTTTCTAACCTAAACAGAGCTGTCTCAACATTTCACCCTCACTTCATTTCTAGCAATCAATTTAGATGTCTCAACATCAAATTAAATAATCTGTTTTATTGAAAATTGTTTCAAGGGCAAAATTTCCATAAATTACTCTAACAACAACAAAAAAAGCAGAATCTGTAACTGTAGAACACAACAAATGTAAAATAATATACAAGAAACTTTATCTCAACTTGAAGACTAAATAATATCTGGGTGTTAAAAAATAGGCCTAAGATAAAGAAATTTTACTATTAAATAATTTTTTTCTGCATGGGGGTCAATATTTATATTTTAAATTATACGTTACTTCTACTGTCCTTTCAAAATAGAGAGGTTCCCAAAAAGCCTTCAGTAAAATTCTATGCTGAATATGTATTTGGTTCTTATATGCTTTTGTGTGAACTGTTCTAGAATTATTTATTTGATGAACATAAAGCCTATAAAAAGATGAAAATAATCAAAATATCAAATAATTCCACATTTTGAGCCATATCTGTAAATGTATTCTTGTATACCTGTATTCCTAATATTATTTTGTAGTATGATCACAGCAAGTATATGGATTTTCCAATTTTGTGGGGAAATACTCAGTGTACTGAAATTTAACTGCATTTAAAGTCATTATTAAACACAAAACAAGTCATATAGTATTATCATATGCTAAATGGCAATTCACCATTTTAATAATAGTCTCAGTAGTAAAAACTAAACCTAAAAGAAATGTGTATCCAATGTGACACATTTTCAAGGTTTAAAGAACAGCCTGACTATGGAATTTAAAAAGTAATTACACTACAGAAAAGCAGAAAATCCATGAAAAGATTTAAATCATTACTGCTAGAACTGATTATATTGTTATGTGCAAACTCAAAGGATTTGTGTCTTGGCTGGAGAAAAAGAAAGTGAATCTTTCATATATTCTGATTTACCCAGGATGAAAACTAGTCATATTGTAAAGGGATAAAAAGTTCTACGATCCTCAGAAGAAACTGAAATAATCTGTAAGAAAGATAAACTTCAGCCTTTTTACTAGCAGGAAAAACTAGAAGGGCTAAGTATCACTCTAGAACCATCTCCTTCAGAATACTTCAAGTGACTTTTCAAGATAAAATTTTAAAAATACAATAAAAAGTAACAGTACCAATTGTTGGTAGGTAAAAACATATTACTGTCTAAAGCAAACCCAAGACTGGATATAACACAGATCAGAAAATTTTATTATTCAGTTTAAAGTTGTAAAAAAAAAAAAAGTAGACTTTTGCCTGTTTTTATATTTATATATCACTCAATTTCTGAGGATTCCAAATCAATTAAGTTCTAACTTTAAAAAGCATTTAAGACCCCTACTATAGCAAACACTGTATTCTATAGTTCATCTTATTTTCAATAAAACATAGGATTTTAAATAAGATGAAGATGATAGCAGTCTCCATAATCTTAAAATCTAGGTGAAACAAATATCCTCATGGTCCAATAACTTCTAAAATGTAACCAGGTCACCAGACCAACACACTAGTGTACAGCTTTAATAATTTCTAGCAGCAAAACACCTGGAATAGCCGTTAACAAATGTGTTCATTGGATTGTAGATTAATTTCTTTGTAAGAAGTAATTTTTAAAAAGTATAGTTCAACTGCAGGCAAACAGGAAAGATATCAAAGATCTTGTTTATCTCCACCTTTCCCAGTGGAATCAAGTGCAACTGGAACCTTATTAGTTTCAACAAAAACAGATTCAAAGGCAGCTTCCTGTTCATCCAAAGAATCAGCAGCTGTGGCTCCTTTAGTTAGTGTTGTGTTGTTAAAAGGTTGTTGCTGCTTGGAAATTTTGCTGGATTCCACTGCTTTTCTACCTCTTCTTTTACCAAGAATTTTGACATAATTAGCAGGTATAAGTCCTGTTGTTTGACCATCAAGACTAGCCAGAAGCCAACCACGTACTTTGGGTTGCTGTTCTGATGGAAGAAAAGACAGCCTTGTAATTATAACACACTTTGGAGTCCAAAAAATATTGATAACAAAATATTAAGTAAAATCTGTGTTACACTTACATACTAAAATATAGAAACAATATATATATTCCAAATCAAATGATTAGTAGGCTTACCAGTTCTAGGATCCCTTCTTATAATTTACACTTTTTATTTTATACTTACCAAATACATTTTCAACCTCAAAGAACATCAATTTCTATCAGTTGGTCCATTCATAGAGTAAGGAGATTCAGTTCTCCCAAAAGCTAAAACTAACATCAGTGTTTTCCATATTTTAAAGATTTTATTTATTTATCAGAGAGAGAGAGGGGGAAAGAGTGAGCACAGGGAGACAGAATGGCAGGCAGAGGCAGAGGGAGAAGCAGGCTCCCCGCCAAGCAAGGAGCCCGACGTGGGACTCGATCCCAGGACGCCGGGTTCATGACCTGAGCCGAAGGCAGCTGCTTAACCAACTGAGCCACCCAGGCGTCCATATTTTAAATTGAAATTTAAGAAATGAACTTCTCATTCCTTCTCAAAAGAAGTTAAGAGCAAGTGTAGAAAATATGTACCTTTATACATGACAAATTTCTTTATATACTACATAAAATTCATTCTATTGATGAAAAATTCTTTCTTTTTTTTTTTTAAAGTAGGCTCCGTGTTGGCATGCAGTCCCTGTGGGGCTTGAACTCATGACACTGAAATCAAGGCCTGAGCTGATATTAAGAGTTGGATGCTTAACCAAGCCAGTCAAGCGCCCTCGTGATGAACAATTCAAGAAAGTGAATACTGCTGATTTTAATCCAAGATGGGCAAAGATAAAGACCTCAGTTAACTCTAGCCACATAACAAAAAAAGGTAAGGCAATACTCTAAGCTTAAAGAAGAAAAGGTTTTTTAGTATATTCAATTTTGTATTTTGGTACTTTCAAGATAGCCTGTATCTTTAATAAGCTGTTTAACTTTCAGTTTTAATTCAACACTGTAAGTCAGGCACAATATGACATTTTTATGTTTAATACTTTACAATGGGGGAAAAAAAATAAAACATCTAAAATCAACCATGTCTGTGACTGATTTTGTTCTAAATGCTCATACGTACTTTATGTGAGCAATGGAGAAAAGCAAAGAAGCAAAGCCACAGAGTTAAGCAGCATCATTAGTGGACAAATAATTTGAGATATAAAATTTTCCTTAAATAGTATAATGTAATTAAAAGAAACCACACTTGAACTTTTTAATATTTTATTTAGATTAGTTAAAACTAATTATTTGAAAGTGCTATTTTCACTAGAAAAAAACCCATAAATATAATACTTAGAAGCCTAGATTTTGTGTCTGAAGGATGTGGCAGAGATTTAGCAAATTTGATCGATATTTTTCAATTATTTATATAATAATCAAATAATGTGAACGTTGACAATATTTTTTCCCTATATAAAGAATGACTAAAACTAATTAAAGGCTCAAGTTTCCATTAATAGATCACATAGTTAGTCACAAATATAGGTTCTGAAGTGGGACAAACCTAGGTTCATAGTCTAGCTCCATCACATCTCAGCTTTGTGATCCTAGACAATTTAGTCATTCTGAGTTTTCTCATAAGTAAAATAGGAACAGTATAATAAGAGTACCCACATCATATCATTATTATAAGGGTTAAATGCAAGATGTATCATTATTATAAGGGTTAAATGCAATTATAGTGCCTTGTACTATAAAGGACAGCTGTTATTATCACTAGTATCTTTACCAACAAAATGTTACTTTTCCTAGCAAACCTCAATCCCCACAAACACACAAAAATCTTTTCTTCCCCCCCCCCAAATCCATTAAAAATTCTGATCATCATTACTGGGGAAAGCTAAAGGGAAAAGGCCATTTTGTCTGGAGCCATTAAAAACTATTAGTGACCTGGTCTAACAATAAACCTGAGATGTATATAAATTTTTTGCTGAGGTTCTTTAATACTTCATGAGAGTAATTCCTAGAATATTCATGTTGGAGTTTCTGAAGTAAACACTATTCAAATAAAAAAGAAAGCAATACCAGTCTGAGCAATCAAAGACTGACGGGGATACTTACATGACACTGGATAATTTCTTTGGGTTGTTAGATTTATTACATATAGTGCTTACTTCATGTCTTTGTGTGGGAATTATCAGAATCTGAATTCAAGTTTTGAGTTTAGAAGAGATTATATGAACAAAATCTTTCCTCATCTCAGTGAATTATTATTGGAACAAACCTGTTGGGCATTCCCCACCCCCAGACCCCCAGGTTTGGAAGTTCTAAACTGACACGAAAGAGAAATCCTAGCAACTACTTCTGAGTTAACTAACAATGACCAAGATTCTTTGTTGCAGTTTTTAATACTCTATTTACAAATTTAAAAAATTCATGGATAATTCCAATTTATTCACGCTTTATTACCTTTCAGAGCTAAGTTTAGCATATCACCAGCACGGAAGGAAATCTCTTCTTCAGATACAGCAGCAAAATCGTATTCTGCTCTAGCAACTACATGGTCATCCTCACCACTTGCCCAGTTCGTATTGTCTACAAACCAAATTAAGAATTAAGATTAAGGGTTAGGATTTACATTTCAATATGGTTTATAAACTGCATAAATTTATTTGCCAAGAGAAAAGTACCCCCCAAAGTAAATTCTATAATTAACACCATATAAGATCCAACAATATGTTCACTAGGATATCTATTATGAACTTTCTCTTTTTCTTCAAGCCAAAATTACAAATACCTGTGTATTGTCTTAGCCATTTCCCTGCCAATAAGTATTAGAAAGATAAGGGAGAAAAAACAAAACAAAACAAAAACCAAAAAAAGAAAGGTAAGGGAATTATGTCCTCTGTATCTTTGCATCCTCTAGAGCATTAAGTTCAGTACCTTGTAAACGGTAGTCAGGCAATGTGTACCGTTACATTAAGCAAACAATAAATAAATCAACAAGCCTGTTTTTGCTATGTATTTGTTTTCCAGTTTTCAAGTTCTTAACTGAAAATATAATTGGATCAAAATATTAAATACAAATGAATATGAAGAATGCTAACTTAACAAATTCATTCTTAAAATTTGAGACTGTTAAAAGGTTTTTGAGTCCATTCTCCTACTCTTACCTGTTATTTCATCATTATGAGTAGACAGCAGTTTCCAGATGAGGTAAGGACCACCAAGGATAACAGCAAAGAACAAGAATATTGGCCAAGATTTTGCTGAGTTAGCTGCTCTGTCCTCAGTACCAAGGCAAGCCACAGTTCCTTCACTTTCTGCCCATAGGTCCTCATTCTCAGAGCCTCTTCTTAAACCTATCATCCACTGCAATCGTCTGTAAAGATACCTTATAGTCCTAACTAACGCAAAAGCTGAAAAAACCTTTGTGAAATGTATTTTTAATCGGGAAAAGTGATTTGCTACATCCAATACAGCCCTGAAACTGTTATAGACAGCTGAAAAGGTAGCATCCATCATCATACTGACGGAGGCAAATGCATGCACAATACTTTCAATGGACTGAAATGCACCTCTGCTGCTTTCTTCAGCTTGCTGAACAAATCTACTAGGTGGCAGATCATCTACACGAAGGCGGTTATAGCCCAACCCATTATATCCATAACTGTAAGGGCTATAGCTTCCATAAAATGAATTTCCATAGGCACCATATCCTGAAGAAAATGAACTGTAAGCAGGTCTGAAAGTATTCACATTGCTGCTTCCTGTCTGCTGTGATGGCCTTGGAAGAATAGGTGGGGGCACTCTGGTAAGCGTAGGTTGTCCAGGTCTTGTCAATAAAGTAGGACCCAAATCAGCAGATCTAAAACCAGATAAAGATTCAAAATAGCAACTTAAGCACATAATAAATTCAATTCAAAGTAACTATTAAATACTTCTTACAGATCCAGTGTTAACAACAGATCTCCTGAAGATGTGTAAGAATAAGAAACAGTCACTAATATCCACAAGCTTAGAATCTCAGTCTTAAAACAAAATGAAGAAGTAAAACAGCTGACTAAACTTTGCTATTTTCTTGTTTACTTATGCCGGCATTATTAGAAGTATTCTTAATCTATTTTCTCAGAGTTGGGTACAACCATGTATCTGTTTATTCTTGCACCTAAATGTCATTATCTTAATTACTATAGTTTTATAATAGGTCTTAGAATCCAATAAATCAAGTCCTCCTATAATGTTCTTCAACTTCAAGAATGTTTTGGCTGTTTGACCCTTTAAATTTCTACACACATTTTAGTATCAGAGCTTGAAGTTCTACACCTTCTCCCCCACAAAACCCTATTGAGACTGTGTGGGATTACACTGATTCTGCAGGTTAATTTGAGATAAACCAGATCAAGTGAGTTTCAACTCACATTTATTAGGTCTCTGAAAGGTTTTTCTCAATAACGGTTTTTTTTTTTTTTTAAAGATTTTATTTATTTATTTGACAGAGAGAGATCACAAGTAGGCAGAAAGGCAGGCAGAGAGAGAGAGAGGAGGAAGCAGGCTTCCTGCTGAGCAAAGA
>NC_081563.1:61328872-61365061 GCF_022355385.1 Mustela nigripes
AGACAGAGAGAGATCACAAGTAGGCAGAAAGGCAGGCAGAGAGAGAGAGAGAGGAGGAAGCAGGCTTCCTGCTGAGCAAAGAGCCCGATGTGGGACTCGATCCCAGGACCCCGAGATCATGACCTGAGCCGAAGGCAGCGGCTTAACCCACTGAGCCACCCAGGCGCCCCTCAATAACGGTTTTTAAAGATAACTTTATTGAGTCTCCATAATGTTTTATATAGTTTCCATGTGGCAGGTTTTCTCTAAATTTATTCATACATACTTGATATTTTTGATGCTATTGTAAATGGTGTCTTCTAAATTTCATTTTGATACTATTACATAGAAATAATGCATTAAAAAAATATAGTCCTTGTATCCAGGAATCTTGTTTTTTATTCAAATGGATTTTCACAAATCTTTTTTTTTTTTTAAAGATTATTTATTTGACACACAGAGAGAGAGATCACAAGTAAGTAGAGAGGCAGGCAGAGAGAGAGAGGGGGAAGCAGGCTCCCCGCTGAGCAGAGAGCCCAATATGGGACTCGATCCCAGGACCCTGAGATCATGACCTGAGCTGAAGGCAGCGGCTTAACCTACTGAGCCACCCAGGCGCCCGGATTTTCAAAAAATCTTAAGGATTTCCAATCATTTTGTATGTGAATAACGGAAGGTTTATTTCTTCTTTTTTCAATTCTTACAGCTCTGATTAAGCTATTATACCTCAGACATGTTATACAATCTTGGATAGAAGTGATAACAGTCTCTTTCCTGATCTCAAAGGGAAAGGTCTCAACCTGTCACCATTGATTATTATGTTTGCTACAGGGCTGCTGTAAATTTAGTAGTTCCTTTTCCATTTCTATTTGCTGAGTTTTTAGCATGAATGAACACCCAATTTTATCAAGTGATTTCTCAGCATCTATCAAGATTATGATTTTAATTATAAATTCAATTTCTTGAGTGCTACTTAAAATAAGGTCTGTGGACCACTGCTAATTTATAAGTCATATGTTCCCATTTATAATGAGTAAAGTACAACAAATGCTATCAGACTATCCTCTCTATTTGTAAATTATACCTTGCCTCATTCCCTAAATTTCTTCCCTTCCTTTCTGTATTTTCTGTACTTTGTCTCTTTGTGCAAAAATATGTTGGATATTTTCTTCTTCTTCTTCTTCTTTTTTTTTTTAAAGATTTTATTTATTTATTTGACAGAGAGAGATCACAGTAGAAGAGAGGAAGGGAAGAGATCACAGAGAGAGAGGAAGGGGAGCAGGCCCCCCGCTGAGGGACTCGATCCCAGGACCCTGAGATCATGACCTGAGCCGAAGGCAGCGGCTTAACCCACTGAGCCACCCAGGCGCCCCAGATATTTTCTTCTTATCCTTCAGGTCACTGCTATTCAAGGGCCATTCTACCACAAAATAAAATATCTTGTACCATAATGTAAATCAATGTATTCTTAATGCTAATTAAACTAAACAGTATGCTCAGTGTCAAATGTTGCTTTCTTTACATCCTGGCCTAAGTTTCATTATTTTGTGGACTGCTATTACACAGTTTGAAAAACAACAGTTGGTCCATACTCTCGCAGGACACACTTAGAACACTGTTCTAAGTCACTAATTCTCTCTGCAGCAATGTCTAATCTGTGGTTAAACCCAATGATTTTTAATTTTGGCTACTGTATTTTTTTATCCTAGATATTCCTTTTCCTTTTAATAGTTTCCAAACATCTGCCAAAATTCCTTATGTTTCCTTCTATTGATTGCCTTCAACATATTAAAAACAATGTTAACTTAAAGTCTCTTTGGTAACTCCATTTTCTGGAGCCCCTATGAATCTGTTTTTTATCTGTTGTTACACTTAATTTCCATTTCTGTTATCTAATGTCTTTCTGGGTCCTGTTATTTGGTTTTGCTTATGTATCAGATATACACAAAGAACTGTAGCAATAATTTGAGTCCCTGGATGATGCTCTCTTCCTCCAGATATATTTCATTCTGGATACTGGTTTCTTAATTATCCTCTTGTTTACTTTGGGCAGGCTGTTAAGGCAATTATCAATTCATGATATCCTTAATCTAATTTTGGGAATGGAAAAGATTTGAAGCTGGGCTTATATTCCTGTTAAGGGCCCGTTTGCTTCTTTTATACCCTCACTTAGATGTATCTCTTCAGGGTGATAACTCAAGGTGTGGGTAATTTATCAGCACCTCTAGACCACTAGACTCTAACCATGCTCCAAGAGTCTGTCAAAAGTACTCTTCTAGTCTAGTTTCTCATCATCCAAACTGCTTTTGGAATGAGTAGCAGATTCTATGTGAATCCACTCTCACCTTTGTGGACTTCCATCTTTCTCTAGATCTAGGCTCCACAAATCTTTACCTTCTTATTTGTTCTATAATGCATTCAAGCAGATGTTTTTAAGCCAATGTTTTTATATTCTGCTTAGCTTTTCTATTTGTCCTCAACAGGGTTCCCCCCCCCCTTAAATTAATGCTTCTGCCATCATCAGAAGCCCTTCCCATAATTCTCTGCCCATCATTATACAGTATCTTACATTCCTATACATGTCTGCTTCTTCTACCAATGAGCTCATGTAACAGGTACATGAGTTACTCTTGTTTCACCATCACCTACTACAGTGCTTAGCATATAACAGGTACTGACACAAACACTATGCTGAAGCCTCTCTTTAGTGAATATTTAAAACACATATATCACCTAGAGTATCAATACAGAATTTTTCTTTATATATCCTTGTTATTTTATAAATTTCAATGAATATGATAGTTTAAAAATTATAATTAAATGTAAATATGTAATAAGAAAAAAAAGAAAGTTTTCCTCTTACTCTTCTCTGATTTGAATGCTGCCTATTTCTGGCATACACAAGTATAATCAGTTTCCACATATAGTCTGGCTTTCTGTTCTTTCTGTAAGAACAACTAAGCAGGACTATGACTTTGAATAACAAAAGATGTATATTCAGTGCTAAATGTGCCAAAAGTCTCCCAACCCAACTTCGTATTTTGAAAAACTTCAAACACAAAAAGAGTTGAAAGTACAATGGATACCAATATTCCTTCTCTCTAGATTCAATAACCGCTGTTGTTTTGCTGTATTTGTTTTCTTTCTCTCACTCTCTAGTCTTTTAAAAGTTCTTGAACCAGGGGCTCTTGGGTGGCTCAGTCAGTTAAGTGTCTGCCTTCAGCTTAGGTCATTATCCCAGGGTCCTGGGATTGAACTGCTTCATAGGACTCTCTGCTCAGTGGGGAGCCTATTTTTCCTTCTCCCTTGCCCCACAATCATGCTCATGAACATGTATGCTCTCTCTCAAATAAATAAAATCTTAAAAAAAAATTCTTGAACCACTGAAAGTAACTTGTAGACTTGATACCCCCCCCTTTTTTATAAAGATTTTATTTGTCAGAGAGAGAGAGAGAGAGAGAGGGAGAGCACAAGCAGAGGGGAGTAGCAGGCTCCCCACTGAGCAGGGAGCCCCACAAGAGACTTGATTGTAGGACCCTGGGATCATGACCTGGGCCTAAGGCAGATGTTTAAATGACTATGCCATCCAGGTGTCCCTAAACTTGATATATTACTACTAAATACCTCAGCATGTATTTTCTAAGAACAAAGATATTTCATACAAAACCATACCATTTTCCCATTTCTAAAAATTAACAATTTCATCATTATCCAATTGATATTCAACAGATAACAATTACTTTCAAATGTCTTTAAACATTTGAACAGACAACAGATAACAAATACCATCAACTGTCTTTAAACAGCCTTAATGAGATAAAATTCATATACCATGACTTTAGCTATTTAAAGTATAAAGAGCTATTTGAAGTATAAAATTCAATGAGCTTTTTGTATATTCACAGAGATGTACAACCATCAAAATATGTAATTCCAGAACACTTTCATCATCTCACAAAGAAATCCTTTATCCATTAGCAATCACTACCTATTTCCTGTTCTAGTCCTAATACTAGGTAAAAACTGATCTAATTTCTGTGTCTATGGATTTGTCTATTCTAGATATCTCATGTATCATCAATTCTTATTTTTAATAGTCATTCTGTAAAGTTGCTGTGAACATTAAACTAGCAAATATGGAATCATTGTTCCTGGGGGAAACAATGTACTTCAGCATTATGGTTAGGGGACATTTTAAAACAGCAAAATTACCAAAATATGAAAAATGTGGCCTCCATCAAATTGTGAAAAGGATACCTCTTTATAGCATAAAGTGGAAACAAAAACCCCAAGTCTCAGGAAGCCTGGGTGGCTCAGTCAGTTAAGCATCTGCCTTTGGCTCAGGTCACAATCCCAGGGTCCTGGGATCAAGTCTCACATCCGGTTCCTTGTTCAGTGGGGTGGCTCCTTCTCTTCCTTTTACCTGCTGCCCTCCCACTTGTACACTTTCTCTCTGACAAATAAATA
The DNA here is from genome assembly GCF_022355385.1 of Mustela nigripes. Lineage (NCBI taxonomy): Eukaryota > Metazoa > Chordata > Mammalia > Carnivora > Mustelidae > Mustela > Mustela nigripes. The sequence continues at coordinate 61,333,319 of NC_081563.1, forward strand.
CATAAAAAAAAGAAGTGACAGGGTTGCTTTGTTCAACTTCAGCTGAGAGATGACTCAGATCTTTTGCCACTCTGTGCATGTCTGTGAGTGATCATGAAAGTGCCCGAAGTATTAATTTTGGGGTTATAATAAATTTTAGTGAGTAAGAAAATCTGCAAATGCAAATAATGAGAATCTAATGTAAATGAATCATACCAATATGTAGTATTTCGTGATTGGCTACTTTCACCTTATATAATGTTTTGAAGGTTCATCCATTTTGTAGCATTTATCAGTACTTCACTCCTTTTTATTGCTGAATTATGTTTATCCATCCATCAGTTGATGGACATTTGCATTGTGTCTACTTTTTGGCTATTATGACTGTTATTATGAACATTTATATAAAAATTTTTATGTGGACATATGTTTTTGTTATCTCTTGGGTATATATACCTAGGTATGGAATTGCTAGATTATACAGTAACTATGCTTAACCTTCTGTGGAATCGCCAGATTGTTTTCCAAAGCAACTGGGCCATTTTATATTCCTGCCAGCAGTGTATGAGTGTTCCAATTTCTTCACATCTTTGCCAGCACTTGTTATTATTCATCTTTTTCACTTCAGCCATCCTAGTGGGTATAAAGTAGTATCTCACTGTGGTTTTGTTTTTCATTTCCCTGACGGTTAATGATGTTGAGTATCTTTTCATGGGCTTACTGGCCACTTTTAGCTCTTCTCTGGAGCAATGTCTATTCAGAGATATTGCCCATTTGAAAAATCAGGTTATTTGCTTTTTTTTTTTTTTTTAAAGATTTTATTTATTTATTTGACAGAGAGAAATCACAAGTAGATGGAGAGGCAGGCAGAGAGAGAGAGAGAGAGAGGGAAGCAGGCTCTCTGCTGAGCAGAGAGCCCGATGCGGGACTCGATCCCAGGACTCTGAGATCATGACCTGAGCCGAAGGCAGCGGCTTAACCCACTGAGCCACCCAGGCGCCCGGTTATTTGCTTTTTTATCATTAAGTTGTAAGAGTCAAATGTCTTTTAGGTTACTGTGGTTTTCTTTGAACAAAAGTGCAATTAAGGTTCACACATTGTATTTGGTTGTTTCCTCATCTCTTCTAAATTAGAATCATCCTGCTTCTTTTATTTATTTATTTATTTTTTAAAATTTTATTTATTTGTCATAGAGAGAGAAGCGAGAGCAAGCACAGGCAGACAGAGTGGCAGGCAGAGGCAGAGGGAGAAGCAGGCTCCGTGCCAAGCAAGGAGCCCGATGTGGGACTCGATCCCAGGACGCTGGGATCATGACCTGAGCCGAAGGCAGCCGCTTAACCAACTGAGCCACCCAGGCATCCCATCCTGCTTCTTTTAAATGTCCTTGACTTTTTGAAGAGTAGAGCCCATTTTATTCATTTTTTAAAATTTTTATTTGACAGAGAGAGAGAGAGAGAGAGTAAGAATGTGCACACACAAGCAGGAGGAGCACCATGTAGTTGGAAGGAGAGAAGTAGGCTTCCCGCTGAGCAGGGAGCCCAAAGCAGGGTTTGAGCAAGGTTTGAACTCTGGGATCATGACCTGAGCTGAAGGCAGATGCTTAACCGACTGAGCTATCCAGGCACCCTGAGTCAGTTTTGTTTGAGAATATCTTATATTTGTTGATCTGTGTTTCCCCAAAATGTTGTTTGTTTTTTTTGGGAGGGGAGTTCATGTGCGGAGAGAGGCAGACGGAAAGAATCTCAAATAGACTCCCCGCCCAACACAGAGCTCAACCTCATCACCCTGAGATTATGACCTGAGCCGAAATCAAGAGCTGGATGCTTAACTGACTAAACCATGCAGGAGACCCCAAAATGTTGTTTAAATATATCTCTGTCCGCTACATTTCCAGTTAAATTAAACACTGCATCTAAAGGTTTAATTAGAATCAGGTTAACATTTTTGGCAAGAATAATTCATAGGTTTTGTTTATTTCATATTGTATCACATCACAAAAAGTGGAACCGAACTTCAAAAAGAATTTAAAGAAAAGATTAAGAAATAATTTAAGAAATAGTGACTAAGAAATAGTGTAGTATTTTCTAGTTTTCATAAAGCAGCTCTACTCTAAAGTAGGAGCAATAACAGATAAAACAAAAATAATAAATAGGCATATCTAGATTTATGAAATAGAAACTAAACAGAAATATAAAGATGATTATAGGGGTGAAGCTATGGGCCTACTCAATTCTGGGTCTGAAATCAGGCAGTGACAGCCAGGACATAAGTTTCTAGGAAATAACAAGAACTAAAAGTGCTCCACTCAAACAGAACTAGTTTGGGGCACCTGGGTGGCTTAGTCAGTTAAGCCTTCGGCTTAGGTCATGATCCCAGGATCCTGTGATTGAGCCCTTGTATCGGGCTTCTTGCTCAGCAGGAAACCTGCTTCTCCCTCTCCGTCTGATTGTGCTCTCTCACTGTCAAATAAATACAAACCTTAAAAAGAAAAAAAAAAAAAAAAGAAAAAGAAACCTCACTGGTTCTCTTAAAAACAAACAAACAAAACACCAAACCAAACCAAACCAAACCAAACAAAAACAAATGGAACTAGTTCATTCCTTGAAGATGTGAGTTGGAATGCAATACCTTGGCTTCTAAAAAGCAATTATAAATTTGCTAGCAATAGTTTAAGATTTTTAGAAAGTTACAGAACTATGAAGGATAAGACTTTCATTAATGTCTCAAGTGCAGGAAATGAAACAAGTTAACAACTGACTCAGTAACTTGATCTTTGATATCCTTAATCTAAGCTACCATTTTTTTTTAATTTTTAAAAATTATTTTTATTTATTTATTTGAAAGATCAGAAGTAGTCAGAGAGTCAGGCAGAGAGAGAGAGAGGAGGAAGCAGGCTCCCTGCTGAGCAGGGGCTCAGGACCCTGAGACCATGACCTGAGCCGAAGGCAAAGGCTTTAACACACTGAGCCACCCAGGCGCCCCATAAGCTACCATTTTTATGCTTGTTCTTACATGGGAGGGTGGAGAGACAACAGGAAACCTACTAGACAGAAAGAGGTAAATAAAGAAGAAAGAAGGGAAGCAACTAAAAAACTCAAAAAGGAAACAGAACAGAACCTATTCAAAACAAACATATCAAGAAGACACATAAAGAAGAAATAAAAAACACTAAAAAGAAACCAAACTAACAAAAATCAACAATTAGAATAAAAATTCAGCTTCTTTGGAAGATGGCTGAGTAGGGGACTCTTAGTTTCATTTAGTCCATGAAATTTAGCTAGATAGATATCAAACTCAACCAGACATCTAAAAAAGAATTGCTGCAATTCTACAAATAGAAAAGTGACCACTTTTTGCAAGGCAGCAGGCGAAGAGAAGTGAATCTGAGGTGATGCATTAGAATATAAAGAGTGGGGGAAGGGCACTCCCATAAGCTGGCTACGGGAAAGTGATAAAGATCAAAGTATAAAATTGGAACTTTTAGAAATATGCTCTGGTAGGGGATATCTTTGCCTTAAAAGGTGCTCAGGTGGCAAAGGAGGTGGAGTCCTGGATGGGACAGTGTGGTCTCAGGATCCCTGGGGTCACAGAAAGAAGAGGGGTGCCTGAGTGCAGCAGAGTTCCCAAGTGTTGTGAAACAATATTAGAATAATTGGGGTCCCAGAGGAAGCGAAAAGAGAGCAAGAGACAAACAGAAAGCCCAGAAGGTATATTTGAGCAAATTATAGTTGAGAACTTCCCCAGTCTGGGGAAGGAAAGAGGCACTTGAGTCCAGGAGGCAAAGAGAACCTCCATCAAAAATCAATAAAAATAGGTCAACACCTTGACATATAATAGTGAAGTTTGCAAATTTCAAAGACAAAGAGAAAATCCTGAAAGCAGATTGGGACAAAAGGTCATCAACCTATAGAGGAAGAAAGATAAGGCTGGCAGTAGACCTATCCACAGAGACTTGGCAGGCCAGAAAGGACTTGCATGATATATTCAGGGTGCTAAATGAGAAAAATATGCAGCCAAGAATGCTTAATCCAGCAAAGCTATCATTCAGAACAGAGAGGTAAAGAGCTTATAGCACAAACAGAAACTAAAAGAATTTGTGATCACTAAACCAGCCTGCAAGGAATATTAAAAAGGGATCCTTTAAGTGAAGAGAGAGCCCAAAAGTAACACAGACAATATACAGAAACAGTGACTTTACAGGTAATACAATGGCACAAAATTCATATCTTCCAATAGTTACTCTGAATGTAAATGGGCTAAATGCCCCAATCAGATTGAACAAAAAACCAAAATCCATAGATATGTTGTCTACAAGAGACTCATTTCACACCCAAAGACACCTAAAGATTTAAAGTGAGGTGGGGCAGGGGGATCGGCTGGGTGGCTCAGTTGGTTAAGAGGCTGCCTTTGCCTCTGGTTGTGATCTCAGGGTCCTGAGATCGAGCCCCATGTCGAGCTCCCTGCTCATTGGGGAGTCTGCTTGTTATGCTACCTCTGCTGCTCCCCAGATTGTGCTCTCTCACTCACATAATCTCTCAAATAAATAAATAAAATCTTAAAAAAAGAAAGAGAAAAGAAAAGAAGTGAGGGGGCAGAGGACCATTTATCATGATAATGGACACCAAAAGAAAGTTGGGGTAGCCATCCTTGTATCAGACAAAACAGATTTTAAACTAAACACTGTAATAAGAGATGAAGAAGGTCACTATGTCATAATTAAAGGGTCTATCCAATAAGAAGATCTAGGAATTATAAATATTTATGTCCCTAACATGGGAGCAGCCTGTCATCCAATTAGCAAAATTAAAGAAACCCATTGATAATAATACAACAATAGCAGAGGACTTTAACACCCCATTCACAACAATGGACAGATCTTCTAAGCAGAAGATCAACAAGGAAACAAGGGCTTTGAATGAAAAAATGGGCCAGATGGACTTCAAAGATACATTCAGAGCATTCCATTCTAAAGCAACAGAATGGAACATTCTCCAGAACAGATCACATACTGGGTCACAAATCAGGTCTCAACTGGTACCAAAAAACAGGAATTATTACCTGCATATTTTCATACCACAATGCTTTTTAAAACTTGAATTGAGTTACAAGAGGGAATTTGGAAGGAAAACAAATGCATGGAGGTTAAAAACCATCTTTTTAAAGAACGAATGGGTCACCCAGGAAATTATAAGAATTTTTAAAATTCATGGAAACAAATGAAAATGAAAACACAACTGTTTAAAACCTTTGGGATGCAGCAAAGGCAGTTCTAAGAGGGAAGTATATAGCAATATAAGCCTTTCTTAAGAAACAGAAAGGTTTCAAATAAACAACATAACCCTACACCTAAAGGAACTGGAGAAAGAACACAAATAAACCCTAACCCAAGCAGGAGAAGAGAATAAAGATTAGAGCAGAAATCAACGATATAGAAATAAAAACAAAACAAAGCAAGAATAAAAATCAGGGAAACTAAGAACTGGCTCTTTGAAAGACTAAGATTGATAAACCCCTGGTTTATCAAAAAGAAAAGAGAAAGGACCCAAATTAATAAAGTCATGAATTGAAGGAGAGATCACAACCAACACTGAAGAAATACAAACAATTATAAGCAATTATGCCAACAAAAGAGGCAATCTGGAAGAAATGGATACATTCCTAGAAACATATAAACTGCCAAAACTGAAAAAGGAAGCAGCAACAGAAAACCTGAACAGACCCATACCCAGCAAAGAAATTGAAGCAGTAATCAAAAGTCTCCCAACGAAAAAGAGTCCAGGGCCAGACAGCTTCCCAGGGGAATTCCACCAAACATTTAAAGAAGAATTAATACCTATTCTTCTGAAGCTGTTTCAAAAAATAGAAATGGAAGGAAAACTTCCAAACTTGTTTATGAGGCCAGCATTACCTTAATCCCCAAACCTGACAAGGATTCCACCAAAAAGGAGAATTACAGAACAATATCCCTAAGGAACATGGATGCAAAAATTCTCACCAAGATACTAGCCAGTTACATTCAACAATATATTAAAAGGATTTTCACCACGACCAAGTGGGATTTATTCCTGGGCTGTAGGGGTGGTTCAACATCTGCAAATCAGTGTGATATACAATGTTAATAAAAGAAAGGACAAGAACCATCTGATCCTCTAAATAAACAAAGAAAAGACATGTGACAAAATACAGCATCCTTTCTTGAATAAAACTTTCCACAGTGTAGGGATAGAGGGAACAATACTCCAATGTCATAAAAGTCATATATGAAAAACCCACAGCAAATATCATTTTCAACGGGGAAAATCTAAGAGCTTTTCCCCCTAAGCTCAGGAACACAAGAAGGATGTCTACTCTTGCCACTGTTGTTAAACATAGTACTAGAAGTCCTAGCCTCAGCAGTCAGACAACAAAAAGAAATAAAAGATGTCCGAATAGGCAAAGAAGTCAAATTCTCACTCTCTGCAAAGACATGATACTCAATGTGGAAAGACCAAAAGACTCCACCCCAAAATTGCTAGGACTCATACAGGATTTCAGCAACATGGCAGGATATAAAACCAATGCACAGAAATCAGTTGTATTTCTATACACTAACAATGCGACAGAAGAAAGAGAAGTTAAGGAATCGATCCCATTTATAATTGCACCAAAACCCAGAAGATACTGAGGAATAAACCTAGCCAAAGAGGTAAAGGATTTGCACTCTGAAAACTATAGAACACTCATGGAAGAAATTGAAGAAGACACAAAGAAACAGAAAAACATTCCATGCTCCCGGGTTGGAAGAACAAATATTGTTAAAAGGTCTATGCTTCCCAGATCAATCTACACATTCAATGCAATCGCTATCATAATACTATCAACATTTTTCACAGAGCTGGAACAAAGATAATCCTAAATTTGTATGGAACCAGAAAAGACCTCAAATAGCCAGAGGAATATTGAAAAGAAAACCAAGGTGGAGGCATAACAATTTCAGATTTCAAATTCTATTACAAAGCTGTAATCAACAAGAAAGTATCGTACTGGCCCAAAAACAGATACACAGATCAGTGGAATAGAAAAGAGAACCCAGAAACGGACTCTCAAGTCTATGGTCAACTAATCTTTGACAAAGCAGGAAAGAATATCTAATGGAAAAAAGACAGTCTCTTCAACAAACAGTGTTCAGAAAATTGGACAGCCACATGCGGAAGAATGAAACTGGACCATTTTCTTACATTATGCACAAAAATAAACTCAAAATGATAGAAAGACCTAAATGTGAGATAGGAATTCATCAAAATCTTAGACAAGAACACAGATAGCAACCTTTGTAACCTTGGTTGCAGTAATTTCTGGCTAGACATATCTCCAGAGGCAAGGGAAACAAAGCCAAAAAGGAGTTATTGGGACTTCATTAAGATAAAAACCTTTTGCACAGCAAAGGACACAGTCAGCAAAACCAAAAGACATCCTACAGAATAGGAGAAGATACTTGCAAATATTTTATCAGACAAAGGGTCAGTACGCAGAATCTATAAAGAACTCACCAAATGCAACATCCAAAGACCAAGTGATCCAATCAAGAAATGGGCATAAGACTTGAACAGACATTTCTCCAAAGACAAACAGATAGCTAGCAGAAGCATGAAAAAATATTTAACATCACTCAGCATCAGGGAAACACAAATCAAAACCACAATGAGATACCACCCCACAATTAACAAGTCAGGACACAACACACGTTGGTGAGGATGCAGAGAAAGGAAAACCCTCTTACACTGCTGGTGGGAATGTAAGTGGTACAGACACTCTCAAAAATAATAGGGAGGTTCCTCAAAAAGTTGAAAATAGGGGCGCCTGGGTGGCTTAGGGATTAAAGCCTCTGCCTTTGGCTCAGGTCATGATCTCAGGGTCCAGGGATCGAGCCCTGCATTGGGCTCTCTGCTCAGCAGGGAGCCTGCTTCCCCCTCTCTCTGCCTGCCTCTCTGCCTACTTGTGATCTCTGTCAAATAAATAAATAAATAAATAATAAAATCTTTTAAAAAGTTGGAAATAAAACTATCCTACGGCCCAGCAATTACACTACTAAGTGTTTACCCCAAGGATACAAATGCAGTGATCTGAAGGGGCACCTGCACCCCAATGTTAATAGCAGCAATATCCACAATAGCAGCAATATCCACAATAGCCAAACTACGGAAAGAGTCCAGATGTCTATGAATAGATAAAGGAGAGGTAGTAAACACACATAAACACACACACACACACACACACACACACACCCAGTAAAATATTACTCAGATATCAAAAAAGAAATCTTACCATCTGCGATGACATGGATGGAACTAGAGGATATTATGCTAAGAAAATTACTCAGTCAGAGATATATGATTTCACTCATATATGGAATTTAAGAAACGAAGCAGAAAAGCATAGAGGGAGGGAGGGAAAAATAAAACAAGAAGAAATCAGAGAGGGAGACAAACCGTAAGAGACTCTTAAGCATAGGAAACAAACTGAGGATTGCTGGAGGGGAGGGAGCTAGGAGATGGGGTAACTGGGTGATGGACATTAAAGAGGGCATGTGATGTAATGAGCACTGGGTGTTATGTAAGACTGATGAGTCACTGAATCCTACCTATGAAACTAATAAAACACTATATGTTAATTAATTGAATATCAATTTAAAAAAAGAATGAGAATTCATTCAAGGAAAAACAAATTTTATATAACAGCCAAACATTAAAATAGTCAAAGAGTTCAATGAAGCAATAACATCTATGAAATAAGAACTGAAATGAAATAAAAACATGTAAAGATGAAAAAATCCATTACAAATCTTAGACACGATGCTCATAGTCACAGAAATTGTCCTGCAACTGCAAGGGAGAAGAAAATTAGTTGTTGTACATAAAGGAACACGGTGGAAAATACAGAACTTGGGGAATTCCACTTCAAGTAATAGCATTCTAGGTAATCAGACTAATCTTCCCACTAAAAAAACTAGAAAGGCTAAAAAAATATAACATTACCTGTTTAAAACATGCAAGAACAAGGCATTGAGGAATTAAGAAGTTAATATCCAGGAGAAAGAAAAACTCAGAGTCTATTTTGAAAAGTTTCTCAAGGTACAAGCATCAACCTGGAAGAGATGGTTGACAGGACAAGAAGCTATGCAGAGCTTTCAATAGACTCACTGTGCTCAGGAGACAAAAACTAGAGTTCAGAACCTGTAAAGATGAGGACCAATGTAAAAACCCACACTTCAGACTGGGACCTTAAAGGGTCATGTACTAGGAATAAGGGGAAAATGGTATATAAGAAATAAGCTAGCCCTGGCAGGAATTAAAACCACAGCTTCAAACTGGCTCAATTCTTGAAGGCATTAAAATGATCTTACACTGCTAGTGGGGAAAGGTGCCTGTCAAAGGTAAAACTCTCGAGACAGCCAGCATCCTAGGCCTCAAATTGCTTTAAATTATCTACATACAATGTCCAACTCTCACTGAAAAATAATTTGGCCTATGTGAACACTAAACTATATGTCAAAAAAAAAATAGGAAAACATCAGATAATACAAAGAGATCCATAAGGGTCCAGATAATGGAGTTACTAGGCAGAGACTTTAAAAAAAACTATGACTAAGATCTTAAAGAAAAAAAGACAAGATTGAGATTTTTTTTTTTTTTTTTTAGCAGAGAATAGAAACTATAAAGCAGGACCAAATGGATATTCTAAAACTAAAAAATAAGATTAAACTGTGAATTTAATGATTGGCTCAGTACCAGATTAGACCCTATGAAAGAAAAACATCCATGAACCAGAAGAGAGCTCAGAAGAAAATACCCGTGAGTATCAAAAGAATACACATAGAAAGGAGTTTAAGTTATGGTTTGTACAGTGAAATAAACAGCTTATAGGGAGCTGGGAGTCAAAGGGGTAAAAAGTTGATGGGCAGAAGCACTATTTGAAGAGACAATGGCTGAGACTTTCTAAAATTAATGAATGAATGAGAGATGTAAGTATTTCTGTGACTCCCATCCCAAATAACACAACGAAACTGTTCACACTGAGGCCCCAACAAAGTATAATTGCTGAAAACGAAAAACAAAGAGAAAAATCTTTAAAGCTGCCAAAGGAAAAAAGAGACTCCTTTCAAAGAAGCAAGAATAAGACTTAAGTGGTCCAAACTCTCAGAAGGCTTAAAGAAAACAAGGAAGCCAGGAAAAATGTAGGTCCCCTAAAAACAATGTTGAATTAGCAGACTCTAGACTCTCTAGACTTCCTATTAACTAAACAAGAAAGTGGAGTAAGTCATACATTGGTACTTTAGCAGAAACTATTCCTGATACAATGTTTAATAGGACTCAGGGAAGAAGAGATGGGAAATAATAGGGCTTAAAAGATATAAGTAGTGAAAATTTTCCTACACTAAAGAAAGATTGAATTATTAGAGTAAATATTATAGGTATATGAACAATGTAGGTACTAAGCAGGAGGAAAAAATATACATGTCTGTATATTCACACCTGACTAGGACATAATAAAGTTGCAGGGAACCAAGGTATCAGGTAAAATCTTAAAGCCTACTAAGGAAAGAACAGTCTACTTATAAAGGAATAAAAATTAGACTCAATAGAAAAAATTCCGTAGCTATACAACCTGGATATAAAGCCAAAAAAATAAAGTACAAAGAAAGAAATTTACAGGCTAATTTTATCTAGAAATATATATGCAAAGATCTTAAAATATTAGAACAGAAATCAACACTGTATTTTACAAAATAATCACAATTAAGTAGTAAATTTCATCCAAAAATTTACTCATGATTCAACACTAGAAAGTTAACGGATGAAATAAACATTTTCAAATTTAAAAAATACATATGATTATCTCAATAAATGCATAAAAGTCATTTATAAAATTTAATATTCCATAATAAAAATATGAGCAAGGTAAGGAGACAGAGGTTCAAAAGGAAACCTATTAAAAACAAAAAAGCAAACATTATCCTTAACGGTGAGTTTTCAGAAGCAATCTGATGAAAGCCAGGAGCAATACAAGGATGCTGGTTATCTATGCTGGCTTATTTGTACATAGGACTGTCAGCATGAAACACAACAGAACTTCAACTAAACCACTGGAACAAATTAAGTCTGACTTATCCTGGATATAAAAGATGGAAAAGTACTTCATGGAGATATTTATAAAACATTATTTAGGGCAAAAAAGGTTCAAATTCTCATGAAGTTCTAATAAAAATCCCAGTAAGTCTTTTTTATAAAGGGTAAATGTAACAAAGGCAATTCTGAAGAATAGCAATGTGTGGAGGCTATTGACATAGCAGGTATCAGAATTTACTAAAAAGACAGTGTAGGGGTGGCTGGGAAACTCAGTCAGTTAAGAGTCTGACTCAATTTCAGTTCAAGTCATGATCTCAGGGTTGTTAGCAGGGGTCCCTCAGCATGGAGCCTGCTTGAGATTCTCTCCTCCCCCCTCTGCCCCTCCTTCTGCTTGTTCTAAAATAAATAAAATGATCTTTAAAAAAAAAAAAAAAAAGGACAGAGTGGTGCTAGCATATTAATAGAAAAACCAACAGAACAGATAGGAAAGTCCCCCGAATAGAATCACACATTTAGGAAAACTTAATAGGATGCAGATAGCATTATAAACTAGTACAGAATAGATAAATTAATGGTACTGGGATAATTATCCCCATGGAGGGGGGGATTATAATCTCTATTTTGCACTGATTTTGTACAACGGAGTCAGTTCCAGGTAGATTAAAGATATTAATGTGAAATGCAGAATATATTTTTTTAAAGATTTTATTTATTTGAGAGACAGAGATCACAAGCAGGCAGAGAGGCAGGCAAAGAGAGAGGAAGGGAAGCAGGCTCCCTGCCGAGCAGAGAGCCCAATGCGGGGTTCAATCCCAGGACCCCGGGATCATGACCTAAGCCCAAGGCAGAGGCTTTAACTACTGAGTCACCCAGGCGCTCCAGAAAGGGTTTCTTAACCAAGACATAAAAAACACAAAGTATGAAAATTTTCGCTATAAATTAGAAGTATCTGTACAACAAAAGTGAACATGAATGTAAATAAAGTAGACAAGCCACAGACTGAAAGAAATTGAAAACATACAAACAAAAATATAATTAGTATGAACAAAGGACTCTTTTTTTTTTTAAAAAAAGATTTTATTTATTTATTTGACAGAGAGAAATCACAAGTAGATGGAGAGGCAGGCAGAGAGAGAGAGAGGGAAGCAGGCTCTCTGCTCAGCAGGACTCGATCCCAGGACTCTGAGATCATGACCTGAGCCGAAGGCAGCGGCTTAATCCACTGAGCCACCCAGGCGCCCTGAACAAAGGACTCTTAACAAGTTGATAAGCAAACCTAAAGCCAATAAAGAAGTGGGCAAAAAATATCAACAGGAAAATTCCAAATGGCTAATTTAATATTCAAAAAGATGCTCAATCTTATTACTAACCAGAAGTGCGAATTAAAAATTAAATATCATTCCACATCCATTAGACTGGCAAATATATAACTAAAAAATAACATCATCAGTGTTAGAATGAATGTAGAGAAACTGAAACAGCTAGTGAAAATGTAAAAACTGGTATATAACCACTTTGGGGAGCAATGCGGCAGTAGTTAGTACTTGAAGTTAAGTGTACCTCCCACCAAGTAATTCACTTCCATTAACACATTATTAGAAAATCCCTTGAAAATGTGGACAAGGAGAAAGGCACAAGAACGGTCACTGCAGGGGTGCCTGGGTGGCTTAGGTCATGATCTTGGGGTCCTGGAATCAGGCCCTATATTAGGCTCCCTGCTCTGTGGGGAGTCTGCTTCTCCCTCTCCCTCCCTTCCTCCACCCTGCTGATGCGTGCGTGCTCAAGCTCTCTCGCTCTCTCTCAAATAAATAAATAATCTTAAAAAAAAAAAAAAAAGAATGGTCACTGCAGCAGTTTTTAATACATAATTAATACTTTAATACTTAGAATAGTTTGTTTTTATATAATAGAATATCCTACGGCAATTAGAATGAGCAACAGCTGTATGTATGAACAAGCTAAATCTCAAATCAATAGTATGTAATGGAAAAACATTTTGCAAAATGATACATACTTTGAATATATTTATTTAAACTCTGAAAACACACTAAACACTATATATACATATATATAAAACAAACAAACTTAAGGACCAAGGTATAAAGTATAAAAACATAACTGGGTACACTAAACAGCAAACAGGGACAGTAGTTACAGCAAGAAATAGTGGGAGGCTTAACTGTTTCTGTAATTTTAATTTTTAAAAAATATTTTATTTGGGGTGCCTGGGTGGCTCAGTGGGTTAAAACCTCTGCCTTCAGCTCAGGTCATGATCCTGGGGTCCAGGGAAAGAGCCCTGCATCGAGCTCTCTGCTCCGCAGGGAGCCTGCCTCTCTGCCTACTTGTGATCTCTGTCTGTCAAATAAATAAATAAATAAATCTTAAAAAAAAAAAAAAAGATTTATTTGACAAAGAGCAGAGCGAGAAAGCGAGAGCAGGGTGAAGGGCAAAGGGAGAAGCAGACTCCCTGCTGAGCAGGGAGCCCAATGCAGGGCTCCATCCCTGAACTCTGGGATCATGACCTGGGCCCAAGGTAGACCCTAAACTGACTGAGCTACTCAGGTGCCCCTGGAAAAATTTTCTTAAAGCTAAGTGTGAATACACAAGTATTCACTCTTACACTCTACCAGTCTACGTGTTTAAAATTCACAATGAAAAAAAGTGGGAAAATGGTTAATTTTACACAAACAGAACTTTAACAAGATGCCAAAGTATAAAACCTGTCTTCCAAAGAATTGTCCAAAAATTAAAAAAAAAAAATCAAATCTCGCATAAAAAAGGTAGCAGAAAGTGTCGCCCAGCTTAACAGTATAATTAAAGCTTTTATTTGTTATATATCTATCCATAGCTATTAAATTAAGTTGCTAATGTGTTCAAGCATCTTGATACTTAAATAAGGATTACAAGATTTTAGAACATTGCAGAAATACTTTCCAGCATATTAGGGATTTTCTAAACCTACTATGATAGGCGATCTGCCATTCGAATCTCATCTAAATTTCGATGTCCAGATCGACCCAACACGAAGCACACAAGCATGTGAAATTCTTCTCCTTCATTCTCTTTTACCCTTTTCCCCATTAAACACTCATTAAAAACAAAAAACACGCAGGCCTTAGAAAAGTGACACACTTTTCTGCACCCAAAGTCCATCCATAAGCCTTGCAGTTAACAACTCCCGCTTTCAAGTTGCTTCTCCAATCCAAAACATTGCTGAGTTATGCTGAAAAACAACGCAAAATGTAGAGTCTTGGGTTCCAGTTGCGTAAAAGCGACCTTTTGGGCTTTCACCAACTTCTCGAGAGGTTGTCGAAAGCTCTGGGGAGACTTTGCTCCCTGTCCAGCCGGTGCTGGGCAAATGCCAGCTATTCTCATCAGCGAAAAGACCAAAAGTCTAACGCTTTTAAGAGGGTCAAGCGGTTCTGTCTCGGTGTTCCGCTACTAGAAAGGAGCAGGAAGCCGCCCCCTTTCTCCCAAGCTCGGGGACCCAGTGAGGCTCCCAGGGGCTCCATGGAGACTATCTGCATCGAGAACCGTCGAGTCAGAAGCAGCTGTCTGACATCGAAATTCCCCACACTCGCGTCTCGTCCCTACCTTGAACCCCTCAACGTTGAGGGCTGGTTGAGAGGGGGAGGGGACACCGCAGCGCAACAACGGCCTCAACCGTCTCCTGCCAAGTCCCCCCTCCGGCCCACCAAACCCGCGGCCAGAAAAATCCCACACTCACTGGAAAGTGGGCCCAGGTCCTGGTCCTGGCCCGGCCCCAGGAATTCGGCGGGTCTCCCAGGGTTTCGGGGGAGGAGGTGGCTGGGAAGCCATCTCCTCCACCTCCGCTCGGCTCCCGGTTCGCGCTGGGACTCTCCAGGTCCGGATACACTAGCCCCTTGCGCGCCAGGCACAATGGGCAGAACACCGAGTCCTCCACCCCGCCCTCCCCGGCATTTAGGTTGTCGTTTGTAGTTCTTTGCCAGCCGGGACCTGAGGAAAGGAGGATGCCACTAATCCACCGGGGTGGGGGAATACTCTCTTTTTATTTGCCTTAGCAAGAATTTCCACTCTAAACCTGACGGTAAGCGTTCATCGATATTTCTGGCAGCGACTACCAGGTCCTAGACGTCAGAGTCCCACGGAGGCCTCTCGGGGACTGGTCGGGCTCTGGCCGGGAGTTCTATCCCACGCACTAATACCCCACCGTGGGTGGCAGTGGGATGTAGGCTTGTGGCGGCAGTTTTTCTGGTTTCCCCACAAACAAGAAGAGGAGAGAGTTCCCTCAGCCCTTGAGGGAGGGCCTGGTACTTTCGTTCTAAAGCTCTCGTTTCCTCGGGGAACAGAATTGCTACACGCAGTAGGTGCGTTGTCTTTAGTCTTCCCCGTTCGCTCTGGGGGGCCGGAAGGGGTTAAAACCTCAGGCTCCGGCGTCGCGGGAGAAGGTGAGGCAGGAAGGTCTGAGGGGTGGGGGTACGACCTGGGCGCAGGAGAGGTGTGGATGGAGAGGGTAGATTCCTTCCTGCTGGAACGGCCTTGTTAGCAAGGCCCTTCTTAGCAAGAAGGGGTAAGCGGGGAGTTTCTTGGACCTGACTGAAGGAGGGGAAGGGCTTTCTTGGCCGAAGACTGGAGGTTAGACCGTGGGTGAATTTCCGAGCGTCTAGAGTAGCTTCTACAATTAAGTGTAACGGTGGCGCCGGAAAGCTGTGAGGGTCTCCTTTGAAAAATCCACACACCCCCCCACCCCCGTGAGACGAATGACACACTTCTGAATGGAAATGAGTGTTGAAAAGATCACGGGATGGGAGAGACTCGGTCTGGCCATTTTGGTGTTTTTTTCACATGCTCCTGCTCCTCTGTTTGCCACGAATGGTTTCTGTAAGTCCAAGAGGTGAAAAGGAAGCCCATCGTCTCCGCCAGGTATCATAGGTTTGTGGAGAAGGGACTCAAACCCCGTCAGGATCCTGGCACGTGGGAAGACACTCTGTTGCAGTGACTAGTTCCAATTCTTTATGGTAAAGAAGCGCTTAAACGAAAACCGAAAACCTTAACGAAGGCAACCGACGATAAAAACCTTCCAGTATGGGAGGCATTTCTCAGGGCTTGCTTTCAAGGGTAATAAATCTCATATGGAACAACTGATTTCTGATGATTTATGAAATCCTGTCAGGCTCTACGTCAAGATGAAACGACCACATTTGAGACAGAACGCATTTCCTCCTTTTTAAAAGTTAACTTGTTTGAGAAGTCGCTAGATTGTTGCTAAATGAAAGTGATCCTGAGGGTTTGGAAGACCATGCCATTACTGACACATACACACGGAGAGGTTTTGTTGTTGTTGTTGTTGTTTTGTTTTTTTTTTTAAATACCGCTTCAAATTATTTAGGACGGGAGGTTTCCTAATTCTCAACAGGTTTGGGAACGTCTCAGAGCCAAGAGATTGCAATATGTCATTTATAGACTTTGCGTGATAACCTTAATTCTAAGTGTATCTATCGGAGAAATAAATATTCCGTCTTTGAGCCAAAGGAAAGAGAGCATCCATTTCCTTCAATTAAAAAATTTTTCTTTTAATTTAAGTGTACTTATATTAGTTTCAGGGATAAACATGGTGATTCAACTTCTGTATAGGATATTTTGTGCTCACCCAAATACAGCTCCCATCTGTTACCACCCTACAACCTATTACAAATCATTGCCTTTTATCCCAGTGACTTATTCCGTAACTGGAACTGTATTTCTCACTCCTCTTTCCTCTGACAACCACCAGTTTGTTCTTTATATTTATAGAGATTCTGCGTTTTATTTGTTTATTCATTTGCTTTGTTTTCTTTTTAAATTCCACTTATGGGTGAAATCTTAAGGTATTGTCTTTCTCAGTCTAATTTACTTCACTTAGCATAATAACCTGTTGCGTCCATCCATGTTATGCAAATGGTCGGATCTTATCCATAGAAAGCATCCACTTTAATAATAGTATTTAACTTAAATCCCCAGGGAAAGCTTTGATATAGAGTGTTTTTGAAAGAATTTTCTTATGAAAAACAAAAACAAACCTTACTCATGCACTTGTTTACCAAAGGGTTTCTCTCTTTTTTAAAAAAAATATTTTATTTATTTATTTGACAGGGAGAGAGATCACAAGTAGGCAGAGAGGCAGGCAGAAAGAGAGGAGGAAGCAGGCTCCCCGCTGAGCAGAGAGCCCGATGTGGGACTCGATCCCAGAATCCCAGGACCCTGAGATCATGACCTGAGTGGAAGGCAGAGGCTTAACCCACTAAGCCATCCAGGCACTCCAGGGTTTCTCTTTCTGAGTGAAGGGTTAATTCTGAATTAAATGAAATCTCCTGTCTTAAGCAATGGAAAGATAGAGAAAAGATAAAGAGTGAGACAGAATAGTTTCTCTGGGAGGGGATTATAGTCAGGGATATACCTTAAATGCTGATAATCAGCCCCTCGCTGAATCCCAGCCCTTTCTCAGAATCAGAGTAAATGGCCAGGCTGAAGGAATTCAGATCACTTGTATATAATGATGACCACACAGAACTTCTCTGTATACAAGGTGTTTTCCATATATTATGTGTGCTTTGTGAAAATGCCCTTGAGCCCAAATACACTTCGGCTATCTTAAATCAGAGCTTTCATCCCGTGTCTCAAAGTTCTCAGTAGTGTATCCAGGCAAAGTCTTACTTTTTTTTCTTTTCTGGTCTGCCAGCTCCCATACTGTATTCACCTGAATTGGAACTTAGCCAGGGACAATCTGCTTTTCTAGTCCTGGCTGATTTTTGTGGTAAAGGTTTTTGTTGAAGTATACACCCACCTTCCTCATTATTTTGTGTCAAGGATATACTCTTGATAAATGGCCACAAACATGTAGAAACTTGCAAGTAAGTAGTGGGTTTTAAAGGGTTGGAAAACAAACTAATTCTAAGAATCACATCTTCACAGTAAGGAATTGCTAAGAGCTCCACCCTCTCACAAATTTCAAGCAAATTCATTTGAATTCTGAAACTGCATCAATTAAGGAGCACCACTGTTTTTTACCTGTATGAGCACCATACCCACAACATTGCCATGCAATCATTATTTTATAAAATATTGATAGTTTCTCATTTTAAAGTAATGTGAGCTGATTTATTAGTCAGAAGATCTGTTTTTGCAAAACAGAATGATTGGGTAATGTAATTCTTGTACACCTCATTCCTGGCAACGAGAGAGTTATGTTAGATTTTACTCTATTCCCTAATTTGTTTCTAAGGGCATTTATTCAAATTGTAAAAAGTAACAACTTGTTTTAGATGAGAATTACTCTAAATTATTTTGCATTTCATTTGTGGGTGTTTTTTTGGTGGGGGGAGGTTTTACTTGTGCATATAAGGAACAGATTCTTCCTATTTTGCTAATAGTTGGTTGCCATTTAGTTATTTCATCAAGGTATAACTGGTGTTTTTAGATCTGCTGATCAATTTGTTTTGAATACTTGACTGCTTAACTCTCATTGATGATAGTAAAATATATAGACTGATCTGATTTTTTTTCCTGGCAAATTCATTTTTTTTCATTTTTAATTTCTAATAGGAAAAGCTTATATTTTTTTTTTTAAAGATTTATTTATTTATTTGACAGACAGAGATCACAAGTAGGCAGAGAGGCAGACAGAGAGAGAGGAGGAAGCAGGCTCCCTGCTGAGCAGAGAGCCCGATGCGGGGCTTGATCCCAGGACCCTGGGATCATGACCTGAGCCGAAAGCAGAGGCTTTAACCCACTGAGCCACCCAGGCGCCCCAGGAAAAGCTTATATTGACTTTACTACTTTGTGTTCTCAAACAATACTGTATGGTACAATATAGCAAAACTTCACTCTATATTCTTTGTTTTTATTACCCTCCTCAGAGACAACCATTCTTGATTATTTTTATTTATTTATTTATTTATTTTTAAAGATTTTATTTATTTATTTGTCAGAGAGAGAGCGAGCGAGAGCGAGCATAGGCAGACAGAGTGGAAGGCAGAGTCAGAGGGAGAAGCAGGCTCCCTGAGGAGCAAGGAGCCCGATGTGGGTGGGACTCGATCCCAGGACGCTGGGATCATGACCTGAGCCGAAGGCAGCTGCTTAACCAACTGAGTCACCCAGGCGTCCCTATTTATTTATTTTTTAAAGATTCTATTTATTTGACAGAGATCACAAGTAGGCAGAGAGGCAGGCAGAGGGGGAGGGGAAAGCAGGTCCCACACTGAGCGGAGAGCCCAATGTGGGGCTAGATCCCAGGACCCTGAGATCATGACCTGGGCTGAAGGCAGAGGCTTAACCCACTGAGCCCCCAGATGCCCTGATTATTTTTATTTTTATTTCCTTTTATTGATTTAGTTATATTGGTATACTTTATCATAATCCAGAATGCTACACTAAATTCCTTGATAATTAGAAACTTTTATCTGGCCCATCTAATAAATGTCTTTTAAGTTTATGTTTCAATATGCATATAATGAAAAAGTTATTATTGGAGAGTACAAAATAATGTTTTCAAATAAAAGTTAGTTTAATCCCTAAAGATGCTGACATACTTGTCTGTGAAGTAGAACACAAAAGATGTTCATTACTTTTACTTTTTCTTTCTTTCTAGTTACAGTTAGTCAATATGTTTCCATTGACGGAGGAAAACAAGCATGTGGCCCAGTTATTGCTCAGTACTGGTACCTGTCCAAGATGTATTTTCAGATTCTGTGGTGTGGATTTTCATGCGCCTTACAAACTTCCCTACAAGGTACTTCCATTTTGTTTCTAAAGAAAGTTTCTCTATTCTAAAATGAATACCTGTACATTTGAGGGCAAGTGTCTGTGCATAACTCCTCATTAAATTAAAAAACTATGATAAAATAATTAATGATAATGGTAAATTTGGAATTTCCTTTTAGTACCATAAAACCTTAAGTGATTATATTTAACATCTAATGTAATGGGATCTTTGTGGAGGAAGTCCCTGGTGTATTTAATGTTTGTGTATACCTTTCCTAAAGAGAACACAGATACTACAAAATAGTACTTCTAACCAGATATTAGTGAGATGTGACAGGAGGAGGATGACAGTCCTCTATTAAGTGGAAGCTTTGTGGATTTGGCTGCATTTTTTTCTTTTTCTGTTTTCTGTATTACCATTTGTACTTACAAATAGGTATTTGCAACCTTCTAGAAGTAAATGGTTATCATTGTTATTTACTGCTATTAATACAGCAAAAATAATACACAGAGATCTTTAACATTTATGGTAATGTGAAGAGAGCTTTGACTATTAACAGAATACTTTCACAAAAAAATATGTAACATATTTTGTGAAGTAGACTTGATTCTATTAGTGACATTCTTTTTAGAGACAGATAGTAATTATATATATATATATATAAATATATACCTATCTAAACCGTATGTACACACACACACATGCACACTCAGTTTCTTACAATTTTAAAAAATTGCTCAGAAGTTAAAGGTATCAATCATTTTCCTTATATATTAGTTCTTTCTATTATTTTGGAAATAATAATTATATCTAATATTCAAATAATATTTTTATATGTCAAGCTCTCATCTAATCCTAATAATAACCTATTAGGTAAGTACATGCTATGATTGTCTCTATTTTCAGATGAAGAAACTGAGGCACAGAGAGGTTAAACAACCTGCCCAAAGTTACACAGCTATTAAGTGAGCAAGCTAGGATATGAACTGTCTGTCTGAATCCAAAGCCTAGAATTTGGAGCTAGAAGACATGGATTTGAATTCCAGTTCCAGCTTCAGTTTTCTCCTTTCTAAATGGGAATGATGATAACATCACCTCACAGGATTTTAAGGGACAATTTCTAATAAAGTATGTGAAAACACTTTGAAAATGACACATATGCTATGATGATTAATATATGTGTGTATATTCATTTATATACACTATGACTATGAAGTAATCAGATTGGTTTTGTGTAATTCTCCTTGCACATTTTTCAGACACATTATATGATTCTATTATTCTATGCTTTTGTTTTCATATTTAAAATATGTTTTAAGATTTAAAATATATATTAAATAAAGAGACTTAGTGTTGCCAACTTTTATTTGTATCCTTTTATGTAAATAAACATGAAAATATTTGAAGACAATTTTTTTGGTAAATTTTACTTAATTAAATTGTATTTAAATTTTGATCTTTGTAGTCATGTAACTATGTACACATACATATACATGTACTATGTTATACTGGAATTATAGAACTTAGGTAATAAACATATTTGTGTGGGTCATAATATACCTATATGTGTATGTATATATTAGTATTTCTGTTAAAGATGAAATAGAGCTACTGTCCTAATAAAATGAATTAAATTTATTTGAGTGAAATATTTTTTTCTTTAAAGTCAGTAAATTGTAATCTGAGTAAGTTTTAAAAGGACATCTATTTAACAAGTGAGCAATAAAATCTGTCTAATTAGGCAAGACAGAGAAAAAGTCCTGTGAGTATTTAGATGGGTGGAATGTCTGAAATATGAGAATGGTTTTAAAAGAATGCAACTTTTAACATTCTAGTACAAAGGGTCACAGAAATGAGGCAAACCAGAATGTAGTGGAGGGCTTCTTTTCAGTTAATGCATATAAATGGTTTTTGTAATTACTCGGCCAATTTTCAGCATTGCCAGCAACTGTTTACCTTTGTTTAGTGACTTGTCTTGAAATTACTTTTACTTGATAGATGTATAACTTCTAATTTTTCAGATTTCATATTAATAAATATCGTACAGATGTTTTAGTGATTGTGAGATTATTAAATAACCTAGCAAGAATGGAAATTCAGTTTGTATTTCTATTTATTAATGGTTAGAATTGAATTTTGTTTGTTTTTACTAAAATTAGCAAATGAATGACCCTCACAACATAACTACAAACCAAATCACAGGTATACCTCATAGATATTGTGGGTTTGGTACCAGACCACCATAATAAAGCAAGTATCACAGTGAAGTGAGTCAAATGAATTTTTTGGTTTCCCAGTACAGATGGAACTTACACACTGTAGTCTGTTATATAATAGCATTATATCTAAAAATGTACATACTTAATTAAAAAATAATTTATTGCTAAAAAGTGCTAACCATCATCTAAGCTTTCAACGAGTTGTGGTCCCTGATCACAGATCACTGTCACAAGTGTAATAATGAAAAAGTTTCAAATATTGTGAGAATTACTAAAATGTGACACAGAGACACAAAGTGAACAAATCCTGTTGGAAAAATGGTGTAATAGACTTGCTTGATATAAGGTTGCCACAAACCTTCAATTTATAAAGATGCAGTATCTGCAAAGCACAATATACTGAAGTATAGTAAAACGAATCATGCCTGTGATAAATTTGTTAATGGAATCTTCTGCTTCAGCTTTAGGACTTTAGCTTCACTAATATGTGAAACCCTTTTGGAAAAATATTCACACATATTGTGGACATTAGGTAGTTTTCTTTAAATTCCCCAGAAAGCCAACGCTGGCTAATAAAATTAATCCATTGCTCCAAAATTGATATAAATCAACATTGTGTAAGTCTGCAGTATATCATAATTTCACTCCTATTTTCATCCTAACCTTAAGGTCATTGTAAAAGGGTTATTACTTTTTTCAAATTAACTTTCCAGGACTTGCTCAATGAACTACAGAAATTTCTGGAAACTGAAAAAGATGAATTAATTTTGGAAGTTCCAAACCCACCTCCCAAGAAAATTCGACTACAAGAACTAGAAGATGGGATTGATGGGATTGATAATCTGAGTCAGAATGGAGAGGGAAGGGTCTCCATTATTGAAGATGGTAGCATTGCTTCCAAGAACTCAAATTTAAATGTGTGCAATGTGTGTCTAGGAATTCTTCAAGAATTCTGTGAAAAAGAGTTCATTAAAAAGGTAAATAATTTGTTTTTTATTATATGTGCAATTATGTAGAAATTTTTGGCCTTAAAGCCTAGAATTCTTGTATCTAAAGTAACAGTACCATTCATTTCAACTTGTTTTACACCAATGGATCATTAAAAGAGTTCTTAATGAAAAAATAAAACAAGCCTACTATTCTCCAATTACTTTTTTATTAACAAGATAACTGAAAATTAATGAAGTAGGTGTCCATGTATTTGAGTCATGAGTGCTACTTAACTGAAGAAAAATATAGTGTTTTTCCCTCTGCTGTTTAACATAGCTAAGGAGTTAGAGAAGAGCTCTTAGTCATACCTATTAGTGTCTTGAAAAGACAAGTGTTACAGTCTTGTGGAAGGTACATGATTGAACGTGGGATTGCCTTTTGTTTTCAACTGTCAGGAGTGCCAAATTTGGCTTAATTTTGTTTAAAAATCTTTTTTAAGTTGTGAGGTGATCTAAAAGAAAACTATTCTGACATTCAACAGATTGTTCTGCAAATAAGTCCTGGCTGTGTTGACATCTCATGATATCAGTTTTCAGGGTCATGTTAGCAAATACTTGATTTTGGGATTTTTGGGATGCTTACGAGAATTCCATGAGGTGAAAGTTTAGAAGTGTAGTGCCATTTCCTGGACCAAAAATCCATGTTACGAAGATTAATGTAAAATTTTCAGCAATTCCTGAGAATTTATATATATAAATACTGTTTTATGTAATAAAAAATGCTTTTATGTAATACTTTTTTAGGTGTGCCAAAAAGTTGAGGCCTCTGGGTTTGAATTTACCAACTTGGTATTTTCGGTCTCCTTTCCACCACAACTATCTGTAAGAGAGGTAAGGTCATTTAAATGCATAAAATTATATGTGAAATGCATGCTAGAAATATCTCAAAAATGGAGATGTAAAAATATTCCTTACAATGTTGTATTTTCTAGGTTTTTTTTTTTTGTACTTATTGAATGCTTAATAATGTTGAATGATTGGGTGAGAAAATGAATTATTAAGTTAGTTTATCATAGGATTGGTTGGTTTGTTTGTTTTGTTTTAGTTTTTAATATTTATTGTGTCACCAGGACTGAGAAGATCACATGGTTCAGTTTTCTGTGGGAAGTTACATAATAAAACTATAGTGCCTTTGAGCATGAAAATCCCAAAGGTCAGAAGTCCTCTAAAGGAATTGAAAGGTAGAGATTTCAGAGAATTTCTCTTATTTTCTAGTTTGAAGTGACTAGTTTAAGTCACTTTTTGAAGACTTAGTAAAGAAGACAGTGTTCCTTAGGCTGTTGAAAGGACTGTGGTTTTTTTTTGTTTGTTTGTTTTGTTTTGTTTTTTTAAAGGTCCTTGGGGCACCTGGGTGCCTCAGTGGGTTAAGCCTTTGTCTTCGGCTCAGGTCATGATCTCAGGGTCCTGGGATCAAGCTCCACATCAGCCTCTCTGCTCAGCAGGGAGCCTGCTTCCTGCCCCCTCTCTGGCCGCCTCTCTGCCTACTTGTGATCTCTCTCTCTGTCAAATAAATAGATAAAATCTTTAAAAAAAATAAAATAAAGGTCCTCATTCTATAGCACATATTCATTAAACTTTAGATCTGTATGAGGCATATTGGTAAGAGAAAGATATTTGACCAGAACTTCAGATATGTTTTGGAGATAGATGTATGCATGTTATAATGGTCCGGGGATACGGTCATTTGTTATGAAGAATCTTATTTTCTGGAGTAAAATGTAAAAAAATGGCACCACTTTTAGTCAACAGGAAAAGGGAAGGAAATAGCCTCATGTTTATTTTAACTTTTTTCCTTTGTTAAGTGAAAAAAATAATAGTAGTTATTACTGTAACATTCTTGTGTGTCAAAACTGACATGAAAACATAAAACTATCCTATAGGGAAAATGACCTTTGTAATTTCAAATTACAGTGAGTTCTAAACATATCCATTTACATGTGTGTCTTTTCCGTAAGAATCTGAAAGCATCACTAGAACATTATATCTCATACTATCACTTTCTTTGGCTGAACAAAATATGTTGGAGCAAATAATATGTTTATTAGCTCCCAAAAGGCTGAAGATTGATTTAAGACCTGATGAAGCTAGATGAATGATAGAGAAGAGCTGGGAAGTGAAGAAGAGTAGAATGGTTTTAAGTAGTATCTCTGTCAATGGCAAGATGACGGAACAAATATGAGAAAGGGGATGATGATGTATGGAGGATTATAAACACATAAAATCATTTTCTAGTCAATCATCAAAGCATTTCTCATTGATAGGTCATTTTCAGGATCCAGTTTTGGTAGCAAGAAACAGACTGTGAAAGCTGAGTGGCTTATAAAAAGTTGCAGTGTTTGAGTAACAAAACTAGAAATAAGAAGCATATTTTCTGAGTGTGGTTATATATCTTGCCACCAAATTCTTTCTCTCAGAGTTTATATTTTGACATTAAAATTTATATTTTCCATTTTTATCACTTAACTGATCATTTTAACATATTCACTTAATATTTATTGAATACTTATGGAATTCTTATATTCCATATTAGAAATAGAAAATGCTATTTTTTTAAAAGAATTATTCTGATTAAACTCTACTTATGGGGCACCTGGGTGGTTCAGTGTGTTAAAGCCTCTGCCTTCGTCTCAGGTTATGATCCCAGGGTCCTGGGATCGAGCTCCGCATCAGCCTCTCTGCTCGACGGGGAGTCTGCTTCCCCCTCTCTCTCTGCCTGCTTCTCTGCCTACTTGTGATCTCCTTCTGTCAAATAAATAAATAAAATCTTAAAAAAAAAACCTCTACTTACTTCTTGTAACTGATTTTAACCACTAAACTATTTAACGGAAATATGTGACTATTCCAGTTGTTGGGGAATTAATACATTTCCACAGTATAGTGTGTTATGTGACTCATTGTTTTCCTTGGTATTGAGTAGTATATTTTTACTCATTGATTTCTTAAGGATAATTTATTCAAAAAGTACACAGTGTTACACACTGTATAGAATTTTCAGAACCCAGTTTTCTTTAATAAGTTGTGGTTATGGTTCATTTTGTGATTTTTTACTATTATTATGTTTGCTTACTTTCTTTATTGCTGTCTTTTGTTACTTTCTTGGAGTTGAGATATGTTATGTAGAGTGAATATAAATTGCTTTCCAAACTAGTTAACTTAACTAGTTACATATCCTATTTTAAACAAATTACACATTTCAGATTATTCTTAACATTTTGAATATAAATTCTGTGACTTCTCTAGTGACATGTTTCTTCTGCATTGTAGTTTTTCAACTTAGATCTTGTAAAACTTAGAACTTATTTGTGTGTACAATAAATTATTATGTTGGAGTTGATTCATGCTAGTTGTCTCATAATTCAGAGTAGAATATACAATTGAGTGACTTTGAATGATTCAGTGTTTCCACTTCTAGAGTAGAAAATTATGATCACAGGAGTATTGATTTGAAACCAGATAATTTTTTATCAGCATGGTGGTATTATGTATCTGCTTACAAAAGGACCAAGAAAAAGGATGACCTCAAGTAAGGGTTTTTTAAAAAAAATCAAACTATTAAATTTCTATTAATTCCTTCATATTCAGCCCTATCAATCCCTTTCTGGCTACAGCTATAGTTTTTATTTATCATAATTATAAAAGCACTAATTTGAAAGCTTAGGAAGAAAAGCTTGCAGATTATATAATCAACGTCTTCTCTGAGTTTTGGAGAATATGGAGGGAGAGGTAGAATACATCTGTGTGTGTTTTCTTAGGAAATGATCTGGTTAGGACAGTTTTAGATTAAATACTGCTAGAGAGGATAAAAACAAGCAGATTAACTGGTAAAACCTGTTAGACATCAAGTAAGACATGGTAAACAGAATAAATGGGAGCAGTATCCAGAAACTCACAACAGACAACAATATGGACTCTAGCTAGGTGTAGTACTTAGAGTCTCCAAATCTTTATAACAGAAAACAAAATATGAATGATAAAGTCGAGATTATAAGGGATAGTAATAAGTATGCCATGACTGTCATGATGACTTTCTGGATTTGGGCTCATCACTTGAATATAGCAATGTTAGGGTACTTTTTTATGAGAGTCCAATGTGTTAAGAGGAAATATATAATAGTGTGGTATGGCAAGAAATTATTTACCTACATTGAGATTTGAGATCCTGTGAGTGGAAGGATGCTGAACACCATCCAGAGGAGAATAAAAAAGAGAGAAATGAGATAGATTCAGGAATGGAAGTGTGTTGAATGACCTTTGGCCAAGGGAAGAAGATAATGAATTACAGATTATAAAATAGTCCTAAAGGTTATTAGTGTTTACAGTAGTATGAGAGACTCCCAGTGTCTAGGGACTTGATGGAAATCACATTTGGTTAAAAGCACATCGACAGCTCTTGAATAAAATAGTGGTTCTCAAACTCTAAAATGCGTCGGACTCATTTGGAGAGTTTCCCAGGCCCCTTCCTTAAAGATTCTGATATAGTAGTTTGGTGGGACCCATGAATTTGTGTTTCTCACAAGCTCATGGGTGAGGTTGGTTCTGCTACAAAGGAGGACACTTTGAGAACCACTGTCCTAAAGGATAATGGCAGAAATAATCTAGTCTGATAATAAACTGATAACTTTTTAAAATTTGTATTCCTGATAGGATGAGAGAAACAGGCATAATTAAATGTATCCTACCTTTTTTTTTTTTTTTGAGAAAAATTCAGTTTAAAATTTTAGAGTAAAAATTCATCTGTTTATGACACAGTACACAAGAGGCAAAGTATTTCATATTATAGATTTCACTTCCAACTCTTTGGTATGTTCATTTCTTTGGCTAAAAGAAGAGACTAAACATGAGAAACAGGCAGTGCTTAGGCAACTGAAATAAGGATGGGGAGGGGTGATGCTAATGTTATCCTCGCAGGGCTATATTCTAGAACTGTTAGCTGGAAACAAAGGAGCACCACTCCTGGATGTTCATGCTGTCGTAAGCCTCAGTCACCCTTCCCCCTTCACACAGGTATAGCTGTGCTTTTTGGCAGTCACCCTCATGTCTTGATGGATGCAGTAATGCAGGGACTTGCTCTACTTTCTTTTGAATTCAGACCTAATTTCCAATCTGTCTGCTTCACTGAGAGAGATCATGATCAATCATGATTCTAAATAGGATTTTATTGTGAGTCCCCTTGCCTTTCATGGAGTCATACAGTCAGTCAGCAAAATACAGGGACTTGTTCTGAATGTTCTGGACCCAGTTCAGGAAAGCATTTTCCAGGTCTCCTTTGACCTCCTTCTTGACCCTCTTCCGCATGTCATAAGGGCTATTTGCTCTTGCACCTTTCAAATACTTTCTGAAGGTGATACATACTTGGTCATGATACTGATCCACTTGGGCATATCAGTTCCTTACCTCTTCACTCCAGCATCATAGACATCCCAGGCATCTTGCTTAGTCAGTTCATAATTAATGACAGAGCCATCCTCTGCTCTTTTACTCTTTGCAAGGGCAACCATCAGCTTGTGGAAGTCACCAGATGTGTCAGAAATTATGTCCTCCAGCTCAGTCTTGTACAATTCCTTGTAGACCCTATTGATTTCCTGAAGCTCTTGGTTGGTCCTTGAGCAGATCATCACAGTGAGGGAGTCCTCATCAGTCCTCAGCCTCTTCATAGAGGCTTTCAGCTCAGAAGCATCAGGCTGAGCAGGTGTTTTCATTAGGCCCCAAATCACAGTCTTCAAGGGACTGGACAAGGCTGATTTCCGTGCTGATTCAAGCTCCTTTTAGATCCTTTTCTGGTAGGCAAAGCAATATCCCATCTCTGTTCATTGCTGCTGTTGGTTAAAATGTTGACAATGGTGACCTCATCCTCACCTCTGGTGATTTCATTGATGGCCATTTCAGTGTTCAGAGCATCATGCTCAACATCAAAATTGTTGTATACTTTGACCAACCATATGCACTTGGGGCGTGGAGTGATCATCCTCCAAGCTGAGCTTGCAGAGAATTTCCTGAACAATAAACAGTTTGAAGCTGGGCCAGGTGCCGAGAGCTGCAATCACCCCTAGTTGTGGAGCCCTTTATCCTTCCTTTTTGAGAGGTAGATGTCAAACAATGCAAAGAAAAAGCAAAGAAAAATGGCAGAGGAATCTAGGCTGGAAGATAAAAATATCGGGGGTTCAGAGAAAGTACAATTCACACTTCAATTAAAACTGAATTATCCCAACCAATAAAAGAAAGTTTAAGGATGAAAAAGCACATCCCAATGAAGAAGACAACGGGGCATCTCTTTCTCTCTGTGTTTACATAAACATTTGTATTTATATATTTATATGTACTTATTTGACTATTTATTTTAGAAAATTTAAAAAATAATAAGACTAGCCTAATGAGCCCCTTTGTATATATCATCCGGCTCCAATTTTTTTTTTTTTTTTTTTTTTTTTGCCAAACTGAAATCAGTTTCCAAAACAGGATACATGAAAGCCAGAGTAATGCAAATGTAAGAAGGAGGCTTAGCTCTGTAATAGCAACTGGAAAATAAAATCTTGAATGAGTAGTGGCTTGTAAGAATTGCCAAGGAAGACTTGGGGGGGGTACTTTAAGTTATCCAAGAGATGAAAAAGAGGATGTGTTCGGAACTGATACTATTGATGAATGAAACAGAGAAAGTGGAATTTCTAAAAAATCTTAATTTTGCTTCTGTCCTTTCTGTCAAGGAAAATGATCTTCAACCTAAATGCGATATATCTATATCATTTTTTAAAAAAATACTTTCTTTTTAAAAAAAGATTTTATTTATTTATTTGTCAGAGTGAGAAATTGAGCACAAGCAGGCAGAGTGGCAGGCAGAGTCAGAGAAGCAGGTTCCCGGCTGAGCAAGGAGCCCAGTGAGGGGCTTGATCCCAGGACTCGATCATGACCTGAGCCTAAGGCAGTGGCTTAACTGTGTGAGCCATCCAGGCATCCCTAGATTGATCATTGGCTAGTAAGGGAGAGTGAAAGCTCCACATGGTAAAGCTTCTCTAAATGGGTTCAGGTATTTGGGACTGAATGAATGACATTCCAGGATGGATTCAGAAAGAACCTGCAGTTGTCCATGATCTCTGAGAGCTTTTAAAGGATAGCAGATTTTCCAAATGACTGGAGACAGAGAAGGTGGTTTTAATTTTCTTTTTCTTTTTTTTTAAGATTTTATTTATTTATTTGAGAGAGACAGAGAGAGAGAGAGCATAAGAGGGGAGAAGGTCAGAGGGAGAAGCCAACTCCCCATGGAGCTGGGAGCCCGATGTGGGACTCCATCCTGGGACTCCAGGATCGTTACCTGAGCTGAAGGCAGTCACTTAACCAACTGAGCCACCCAGCCGCCCCAGCAGTTTCAATTTTCTAAAGGTGGTTTTGTTAACTACCAACTAGTGAGCTTGACCCTAAAACTCTGGCAAGATTCTAGATGAGGAGCTAGAGTACATCATAGGCACTGAGGATGAGGAACACATGGTCAACACACAGATTCATTAACAACAGATTATGTCTGCATTTTTTCTTCCTTTTATAGGCTAGCAGGACTGATAGAGCAGGGAAAGTAGGGGTAAAGCCCCTGTGTGACTGAAATTCAGCTAGTCATTTGAGCAGGTTTCTTTCTTTTCCTTTTTTTTTTTTTTTTAAAATTTGACAGAGAGATAGAGAACACAAGTAGGCAGCGCGACAGGCAGAGGGAGAGGGAGAAGCAGGCTCTCCACCGAGTCGGGAGCCCTATGTGGGGCTCAACCCTAAGGACCCTGGGATCATGACCTGAGCTGAACACAGCCCCCAATTGACTGAGCCACCCAGGTGCCCCAAGTTTCTTTCTTATGGTAACTTCCTGAAAGTGGCAGGAAACATGAGTAGAATGTGAAGACAGTTGGGTGGGTTGTACCTGCCTGGCATTACCCAAAATGAACTGATTAATAAGTGATTTCAAACTGGACAGTATTTCTCCAAGTGTACTCCTCTGCAGATCTGAAACTCACTTGGAGAAGGGTGTTGAAAGCAGGTTGCTGGGCCTTGTCTTAAATCTCCTAAATCAGAATCTCTAGATATGGGGGACAGAAGCCTTTCTAGAGTTAAAGTGCACACTGAAATTCAAGAATCATAGAACTTTGGAGAGATTTCTGATGTCCTGCAAGGCTACTCATACCTTATCTTGTTCATGATTCTGTGAGTGATGATATAATGGGAACACTCACAACAGGTGTGTATGACATAGAATTGAGAATATAGCAGATAGACTGAGTATTATAATTGAGATCCAAAAGATCTCACAAAAAGGGAAAATCTAACAAGATGCTATTTAACAGGAGTAAACATAAGTTGTTAGAAAAACAACGGCCATGTAACGGATGAAGCAGGAATGGCTGCTTCCTGAATTATCTGAGTCAGCTCAATCCAATTATATGAGTCCTTAAAAGCACCTTTCTTCTGAGGTCAGGGTCAGAGGAAGATGTGATTATGAAAGAACGCTCAGATGTAATGTTGCTCACTTTGAAAACAGTGGAAGGGAACTAGGAATATGGGTGGCCTCTAGAAGCTAGAAAAGGCAAGGAAATGGAGTCTCCTAGCCTAGATCCTCCAGAAAGGGATGCACCCCTGTTGACAACTTGATTTTAGCTCAGTGAGACCCATCTTGGATTTCTGACCTAAAGCACTGTAAGATAATAAATGTGTGTGTGTGTGTGTGTGTGTGTGTGTGTGTGTGTGTGTGTGTGTGT
>NC_081563.1:61365071-61481323 GCF_022355385.1 Mustela nigripes
TTTGAAGATGTTATTTATTTGGGACAGAGAGAGAGAGCATGACTGGGGGAAGAGGCAGAGGGAGAAGCAGGGAGCCAGATGCAGGGCTAGATCCCAGTGGGATCATTACCTTAACTGAAGGCAGGTGCTTAACCACCTGAGACACCCAGGCACCCCTTTAATTTGCTCTTCTTAAATATTTGAGGGTTTTTCTGCTGCAGAGATGGAATCAGGAGGGAAATAATTTTCAGTTATAAGGAATTATGCAGAACAGCATAGACTGTTTCAGGGATGGTGTTTTCTATAACCAGAATATTAAGCCAAGGCTGGTAACTACCTGGCAGAGAAGGAAGAGAAGGAAGATGTGCACCATACAGTTGGCTAGACTAGACTTTGTTCAGCCTTTTCAACTCTAAGATCCTATATAGTTTGTTTGTTTGTTTTATTTGACACAGAGAGATTACAAGTAGGCTGAGAGGCAGGCAGAGAGAGAAAGAGAGAGAGAGAGAGGAGGAAGTAGGCTCCCTGCTGAGCAGAGAGCCTGATGCAGGACTCAAACCCAGGACCCTGAGATCATGACCTGAGCTGAAGGCAGAAGCTTAACCCACTGAGCCACCCAGGTGCCCCAATCCTATATAGTTTTAAGAAAAATATTTATTATGTTTGTTATTTTTTTGTTAACTTATATTCATAACTGAATATTCTAAACTTCTGTACCACATTAAATTAGTGCCACACTAAAATTATTATAGAACGAATGACCCAGACTTATGCTAATATTAGGCTAAACTTACATTTATGGGAAAAGAAGCATTCAGTTAAGTTCTATTCAAAGTAAAACTTTGAAGTCCTGCTGATTTTTTAGGTTTTTCTTTACTAGTGTGGTCCAGTAGAGGGCAATATTGCACTATCAGTTTCACTTCTTGGTAGTATATGGAAACAATTGGCTCACTTTATTGACTTTAAATGGATATAGTGTCTCTTAAATGTTACTTTGCTTGTATGAAACACTTGCTTCTTAATACAGTTGATACAGTTGGAGTTTTATTTGTCAAATCAGAACTTTTCCCTTTCATTTTTATACTGGTAGTATTTCCATGCTTTACACTAAGTACTATAAATTATACACAGCCCTAGAAATCTAACCAAAAATAAAAGCAGCACCATTTCTTTGGTAGCAATTTATATTTATAAATATTTTTCTTAAATCTGACAAATGGGCATTCAAAAGACTGTATTTTTCCTTAAATCTGGGGATTCTTAACCAACTTGGGATCATTATCTCATCAAGAATCTAAAGAAAACAATTGAATCCCTTTCCTAAAAATGCATATGTTCAAAATTTTGCTTGTACTTAAAAGGTCCTTTAAACTCCCAGCCATTAATCTAGGATTTTTCTTGATTGGATACTCTAGAACACCACCCCCTCTTTACCCACCTTCCCACCAATGAATACTTGATTGATGCACTTACTTTTTCTAAAGGGCAATGTTTTTTTCTAATTATGTTGAAGTCATAGGACAGAATTTGTTGAAATCACTTTGACTTCAAGTATAGAGACTACACTTTCAAATTCATATTATGTGTGCAGGCTCATTCATTAACCTCAGATTTAGCATGTGTATTTTCAGCTTTTTGCTCATTTTGTGTGACTTCTCACATTCTTCTTTTGTATGACAAGCACCTTACCTAAATCACTTTTTATTCTCTCTCACCTACCGTTTAAAAGTGACTCAAGGTTCACTTTGACCAACAGACTTTTTCTGAACTTACTGAGGAGTTTTCAGAATCTGTAATCCTATTTTTCATTAGCTTAGTTGGTTAGACCTTGCTTCAATTCCTTTGTGTCAACTAAATCACTCAGAACATGTTTTTATAAGGTTGCTGAACAAGGTACTGAAAAACATGCAAAATTATAGCAATCACTATCTCTCCCCTTTAGTGTCTTTTGATGGTCTCTTCATGGTTGGGTAGGGGGGGGATTGTAACCTTGCTATGATATACAGGCTGCAACTTTAAAAACCCTTCAGAGGTCATGAAGCAACTAAAACCTATATTCCTTATTTTTTATTTTATTTTTTAAAAATTTATTTGACAGACAGAGATCACAGGTAGGCAGAGAGGCAGGCAGAGAGAGAGGAAGGAAAGCAGGCTCCCTGCTGAGCAGAGAGCCTGATGCGGGACTCGATCCCAGGACCCTGAGATCATGACCTGAGCTGAAGGCAGAGACTTTAACCCACTGAGCCACCCAGGTGCCCCAAACCTATCTTCCTTATAAAAACTAACTCCCAAAGCTTGTCCCTGTGAGCACACCACCAGTGTATAAAGGTCTGCATCATGAGAATTACAGAATTATAGATCTGTAGACCTTGATGATATAGAACAGGGCCCCCAGCTCTTTGTGGCCCTCATTGAAGAGTGATGATAATGTATATGGCTGTGATTTGTCAGAGCTCCGAGTATGCCCCACCCTCAGTGTAAATCCATTTGGAATCTCTGATGGAGAATCCAAGAGTTCTCCACTTTGTGTATAAAGTGATCCCCTTTTAATCTCTGACAGTTCAATGACTCCCCTATGTCTGTGATTTAGCAAGAAGATATGCTTGGATGATTTTTTTCAGCCTTAGATTGGAACTACTTCACTAATCATCTCACTCATCCTCATTTGAAGATGAGAAAACCAAAACTTGTGAAGTGTGGCAAGTTAGAATTTGGGTGTGCCTCCCTGATTGTGCCCTTTATGTTTTTAGACTGTACCATCTTTTCTTTAAGATTTTATTTATTTATTTGCGAGAGAGAGAAGACAAGGGGGAGGAGGGGCAGAGGGTGAGGGAGAAGCAGACTCCCCACTGAGCAGAGAGCCTGACTAGGGACTCCATCCCAAGATCCTGGGATCATAAACTGAGTGGAAGGCAGAAGCTTAGCTGACTGAGCCACGCAGGCACCCCTAGACCATACCATCTTTTCATCTTGTATACTCAAGATGCTGCATCAGGAGGAATGTGGGACTAGATATGGTAGTAGGTTCTGGATTCTGTTACTCAATGCATAGTTGAGATATGTGTTCCAAGGGAGAAAGGAAGAGTGACATGCAATTAGTCAAAGTCTATACAGAACCCCAGTCTTGGTTAGAATGGGTGAATCAGATGTCCAGCTCTCAAGGAGTCACAGCAGGTATTGAAGAGGACTAATAACCCAATATTAGGGGTGTAGGCACAGGAGAGCCCAGTACAAAAACATAAACCTAATCCTGAGGTCATTGCAACATGCAGCAAAGAGGAATGCTGTTCCTGGGAGTGAGTTGCCATGGTGAAGCTGGACTACAAACAAGGCTAATTCTAAAGCCCACCACAGAAATAAAATGTAGAATTGAATTCAGGAACAGAGTTGGTGGGTATTTGGACATATGTTTAAGCACTTGAATATGCACGTGTTTAATTCCTACCTTTGTTTTTTTCTTGTCTCGAACTAGCTAAGTGAGGTGGAACAGGCAGGAAGAAAGAAGAGGTTGCTGGGGTTGATCGACCCATGTGGGTATTTGAGATATAGCAGGAAACAGTAGGAACATGAGGCAGCCTTAAAATTTTGAAGTTTGTTTCATTTTGTATGGTCTCATTCTTGTGAATTGTCACAATTTTGTATCTTCAAAATCTACAATAAGAAATATAAGAAATAAATACAATAAGGAATAGAAGATAAAGGAAATCATTTTTCTTTAAAACTCAGTTTCCCGGGGCACCTGGGTGGCTCAGTGGGTTAAGCCTCTGCCTTCAGCCCAGGTCATGATCCCAGGGTCCTGGGATCGAGCCCCACATCGGGCTCTCTCCTTGGCGGGGAGCCTGCTTCTCCCTCTCTCTCTGCCTGCCTCTTTGCCTACTTGTGATCTCTCTCCCCACTTGAGTGTCTCTCTCTGTCAAATAAACAAATAAAATCTTAAAAAAAAAAAACAACTCAGTTTCCCCATCAGATGTGATATATTATCACATTGCTACTTACCAACTACTGAGTTCCTTATCAAACTTTTTTCTCATAATTTTAGGACTCTGTGGCCCAGTAAACTAAGTTTCAGGAAAAGGGAACTTCTAATTTAGGCTCTACCTATTTCAGACTTGGTTTCTCTTGTTACATAGAGAAGTCATGTCAACTATTTTTTTTCTGATATTAGCACCATGTTTTAGACTTAGTAATTCTAATCTACTAAGTTGTGATTATTTTTATATAATTTGATATCTTTTTTTTATTTAATTTTTTATTTTTTATAAACATGTATTTTTATCCCCAGGGGTACAGGTCTGTGAATCACCAGGTTTACACACTTCACAGCACTCACCAAAGCACATACCCTCCCTGATATCTATTTTTGATATATGTAATATATAATTTAATCATCATAACCCATTGAAGTAGGTGGTATTATTATCCTACTATACAGATGATGAAATTGCAACTCAAGGTCACATTGCTAATAAATAACAGACCTAGCATTTGAACACTCATCTGTCCAACTCTAAAGTTTATCCTGATGATTATTACTATACTCTACTGCCTACATTGTGAATTGATAAGATTTCAAAAGTGGGTTATTTTGTTGCTGTGTTTGCAGGAGAGACTTAGCCTAGGTTTTGACCTTCATTGGTATTTTGTTTCTTTAGAGTGTGCAGTACCAGATCCTTTAGAAAAAGGATCCTTGGTGGGGGGAATATAGAACCAGAATTTACCATATTTTAAAAAGAACAAGGATAAATCACTAGTTGATTTGGTGATTCTCTAAAAATATGGCTTTAAAAGTAAAATTATAGGAGGACCTGGGTGGCTCAGTCAGTTAAGCATCTGCCTTCAGCTCAGGTCATGATCTCGAGTCCTGCTCAACAGGGAGTCTGCTTTCCCTCTCCCTCTGCCCCTCCCCCTGCTCATGTTCTTTTTCTCTCTCAAATAAATAAATAAATAAATAAATAAATTCTTTAAAATAAAATAAAAATCACTTTTTAAAAAATATTTTATTTATTTATTTGACAGAGAGAGATCACAAGTAGGCAGAGAGGCAGGCAGAGAGAGAGGAAGGGAAGCAAGCTCTCCGCTGAGCAGAGAGCCCGATGCGGGACTCAATCCCAGGACCCAGAGATCATGACCTGAGCCGAAGGCAGCAGCTTAACCCACTGAGCCACCCAGGTGCCCTAAAAATCACTTTTAAAGACTTTTCCAAGGGTGCCTGGGTGGCTCAGTGGGTTGAACCTCTGCCCTTGGCTCGGGTCATAATCACAGGGTCCTGGGATGGAGCCTCACTTCAGGAATCTCTGCCTGCCTCTCTGCCTACTTGTGATCTCTATCTCTGTCAAA
This sequence comes from Mustela nigripes, assembly GCF_022355385.1. Lineage (NCBI taxonomy): Eukaryota > Metazoa > Chordata > Mammalia > Carnivora > Mustelidae > Mustela > Mustela nigripes. Next base: position 61,370,388 of record NC_081563.1, read on the forward strand.
TAAATATTTATTTATCTCTGCGTTGCTGAGAACTGGACACGGGGTTCGATCCCAGGACCCTGGGATCATGACCTGAGCTGAAGGCAGAGGCTTTAACCCACTGAGCCACCCAGGCACCCCTAAATAAATAAAATCTTAAAAAAAAAAAAAACTTTTCCACCACACTTGTTTTCAAATGTTGTTATTAGATGACTGGAGCAGGTGCAGAAGAGGTTTCTTTTTTGTTGTTTTTTTGTTTTTTTTTAAAGATTTTATTTATTTATTTGTCATAGAGAGAGAAGCGAGAGCAAGCACAGGCAGACAGAGTGGCAGCAGAGGCAGAGGGAGAAGCAGGCTCCCCGCCAAGCAAGGAGCCCGATGTGGGACTCGATCCCAGGACGCTGGGATCATGACCTGAGCCGAAGGCAGCCGCTTAACCCGCAGAAGAGGTTTTGCATCAAATATTTTATTACAGATATCTTAAAATAGAAGAATTTCCAGTCATTTATGTGAGGATTTTCCTTTGATAGTGGGAAGATAAGTACATATGTGTGTGAGATGATGAATTATGATGTTATAGTCCCTTAATAATTGGAGGTGGGAGTAAGAGTGACATTTTCAGGCAAATCACAGATGTGTCCAAATGTCCTAGAAGAGAGACTGGTGGCAGGTGCCCCTCTGAACTCAGACTCATCCAGCTTCATTACTGACTTGTCTGAAATCTCTTTCTTTAAAAATAGTGCCAGGACTTTCTTCCCTTTTAGAAAAAGGAAAGATCAACAAAATAGTTTTAGACTAGCTCAGTTAAAAGATGTTGATTAATGGTACTGCTGCAGTTGTTTCTGCTTCTTTTTTAAAGAATAGGCCCCACTGCTAAAATATTGAAGTTATCTTTTTTTTTTTTAATTTTTTATTTTTTATAAACATATATTTTTATCCCCAATATTGAAGTTATCTTTACAAATTTTCCCTTTTAAATAAATCCTGCTCTGTTTTTCTTCCTTAATATGGGATCAATACTCATGGAATCAATTTTCTAGAGTACATACTTTCAGGGCCCAAATGGAAATGTTTATCTGAGAACTTTTTTTCTAAGAAAAACTGTCTTTCTCCTTGCCATTATTTATTTATTTATTTATTTATTTATTTATTTATTTATTTAAATTCCAGGGGTGCCTGGGTGGCTCAGTCAGTTAAGTGTCTGCCTTCAGCTCAGGTCATGATCCCCAGACCCTGGAACTGAACCCCAAGTGGTCAGGTTCCCTGCTCAGTGGGGAGTTGGCTTCTCTCTCCCCCTCTGCTCCCTCCCACCTAACTTATGTTCTCTCTCCTTCAAATAAATAAAATCTTAAATTTTTAAAAAAATTCCAGTATAACATACGGTGTTACATTAGTTTCAGTGTATAATATAGTGATTCAACAATTCCATATATCACCCAGTGCTCATCATGATGAGTGCACTTCTTAATCCCCATCACCTGTTTTACCCATCCTCCTACCCACCACACCTCTGGTAACCATCAGTTTGTTCTTTAGAGTTAAGATTCTGTTCCTTGATTTGTCTCTCTCTTTCTCTTTTTTTCCTTTGTTTTTTAAATTTCACAAATGAATGAAATCTTTGTCATTATTTTTATTATGCATAGTTATCCAGTTTTTTTAATACTATATTTTTCAACCAATTTGGATACTCTATTTATAAAACTCTCATGTAAAAGACTTTAGTTGAACATTGGGGTGTTACTTCACAGTGCTACTTCCTTTTTACTGCTTGTATTGTTTGGTGGGTCAGAGATCAGCTGGATGTGTGGCAGCCTCTACAATCGTGGCAAGAGAACAGACACTAGCAGAAGGAAGATGTCAAGTTTTTAATTAAAAAACAAAACAAATATATGGCGAATTAAAGAGTCATATATTGTTTTCATTGTATCATAATTTAAAAGCTTTTCATGTAAATGACTGTTCAAGTATTGCTATGATTGAAACTCTTGATGGTTTTTTCTGGTGGGATCTGTCTCGGAAGTGATTGCTAAAATGTTACTGTGAGTACCTGGGCAGAGATAATGTAAGGGGAACTAACTTGGGTGGGGAAAAATGAAATGGATTTTATTTAAATGTAGTCATGAAGCATGCAGAAGGAAAGGAAATAATGAAAGAGATGCAAAGGTGTCAACACAGGTAGCCCTTTTATGCTTCTATTAAGAGTCATAATGTGGTTTCTTTTCAGAATTCAGTTCACATCTAGGATTTACGTTTTCTCTGAAACTAGGATATTATGGTGTGTAATGATTATATGATATTTATTTGATATTATCACTATAAGTTCATGTTAGAAACCATGAGATAGTGATTTTAGTGAGACTTAGATCATATTTCTGAAAGCATCTCAGAAATCCTTGCCCTATCAAGGAAGTGGGCATGTGGACTCAAGTCTTATTAAGTAAATCAGTACTTCCAAATTATGAATGGTAAATTGGCATTCCAAAAGATTTTTTAAAATGCAGATATGTATTCAGGACACTTCTGTTGGATAACATTTTAATTCATGATGTAACTAATATGAGTTATTTTGCAAATAAAATTGAGATGTACCACATGTGTCTTCTGAAGAGCTTTTAATCACACTCATCACAGGTATAGTGTAATGAATCAGAGTATGTGTTTGTTCAGATAAACAATATTCTGTCAGTGCATAGATAGACTTTTTCCCCCTGAGCTTGTGACATAGTATATCTATTGGTTAATGTATTGTTATCTTAGGTAAAGTCTTACTCCAGTTTTTTTAGTCTTTCATTTCTCATCGTTTTAAATAATAAAAAAAAATCCATTTAAACACGGATTACATAATGGGTCCTTGAGGTTGAAATCTATCCCAGAATAGAAATAGTTCCATTTTCTTTTTAATAAGAAAAATTAAATATAAAAATATAAAAATTTGTTTTTATATTCATCATTGGTTAACTCCAGTCTTCTCCTCACAGGTAACTATTGTCTTTGCCCCTAAAACTAGAGTTTAAATGGGCCCGATTTTGAACTTTATATGAAATGGAATCATAACATGAAAATATTTTGTGTCTGTCTTCTTTCATTTGATTTTATTTTTGAGAGATTCATCTGTATTGCTATGTGGAGCTATAATGTGTTCATTTTCATGGTTGTATAGTATTCAGTTGCATGAATATACTGCAATTTATTCATACTGTTATAAATGTATATGAAGTTCATTTTCAGTTTTTGGCTTCTTCCAACAGTAAAACCATAACCATTCTTTTAGGTATATTCTACATGTGCAGGCCTCTATCTAGGGTATATGCCCATGAGTAGAATTGCTGTGTCAAGGAATACATTTAAATAATATAATCTGAATTAACACTACAATTTATAGCCCATTAATGAGCTTATTAGCTCATCCCTCCTAAGTCAACTTGACAACAGCCTTAGCTTTTCACTCATACTTTCTCCCTGTCAGTGCCATTATTAAAATTAATGACATTCTTCCACTAATACCCATTACCGGTCAGTTTCATCTAATACTAGATGAAAGAATCACTAACCTTCCTTAAAAACTATACTTTACAAGTTATGCTACAAATTTCTTAATTACTACTTTTACTGATACAGAATTAATATTTTATTTTATATTCTATCTTATTTATTTATTTAAAGAGCATTTATTTATTTATTTTAAGATTATTTATTTATTTATTTATTTGACAGACAGAGATCACAAGTAGGCAGAGACACAGGCAGAAAGGAGGCAGAGAGGAGGAAGCAGGCCCCCTGCTGAGCAGAGAGCCCGATGCGGGGCTCTATCCCAGGACCCTGGGATCATGACCTTGCCGAAGGCAGAGGCTTTAACCCACTGAGCCACGCAGGTGCCCCTTATATTTTATTTGTAACCACATTAGTTCCAACCTAATCATCATCACCTGCTTAGGAAACCAAACAGAACAATTAAATGCAGGACTTTATTTTATATGCTAGTAGGATCCCTCACACTTCTCACTGTCCTAATCTTTATCCAAAATCTTACAGGTTCATTGAACTATCTGATAATTCAGTACTGAACTGCTAATTCTTGATTTTATATTTTCTTATGACTAGCATGCACAGTAGCATATATAGTAAAAATACTTCTCTATGGCCTGCACCTTTGATTACCAAAAGCACATTTGAAGCCCCCGCTCTGCTAGGTCCAAAGTGCTTATAGCCATACTACTCAAACCAGGCAGCTATGGGATATTTATTGAGTTATAACACTAAACCCCCTAACAAATTACATGCATATCCTTTTCTTACATTATCCTTATGAGGGATTAATTATAACTAGCTCCATCTGTCAATGGAAAACAGACCTAAAATCACTCATTGCATATTCTTCTGTCAGCCACATAGCACTAGTAATTGTAGCCATTCTTATGTAAATACCATGAAGTTATATAGGAGCTACAGCTCTGATAATTGCCCACAGCCTTATAGCATCAACACTGTTTTGCCTAACTATGAACAGATTTCCAGCTGAACTATAATTCTAGTTCAGGAATTACAGACTCTCCTTCTACTAATGGGACCATGATGATTTCTAGTGAACCTTACCAATTTGGCATACCTCCAACAATTAACCTAATTGGAGAACTATTTGTGGTTACATTATCATTATACAACATTACCATTATCCTAAGGAATTAACGTAGTTATTATTAGCCTATAGTAACTATAATGCAATGAGGCAAGTATATGTACCAGGTCAAAAATTTTAACCATTATTTATATGAGAAGATGGTCTCATAGCCCTACATTTCCTACCCTTTCTACTTTTATCATTTAACCCACAAATTATTTTGACATCCATCTATTGTAAATATAGTTTAATAAAAACATTAGATTGTGAATCTAGTAATAGAAACTCAAAGCTTGCTTACTGAGAAAGTATGCAAGAATTAATTCATGCTTCCATTTATAATAATATGGCTTTTCAAACTTTTATTTTTATTTTATTTTTTTAAATGTTTTATTTATTTATTTAGCACAGACAGAGAGAGATCACAAGTAGGCAGAGAGGGAGGGGAAGCAGACTTCCAGACTTCGATGCGGAACTTGATCCCAGGACCCTCAGATCATGACCCGAGATGAAGGCAGAGGCTTAACCCGCTGAGCCATCCAGGAGCTCCTATTTTTTTATTTTTTAAAAGATTTTATTTCTTTGAGGGAGAGTGCACATGTCAGGGGAGGGGCAGAGGGAAAGGGAGAGGCAGACTCCTCGCTGAGCAGGGAGCCCAGTGGAGGGCTCTGTCCCAGGACCATGAGATTGTTACCTGAGCTGAAGCCAGATACTTAACTGACTGAGCAACCCAGGCGCCTTGTTTTCAAATTTTTAATGGATAAAAGTAATAATCTCTTGGTCCCAGGAACCAAAAAATTGATGCAACTCCAAATAAAGGTAATAAATCTATTCACCTCTTGTACTAATTTCACTATTTATATTAACTTTCCCAATCATACAAATCTCTTCAAAAATCTACAAAAGCAATCTATATCCATACTGTGTAAAAAGTCTCATCTCCTATGCTTTCATCCCACAACATTCATTTACTCAGGCCAAGAAAAAATTATTTCAAACTGACACTGAATAACCATTCAAACCCTTAAACTATTGCTTAGCTTTAAACTAGGTTATTTCTCAGGGTGCCTTGGTGGCTCAGTTAAGTGTCTGCCTTTGACTGGGGTCATGGTCTTGGGGTCCTGGGGTCTGGGATTGAGCCTCACATCCAGCCTCACAATGAGCCCCACATGGGGCTCCCTGCTCAGCAAGGAGTCCGCTGGTGCCTCTCCCTCCCCAACCCTTGCCTTTGTGAGCTCTTGCATGTGCTCTCTCTCTCTCAAATAAGTAAATAAAATCTTAAAAAAATAATAGGGGCGCCTGGGTGGCTTAGTGGGTTAAAGCCTCTGCCTTCGGCTCAGGTCATGATCTCAGGGTCCTGGGATCGAGCCCCACATCGAGCTCTCTGCTCAGCAGGGAGCCTGCTTCCCCCTTCTCTCTCTCTGCCTGCCTCTCTGCCTACTTGTGATCTCTGTCTGTCAAATAAATAAATAAAATCTTTAAAAAAAATAATAAACTAGATTATTTCTCAAAAATATTTCCATGAGTATAATGTTTTATTACATAGTCAATTATAGAATTCTCTTTATGATATATACATTCAGATCCCAATATTAACCAATTTTTCAAATACTTCTATTCCTTATTACTATTCTAATCTTAGTCTCTGCTAACTTCTTCCAACATTTCATCAGATGAGGAGGAGTAGGAATTATGTCCTTTCTACTAATCAGATAATAACATAGCTGAACAGATGTAGGCACTGCATCCCTCCAAACTATTCTGTATAACTGCATCAGAGATGCTGGATTTCATTTAATTTTTTTTTCAGTGTTCCAAGACTTCTTGTTTATGCATCGTACTCAGGGCTCCATGTAGTAAGTGCCCTCCTTGGTACCCACAACCGGGCTCACCCATCTCCCCACTCTCCTTCCCTCCAAAACCCTCGGTTTCTCAGAGTCCACAGTCTCTCATGGTTTGTCTCCCCCCTCTGAATCCTCCCAATTCACTTTTCCTTTCTTTCTCCTGATGTCCTCCATCTTATTCCTTATCCTCCACAAGTAAGTGAAACCTGTATGTTGGGTTTATTATATCAATATCAGGATTGCTATTCAACCTAAACTCATGAGATTTTCTTTTTTCTTTTTATAAATTAAATTTTGTTTTTTTAAAAAGATATTATTTATTTATTTGAGAGAGAGAGAGCACACAAGCAGGGAGAGTGGGAGAGGGAGAAGCAGGCTCCCCACTGAGCAGGGAGCCTGACATGCGGCTGGATGCCAGGACCTTGGCATCATGACCTGAACTGAAGGCAGATGGTTAACCAACTGAACCGCCCAGGTACCCCAAGTCCTGAGATTTTCAACAAATTTTTAAACTCAACTTTAACCATGTTAATCACCTACTAATTGGACTTCTTTAAGCTACAACTGGCAACTTCGCTACTTTTGACCAAATTGGCTTTCACCCATAATTTCCCTCAGCCACTGAGGGGTCTACACCCATGTCAGCCCTTCTTTATTCAAGTACAATATTTGCAGCAGGTGGAAACGAATCTGTTTCCACCCATCTAGAGAAAATAACAAAGCCATTTGAACATTAACACTCAGCCTAGGAGCTGTCACCACATTATTTATAGCAATCTGTGTTCTAACAATCTGTGTTCCATCTCAAGCCAATTAGACTTAATGATACTAACTATATTGACAGTATCCCTACTGTTTATGGAATGTATAGGTATGTCTAGCATTCCTACACATTCCTGCATTACAGTGTTTGGCTATTATGAATAAAGATGGTCTGTACAAACTTCTATGTATAATTCTTTGTGTGGATAGATGTTTTCATTTTTCTTGGATAAATACCTTAGGGTGTAATATCTAAGTCATATGGTAGGTATATGTTTAATCTTCTGAGAAACTGCCATACAGTTTTCCCAAGTGGATTTACCAGTTTACATTTATATTTCACCAGTAGTTATGTGAGCATTATTGTTGCTTCACATCCTTGGCAACCCTTAGTATTGTCACTTTCTTATAGTTAAGCCATTCTCGTGGGTGTGTAGAGATTGTGTATTTATTTTCCTAATGACTAATAATGTGGAACATCTTTTCGTGTGGTTAATTGCCATTTATATATCTTTGTGAAGTCTCTTCACATTTGACTTCATCAAATCTTTGCCCATTTAAAATTAGGTTGCTCTTCATTGAGTTGTAACAGTTCTTAATACATTCTAGATCCAAATCCTTATCTCCTATGTTGTGGCTTGTTCTTTAATTTTCTTAATGATATCTGTCAAAGAGGAGAAATTTTTACTCTTGATAAAGTCCAATTCACCAGCTTTTTATTCTTATGGTTCATGTTAGTTATATGTGTCCTAGCTAACAAATCTTTTGTATGGGGCAAGTTGTGAAGATTTTCTCTGATGTTTTATTCTAAAAGTTTTCTTCCTTATAGCTTTTATGTTGTTTATATTTATTATCCATTATGAGATAATTTTTAAAAATTATTTATTTATTTATTTGACACAGAGAGAGAGATTACAAGTAGGCAGAGAGGCAGGCAGAGAGAAGGGAGAAAGCAGGCTCCCTGCTGAGCAGAGAGCTCGATGTGGGGCTCGATCCCAGGACTCTGAGTTCATGACCTGAGCTGAAGGCAGAGGCTTAACCCACTGAGCCACCCAGGTGCCCCTATGAGTTAATTTTTTAAAAAGATTTTATTTATTTATTAGAGAGAGATTGAACATGAGTGGAGTGGCAGGGGTGAGAAGGCAAAGGAAAAGGGAGAAGCAGACTTCCCACTGAGTGAGGAGCCCAGTGCAGGGCTTGATGCCAGGACCCTGGAATCATGACCTGAGCTGAAGGCAGATACCCCACCAGCTAAACACCCCCTGAATTAATTTTTTTTTTAAACTGTAAGGTAAAAGTTGTTTTTTTTCTTTTCTTTTCAGTACCTGATAAAAAACCTTTCTTTCTCCACGATTTCTTTGCTGCCTTTATAGAAAATAAACTGACCATATGTATATATTTATATTTGTCTTTCTTTACTCCCTGCTCAATTCCAGTGATATATTGGTGCATCCATATATCAATACTATACTGTCTTGATTACTACAGTATTACAGTATGTCTTTATGAAAATAGCATAAATCTTTGAGCTATGTTCTCTTTAAAATTTGCTTTGGTGATTCTAGGTCTTTGCATTTCCATACAGATTTTAAAATCTGCTTGTCAATTTCTTTTCAATTTGCTTAAATTTTGGCTGGGATTGCACTGAATTTATAGATAAACTCGGTAAGAATTGACATCTTGACAATATTGCACTTCCCAGTGCATGAATGTGGTATATTTCTTCATTTATTTTGATCTTTAATTTCTTTTAGCAGTGGTTTACCATTTTTAGTGTACAGATTTCACACATATTTTAAAAGTTTATCCTTAAGGGGCGCCTGGGTGGCTCAGTGGGTTGAGCGTCTGCCTTTGGCTCAGGTCATGATCTCAGGGTCCTGGGATCGAGTTCCGCGTCGGGCTCTCTGCTCGGCAGGGAGCCTGCGTCCTTCTTTCTCTCTCTCTGCCTGCCTCTCAGTGTACTTGTAATTTCTTTCTGTCAAATAAATAAATAAAATCTTTAAAAAAAAAAGTTTATCCTTAATCTCATTGTTTTGGGTGCTATAGCAAATGGAATTATATTTTTATTGCATTTTTCTACTTTTCATTGCTGGTCTATAGAAATACAGTTTGTTTGTTTGTTTGTTTTTTAAAGATTTTTTATTTATTTGACAGAGAGATAGAAAGAGCCAGAGAGCACAAGTGGGACAAATGGCAGAGAGAGAAAGAGAAGCAGGCTCCTTGCCAAGGAGAGGCCCAATGTGGGGCTCAATCCCAGGACCGTGGGATCGTGACCTGAGCTGAAAGTACTCACTTAAGCAACTGAACCATCCACGCGTCTCTTTGTTTTTGTTTTTGTTTTTTTTTTAAAGATTTTATTTGTTTGTGAGGCACCCCCACAAACGAATGTGTGGGTGGCTCAGCGAGTTAAAGCCTCTGCCTTCCGCTCAGGTCTTGAGACCAGGGTCCTGGGATCGAGCCCGGCATTGGGCTCTCTGCTCAGCAGGGAACCTGCTTCCTCCTCTCTCACTCTGCCTGCCTCTCTACTACTTGTGATGTCTGTGAAATAAATAAATAAATAAATCTTAAAAAAAAAAAAGATTTGACAGAAATAGACATAGTGAGAGAGGGGGACACAAGCAGGGGGAGTGGGAAAGGGAGAAGCAGGCTTCCCCCTGAGCAGTGGGCCTGATGTGGGGCTTGATTCCACGACCAGGGGATCATGACCCAAGCTGAAGGCAAATGCCGAACGACTGAGCCACCCAGGCATCCCCATTTTTGTTTTTGTTTTTTTTTTTTTAATTGTCTGTGGTCATGGGTTGTTGTGTTTTTTTTGTTTTTTTTTTTTTTAAGATTTTATTTACTTATTTGACAGGCAAAGATCACAAGTAGGCAGAGAGGTAGGCAGAGAGAGAGGAGGAAGCAGGCTCCCCACAGAGCAGAGAGGCCAATGTGGGGCTCGATCCCAGGACCCTGGGATCATGACCCGAGCTGAAAGCAGAGGCTTTAACCCACTGAGCCACCCAGGCACCCCCCATTTTTGTTTTTAATATAGATCTACTGGTGTTGAATTCTTGTTTTTGCTTATCTGAACTGTCTTTATTTCTTCTTCAGTTTTATAAGATAGTTTCATTGGATACAGAATATTTAGTTGTCAAAATTTTTTCCTATCATCACTTCAAATATGTTGTTCTGGTATCTTTTGTTCTTTGTTTTTTATGATGAGAAGCCTGTCATTAATTGTACTATTGTTCCTCTCTGTGCAGTGTGGTGTTTTCTCTGTCTGGTTTCGGTATTGTTTTCTTTACAGCTATTCTGCAAGATCTTTCTGCTAAAGTAAATTTCTCAGAGTCAGTTTCTTCTGACTGCTCTTTTCTTTTCTTTCTTTCTTTTTTTTTTTTTTTTAAAGATTTTATTTATTTATTTGACAGAAATCACAAGTAGGCAGAGAGGCAGGCAGAGAGAGAGAGGAGGAAGCAGGCCTGAGCTGAAGGCAGAGGCTTTAACCCACGGAGCCACCAAGGTGCCCCTGACTGCTCTTTTCTTTCTTTCTTTTTTTTTTTTTTTTAAAGATTATTTATTTATTTGAGAGAGAGACAGTGAGAGAGAACATGAGCGAGGAGAAGGTCAGAGGGAGAAGCAGACTCCCCATGGAGCTGGGAGCCCAATGTGGGACTCGATCTTGGGACTCCAGGATCATGACCTGAGCTGAAGGCAGTCGTCCAACCAACTGAGCCACCCAGGCACCCCACTGACTGCTCTTTTCTTTCTTTTTTTTTTTTTTTTAAAATATTTTATTTATTATTTATTTGACAGAGAGAGAAATCACAAGTAGGCGGAGAGTCAGGCAGAGTGAGAGAGAGAAGCAGGCTCCCCGCTGAGCAAAGAGCCCGATGCGGGGCTCGATCCCAGGACACTGAGATCATGACCTGAGCCGAAGGCAGCGGCTTAATCCACTGAGCCACCCAGGCGCCCCTGACTGCTCTTTTCTTAAAAACGAATCACTTATATATTGCCTTGACCCTCAATAACAAGAATGTTTCTAGAATTTTAATATTAAGTATATTGTTAATTCTTTTCTTTTCTTTTTCTTTTTTTTTTTTTTAAAGATTTTATTTATTTATTTGACAGAGAGAGAACACAAGTAGGCAGAGAGGCAGGCAGAGAGAGAGGAGGAAGCAGGCTCCCTGCTGAGCAGAGAGCCCGATGTGGGGTTCGATCCCAGGACTCTGAGATCATGACCTGAGCCGAAGGCAGCGGCTTAACCCACTGAGCCACCCAGGCGCCCTGTTAATTCTTTTCTGATAGAGACTTTTTATTTAAGGAATTTTGCTTCTATTCCAAGCTTAGTAAGTTTTTTTTTTTAATCACAAGTGGGTATTTGCGGGGGCACCTGGGTGGCTCAGTGGTTTAGGCCTCTGCCTTCGGCTCAGGTCATGATCCCAGGGTCTGGGATCGAGCCCCACATGGGGCTCTCTGCTCAGCGGGGAGCCTGCTTCCTCCTCTCTCTCTCTGCCTGCCTCTCTGCCTATTTGTGATCTCTGTCTTTCAAATAAATAAATAAAATCTTTAAAAAAAAAAAAGAAGTGGGTATTTGCGATCATTATATTGAATAGATTCTCTTGTGTTGAGCTTTTATTTTCCTGAGATAAACATTTTTTAGTTTTATTTTAATAAAAATTTGACTTCTTAATATTTTATTAAAAATCTTACATATATATACATATATTTATATATAAGACTAGTCTGTTGTCTACTTTTAAATTAAAATGTATTGCATCTTTTAAAAAAAGATTTGTTTATTAGAGAGAGAGCACAAGCAGTGGGGAGGAGCAGAGGGAGAAGAACAAGCAGACTTCCCACTGAGCAGGAAGCCTGATGTGTGGCTCTATCCTAGGACCCTGAGATCATGACCTGGGCTGAAGGCAGATGCTTAACAGACTGAGCCACCCAGGCACCCTGGATCTTTTTAATGTTATTTCAGTGAAAGTTGTGTCCATCACAGTATACATTTATTTCACTTTGTACAGCTACATAAATTAAATATTTCTAAAAATGGCACTTTTACATGTGAAGTACAGTATCATTCATTGTGTGAATCTTATCTTCTATCTTTGGTTTGATATTGTGCAATTAGATCATATATTAGATTAAGGTTTGTGTATTAGGTTATGTAAGCATTGTGGAATTGTCAGTCTTTTTTCTTTTAAGATTTATTTATTTCTTTGAGAGAGACCATGGGGTGAGGGGAGGATCAGAGGGACAGGAAGAGAATCTTCAAGCAGATTTCTTGCTGAGTGCAGGGAGAGTGCAATGCGGGGCTCATCTCATAACCCTGAGATCATGACCTGAGCCAAAAATCAAGAGCCATGGCCCAACTAACTGAGGCATCCAGGTGCTCTGAATTGCTAGTCTGTCTTTTTCTTGGAAAATTTTAACAACATAGGAATAATTGGTTTTTGTTTCTTGAAGTTTTAGTAGACATTAATTATAAATCCAGTTGAGAGGCTACTAAGGATAGATCTTCATTATTTTTTCAGTTTCTTCTGTTGAAAGTTATTTGGTTTTATTCCTCCTTCTTGAGTTAAATTTTAATTACTTGGGGACACCTGGGTGGCTCAGTTGGTTGGGTGACTGCTTTCGGCTCGGATCATGATCCTAGAGTCCTGAGATCGAGTCCCATGTTGGGCTCACAGATCCATGGGGGCTCTGTTTTTCCCTCTGACCTTCCCTCTCATGCTCTCTCTCTCACCTTCTCTCTCTCAAATAAATGGAAAAAAATTTTAATTATTTGTATTTTCCTTAATTGTCCATTATATTCAGATAAGCAGTTCTCCAAATGTGGTCCAGGGACCCTGAGGGGTCCTTGCAAGGGATCCATAAGGTCAAAGGTATTTTCATAATAATATATAATTACCTTTTCATTCTCACTCTCTCAGTATTGTGCAGTAGTTTTCCAGAGGCTATATGCTATGTACTGCTGCAGAAAATTGAATATAGAAGCAGATATGAGAATACAGCTATCTTTTATTAAGACATATCAAAGAGAATAGCAAAAATGTGTCATAATGCTGCTGTTCTAACAAATTATTTTGTCTGAAAATGTAATTTGTTAATGTTTATGTCAACATGTAATGAATTTATTACTTTTGCTGTTAACTTTAAATGAGCTAATACATATTTTTAAATTAATCATTTTAATTGATAATTATTACTAAAGATAACCAGCATAGACAAAGCTATTTTGTCTCTCAAAAAATTTTAAGAAGGTAAAGAGTCCTGAAACTAAACTGAGAACCACTGATCTAGATTTAACAATTTAATTTTTTTGAGGATGCATGTACTGTTTTATAATTCTTGAAATCATTGAATAGAATATTCTACTGTACAGGTTTATATATCTGCATCTCTGTGTACACATATGGATGTGCATGCATTTTTGTTTTTACATATTTGTTGTGTCTCCTTGTGTGCTCATGAGCAGAGCCCCAGCTTAGATGAGAGCACTGACCTCGTTGGTCTTTGGGTCTTCTTTGTGGCTGATTTTGTCCACAGGCCAAGTTTTCAGAAGTGATTTAGACTTGCGAGCTGGCACATTTCAGGTAGGAGGCCTGAATGAACGTCACAGAGTTTCCTAGCCCCAGCAGGAAGGGTGGGAGTCTCCCCCAGAGAAGTTTGTCTCATAGACCAATCTCATCCTCTGATGGTTAAGCTGGATTTCTTAAAATCCATATCTTGCGCAAAGAAAGAATTCAGAGGTGTCCCTAGATTGAAGCTGCATGGTACAGAGTTTTGGCCACTGTACCTCCCATGCCCAGTATGTTTGGGGGCCTGCAGTCTATGCTTACTAGCCATCTGTCCTCGGTGCACTCCCTTCTCCAATTCCACTGAGCTGGACCATTTGATCTTATCTATAATGACTATTCAGAAGCCTCTGGCTCTAGAGGTCAGTACCCACAGAGACTGTTGCAGAGCATATTTCTGTGGGCCCAGGACCTCCTGACTGCTACCCATGCACCAGAAGCTCCTTCTTGGAAGGATACAGTGTGAGGCATAGAGTTACTGGCCAAGACCAAGACCAAGAACAAGAACAGGGTTATAGCCTGGTAAAGCCTCAGGTTATTCTTTCAGGAAATGGACCAAGGACTGCTGTGCAAAAGTTAGTTTGAAGGCAGTGAGATCCTAGACTGGAAAAGACCCCAGTCCTCTTTGCTGTACCTTTCAAAGTCATTTCCTTTATCCTGACATGGAGGGTGCATAGATAGGTTGAGCAATTACCTGGATTTTTATAATAATCTCCTAACAGCTGTCTTTGTTTCCATGTTTGTCACCTGTCACTTTAAAAGTCAGTTCACGTCCTTCCTTTGCTTACCCTCCTAGTCTCCCCATCTCCCTTGGAGTAAAATCAAAGTCGTTTAATTGCTTCCAAGGGCTCATACTGGCTCTGCCCTAGCATTGTACTCAGTTTTCTTTGACTTCATTGCTTATTTCTCTCTTCTTCCAAGGTTCAGCCACGTTGGCCTCCTTGCTGTTTATTCATTGGACACACCAGGCAAACTTGTACTTCAAGGCCTTTGCTTGCTGTTCTTTCTGCTTAAAATGTTTCTTCCTCAGATATATTCGTGGCTTATTCCCTCACTGTCTTCATCTTTTTTCAAATGTGGCCTTCTCAGTGAGGCTTTCCCTGACTATGCTATTTGAAATTGCAAATCTCTTCTTCTATTCCCCATTCCTCTTTTACTTTTCTGCACTTTATTTATCACTTCACATTGTATTTATTTCATAAAATGATTTGTGACTTGCTTGTTTTGCTTGTTTTCTGATTCTTGGCTATCAATTTTACAAGGGCAAGGATTTATGTCTGTTTTGTTTACTCATAGATTCGTAACACACATGGGTATGCACAATTACTTATCATTGGCTGTGGTTACTCTGAACCATATTCGGTATGTCTTGCCCAAGTACTCAGCATTAACAGCGGCATTTTTTATCTATGCAGTGGTCAGAGTAAAAGGAAGAAATGGTGAGTAGGAGGAGGGAGGTCCCACCTTCTCCCATACCCCGCAGGGTTCCTCCTACTTCTTTTCTTTGCTGAAGAAACAGAAAACCTTTGAGGTTGAGATAATATACAGTGGAGAAAGAGACAGAGAAATTATGTTCCAAGAGAAATGACAGTGTATTCTGTACTTTCTAACATGTTATTTAAAAAGAATAAAAGAAAATGAGGGGGAAACCCCCAAACCTTCTCCAAATACGTGGTTCTAGTCCCTTTTTCATTTCATTTTTTTTTTTTTAGGTTTTATTTATTTATTTGACATACAGAGAGAGATCACAAGTAGACAGAGAGGCAGGCAGAGAGAGGGAGGGGGAAGCAGGCTCCCTGCCAAGTGGGGCTCGATCCCAGGACCCCAAGACCATGACCTGAGCCGAAGGCAGAGGCTTAACCCTCTGAGCCATCCAGGCGCCCTCCTTTTTCATTTCTAATGGTGCTTGCTTATACTAAGATGCAGTGGTTTTCAAACGTTTTTGCTTATATACCTGCCCTAAAAGCATTTTTAGAAAATATGTACTCCCTCACATATTTTTATATTGACATCTAAAATATTTCAGTTATAAATTGAATTGGTAGTAAAGAATATCACTTTTAAAAATGTTTCCATTGGAAGGTATTCATAGGATTGGATTTTCTTAAAACAAACAAACAAAAAAAACCAAACACCAAAAAACTGGAGACTATCTCTCTCTCTTAAAAAAAAAAAAAAAGATAATAGAGATAAATAAAACAAGATTGGCAAAATGTTGATAACTTGAAGCTGCTCAAAGGGTGCATGGGAATTCATGTATTATTTTTTCTACTTTCACATTTATTATTTTGTTCTTTTCCTTTCATGTTAGAGATTTTCTCTAAATGACTAGCAATCTTTGTCCATTCATTGTTAAACATAGGGCATTTAAAAACTGATTGAAAGTTATGTCTATAGGGAGCAGGTTAGTGGGCTTGTTGGCTGGGTTTTATTGGAGGAGGACAGGTGGTAACCTGACTTTTTACATGGAGAGATCATATGTCATTTTCTGAAAGTTTTCTCTCAGAAGCCATCCCATTTATCCAAAGATGAACTCTTAAGTCTTCTGTCCACAGAGGTAGAAGTTTGGCTGCCTGAGTACCCAGCACAGGGTAGGAGCTTCAGGCTCTAGGTGAACTGTAAACTCCAACTGAACCCCTGCAGGGCTTGCCAGGAGCTGCTGACTGTAGATCCCTCTAGTTTAGCCTCCAGAGTTGAAACCTCCTCTTAACTTGGTGTCAGGGAGAGGACTGGGTCTCTCTGTTCCCCCTCTGTTAGCCTGTTTCACCCTGTGTTGTCTTACACTTCCATTCTCAGTTTGGCTGGATTTACTGGGGCAGGTATTTCCGTCTGCCAACACTTAAGAATCAGCTTCCTGGGCTCTGCCACTTTCCACTCCTACATTCCCTTTTTGTCTTCATATATGGAGAGTTGGGGTGATGAGTAATTTTTTTGTTTTTCATTGTAGATGGAGTTTCTTTTTCTGTTTGTCATTCTCCGTCTTATTTTGGGATGATTTTCCAAAGAAGAATCAGACAGAAAGGGCTTTATTCTACCACCTTGAAGTCACAAGTCTTTATTTTATAATAACAGATTACTTTTGCATATTTAAAAAGTAATACTTTTTTAAAAATTTTATTTTATTTATTTTTTTCAAAAAGACTTTATTTATTTGACAGACAGCGATCACAAGTAGGCAGAGAGGCAGGCAGAGAGAGAGGTGGAAGCAGGCTCCCTGCTGAGCAGAGAGCCCGATGTGGGGCTCCATCCCAGGACCCTGGTCTCATGACCTGAGCTGAAGGCAGAGGCTTTAACCCACTGAGCCACTCAGGCACCCCTAAGTTGTTTTTTGTTTTGTTTTGTTTTTTTTAAACTTATTTATTTGACAGACAGAGATCACAGGTAGATAGAGAGGCAGGCAGAGAGAGGAAGGGAAGCAGGCTCCCTGGAGCAGATAGTCCGGTGTGGGGCTTGATCCCAGGACCCCGGGATCATGACCCAAGCTGAAGGCAGAGGCTTTAACCCACTGAGCTACCCAGTTACCCCCCCTAAGTTGTTTTTTTTAAATAAAATTCAGTCTTTATCCCTAAGAATGTATCTAGTGCAAATCAAGTTCAACACAGAATGATTTCAGTCTTGTAATTTTCTTGTGATAACTTGGAATAATTTTTAAATAGTTCTCTTCATAGAATTTTTGAGTTATTTATTGAAGAGAACTTTTTTTTTTTTAAGATTTTATTTATTTATTTGACAGAGAGATACACAGCGAGAGAAGGAACACAAGCAACGGGAGTGGGAGAGGGAGAGGCAGGCTTCCCGCCCAGCAGGGAGCCCAATGTGGGGCTCGATTCCAGGACTCTGGAATCATGACCGAGCCCAGCCAAAGGCAGATGCCCAATGACTGAGCCACCCAGGTGTCCTGAAGAGACCTTTTCAAAAATGAATAGATTCTCAGCAATTAACAATTAATTTGTCTCTTTGGTATTCTAAAATTTAACATTTACTATTAAAATCTGTTTTTCTTGGTAATAATTTTGAAGTAAAATTGTATTTATGACTTGAAATTGAGCTTTAAATACATCGACATCTTTAAATACATCGATGTCTATTGAATCTGCAAGTTCACTTTACGTTAACAGGTATTTCAGTGAGGATGCTAGTTCTTTAAAATCAAAATCTAGGAGGAAATATATTTGCATCCCTCAGCCACACCCCATTGCTAACATATTTGTTGAGATGTCTTTGTTTCAGTGATATTAACACCAGAGTTACTTGAAATTGTCAAGTTATCCTCTCATTAGCATATGACACTAAAGGACAGGGCTGAACCATATCTTTTTTTATTATTAAACTTTTAAATTTGAGTATAGTTGACACATGTTACAATAGTTTCAGGTGTACAGCATAGTGACAAGTCTATACATTGGACAAGTCTATACATGATGCTATGTTCATCACGAGTGTAGCTACCATCTGTTCTGATACCTCACTCTGATAGTATAATGATATTATATATGACTAGGATATAAGACTATATTCCTTATGTTGCACTCTTTATTGCTGTGACTTATTCATTCCATAACTGGAAAGCTGTATCTCCCACTACCCTTCACCTATTTTACCCATCCCTCAGCCCCCTCCCCTCTGGTAACCATCAGTTTGTTCTCTGTATTTATAGGTCTGATTCTGCTTTTTGATTGTTTATTCATTTGGGTTTTTTCTTTTTTTTTTTTTTTTAAAGATTTTATTTATTTATTTGACAGACAGAGATCACAAGTAGGCAGAGAGGCAGGCAGAGAGAGAGAGAAAGGGAAGCAGGCTCCCTGTGGAGCAGAGAGCCCGATGCGGGGCTCGATCCCAGGATGCTGAGATTATGACCTGAGCCGAAGGCAGCGGCTTAACCCACTGAGCCACCCAGGCGCCCCCATTTGGGTTTTTTCTTTTTTGAGATTCCACACATGAGTGGATATCTGTCTTCATGTCTGTTCCAGAGCCTTTCATTCATTGCAGCTGTTCTGTCTTTTCTGATCCCACTTCCCACCTCTATTCCTACCTCACTTTCCACCCCCATAGAATTTCCTCTTGTGATTATTTCCAATTAAATTCTTCAGAGCTAGGCGAACATCAGCACCTGAAATATTGGAAAACACCATAGAAATTCTCTTTCTTAAAATTCACATCTTAGAAATAGGATTCCCCTGTGAACTAAATCAGTAGAGCTGTGCAACCTAATTTGGCCCACAGATTCAGTTTCTCTTTTCTGATTTGTCCTTGCTTTTCCCTTCCTGCTGTGTCAAAAATAAAAAGTTCAGTATTTTTTTTAAAAAAGATTTTACTTACTTATTTGACAGATAGAGATCACAAGTAGGCAAAGAGGCAGGCAGAGATAGAGAGAGAGAGGAGGAAGCAGGTTCCCTGCTGAGCAGAGAGGCTGATGTGGGGCTTGATCCCAGGACCCTGGGATCATGACCCAGGTTGAAGGCAGAGGCTTTAACCCACTGAGCCACCCAGGCACCCCAAAAGTTCAGTATTTTTAATGCTATCCGAAGGTTTGGGTTACCGACTTTATAAAAGCTGGAGTGAGAAGGGTTTATGTCCCACTTCATTTTTTTCCCCCTCTCAAGCCTGGTGGGAAAGAATGTAGAGGATATGGGTGGATTTTCAAAGATAGCTGGTGTTTTATTCATGAAAAGAGACTCAGACTCAGTCTGTTTGTCATTACATCATGGGTGTGACATCAGAGACTCAGGAAAAGAAGGCTGAGATTGAGGCAGGGAGGTGGTAGAGGTTAGGAGATGTGGGCAAGAAGTCTTTCCCTGACATGGTGGAGTCCAGCAATGGTTATAGGAGTGCATTCTCCTCCCTCCTTCCTTTTTCTGCCACCACACCTGACACCAACCCTGACACAAAGTGAGGAGTGGGCCCTGGTGAGGCAGGTGCTCATGGTTGGGGGGAGGAAAGATGAGTGACTTGTTACTGACCTTGTTGTCGAGCCCAATTCTTAGCTGCCTATTTGTGTGCAAGTAGAATACATAAATGTGTGTGTGTGTGTGTGTGTGTGTGTGTGTGTGTGTGTGTTGGAAGAAGAGAGAATAAGGGGTAATACCTCTAACGGTCCACACAACTGTTGTCCTTTTCCTGTTGATACAAGGCTATATTTGTATTATCTTTGTTATTTTAAGTGAGTCCAGGAGATGTATAAGATTCAAAAGATTTTAGAGTTTTAAAAAGGGCCTTAGTGGTAATTTAGAAACCATAGTGTCACTGCTGGTCGCCAAGTCCTGGTGGTCTGTCTCCATTTTCTCTTAAAGCTATGTACTCCTCTCCATCCCCACACTGTATTTTCCCATGTATGATAATGAGGTAATTTGATATAAGAACTCTTTTATTTTCTTTTTAAGCTACCATATAAGAAAAATAGTGTGCAGATGGTACTTATATTGTGACTTGATGAATTAGAGAAGATCAAATGTCAAAAAAGAAAAAGATCAGGGACGCCTGTGTAGTTGAGCCTATGTGGCTCAGTGGGTTAAAGCCTCTGCCTTCGGCTCAGGTCATGATCTCGGAGTCCTGCTCAGCAGGGAGCCTGCTTCCTCCTCTCTCTCTGCCTGCTTGTAATCTCTGTCTGTCAAATAAATAAATAAAATCTTAAAAAAAAAAAAGAAAAGAAAAAGAAAAAGATCAAATGTTGTCCGTAGGACTTTGGATATACATAAATGTGGCACTTCTTCTGTTACAGTTTCATTCTTTGGAGTCGTGCCCTAGGTTGGCACTTAAAACCTGCTGACCTTTCCAGTTTCATTTCTAGTTGTTGAACCCCTACTCACATTTATACATACGTTATATATATGCTAAGCACCAGCTTTACTGAATTGTTGCTCCCCAACATGCCATTTAAAAAAAATTAACATATAATGTATTATTAGCCCCAGGGGTACAGGTTTGTGAATTGTTAGTCTTAAACACTTCACAGCACTCACCATAGCACATACCCTCCCCAATCATGTCATTTTTTAATGCCTCTCTCTCAATCCTTCCTTCCTGATACCTCTGCTTAAATCAGCCTCAATTTCTGACCTGCTGTTACACACTCTCACTGGTTGGTGCTAGATGAACCCTCATCTCAGAACTCTTAAGATAAGCCATTTCCAGGCATCAACTTTCCATGGTGTGCATGTGTGCATGCGTGTGTGTGCTAGCAAATACATGAGCACTTTAGTAAGCACATTATTCAACTGCTCTCTTTAGCACTTGACTAGAATTCTCCAATAAAATTAAAACAGAGTCAAGGATTAAGTTGTGTGGTTCCTGAATTTTCAGGAATGACATATTGCCTTTAGTACCAAATTTGATTAAACTTGATAACTTTAATGCCACTTGGTTCTGTTGGGGAGGAAGAATTAAATTGCTTACTCTAGAGAATAATTTTGTTCCCACTGACTAAGGAATAGAACATTCATTAAAATTATCTTAGTGACCTGAAAGAGAGAAATGTACTTTTCTTCCCCAGCAGAAGCAGGTCTAGGACGTTATTAGCACGTAGTAAAAATTGAATAATTGAGCAACACTGACTTCTTTGGGATTCAGCCTTCCAGCCCCTGCTGTGTGATTAGTTCTGTCCAACCTGCTGGCATGCTTGAGCAGGAAGCCTGCAGAGGATTAGGAAGGAAAAACCCTTTGGCAAATCTCAGGTACTGAAGACATTTGATTTAATTTTATATGTTATACATGGTAATCTGGTTTCCCTTGGCAACCTCCAGTTCTGCCCTATTTTATAATCAGAGGATGGCAGGACACATTGCATATTTGATGGTATCACCTGGAAGTGACTGTAGAAAACAGAATTTGCTTCCAAAGAGGAGAAAAGAAGGTCACTAAAAAAGGACAGAGGAATCTGAGTCCCTTAAAGAAAGGACAGATAATTCTGTATAGCTTAGATACGTAGGAGGATTTCACTGATGAGAAAAGTTCCAGGACTATCCATAGCAGAGCAGTTTGGGAAGTGAGGGAAAGGAATCAGTCTTGTAAATCTTTTTTTTTTTTTTTTTTTTAAGATTTTGTTTATTTATTTGACAGATAGAGATCACAAGTTAGGCAGAGAGGCAGGCAGAGAGAGAGGGGGAAGCAGGCTCTCTGATGATCAGAGAGCTCAATAAGGGGCTTGATCCCAGGACCCTGGGACAATGACCTGAGCCGAAGGCAGAGGCTTTAACCCACTGAGCCACCCAGGTGCCCCAAGTCTTGTAAATCGTTTCAGGGATGATAATTTGGGGCACGTGGGTGGCTCAGTGAGTTAAGCATTTGCCTTCAGCTCAGGTCATGATCCCAGGGTCCTGGGATTGAGGCCCACTTTGGGCTCCCTGCTCAGCAAGGAGCCTGCTTCTCTCTCTCCCTCTGCCCCTGCCCCCTCACTTTGGTCTCTCTCTTAAATAAATAAGTAAATAAATAAATAATATTTAAGGGGGGAAAAAGATAATAAATAAATAATATAAATAAATAAATAATATTTAAGAGGGGAAAAGATAATAATTTTATCATTTGTGAATTGCAGTTAAGGTTTTAATTAAAAATGGCAGTGATAGTTACTGTTTGTTAAGTACATGCCAGGAATCTTTCTTGGTTCTTTATGTATACAGCTTCATTAAATTCTCACAATCTCCCTTCAAGGGGAGTATTAATATCCCTATATGGATGAGAAAACAAGTATTTATTGATCTCTTAAAGTATGGAGGCTGGAGGATGGTGGGGCAATATTGACTACAAGGTTTCAACTTTGGGAGACCATTCTTCATTTTTTTTTTTTTTCGAGATTTTATTTATTTATTTGACAGATCACAAGTAGGCAGAGAAGCAGGCAGAGAGAGAGGGGGAAGCAGGCTCCCTGATGAGCAGGGAGTCCAAAGACCCTGGTCTCCTGACCTGAGCCGAAGGCAGAGGCTTTAACCCCCTGAGCCACCCAGGCGCCCCCCATTCTTCATTTTTTCCTCTGATCTTAAAGTCCTGTAAGTCCTAATAGTCTCTATTCCAAAACGGTATACTAATCCCCATTCATGATGACTTTTAGCTAGCAAAGTAAACATACCACTGAATCAGAAGGTACTGTTGAGGTGTTTAGGCATTGGGAGCAGTTCTAGTTCTTACTTGGCCAGTAATTAATTTATTCTGCTTGACTCATGTCTGAACAATGTAATACACTTAAGACTTCCAAATAATTATAAGTCTTCACAGATATCTAGTGCCTCAGTGGTCATTTGAAGTGTAAAAGGACAGAATTCTACATATGAATGGTAACATTTGTGTGTGTGTGTGGGCGGCAGGTCTTGAGGTAGATGTGAGTGATAATGAATGGCCACTTTTGTGACTGGTGGATGTGGAGACTGCATAATGGTCTTTTATCGACTTATGCAGGTATACTTCGTCATGTTCACAAAATGACATACTGAGGTAGGACATGTCATTTTTCTGTCAAGTGACAGCTTTGGGAGCCTACTGGCAAACTGAGAAATCTTAATGTCACACACTTATTGTGTAAAGCATTTTATATGAATTTAATTTAATCCTTATGACAATTGTGATTGTGAATATTATTGTCTCTATTTTAACAACTTTTTCAGTTTTTTTAAATTAATTCTTCCCAGAACATTTTCTCTAACATTTTGTTAAGAGAATTTTAAAGCATACAATAAGGTTCAAAGAATTGTACAGTGAACACCCATATACCCACCTAGATTCTATAATTGTTCCCTTTATTATATATCTTGTCACCAGTTTATCCATCCACCCATCTTGGTTTTTGTTGTATTCTGAGTTACGGATGTTGGTACATTTTACTTCTAAACACTTACATGTGGATATCATTAATTAGATAGAGTTAAAAGTGTGATAGCCCTATTAAAAAAATGAAAACAAAAAGCTGAGGCCTTCAAATTCTGTTTGGGGGACATAGTATGTCTTGGTCACTTTTGGCCTTCCTCTGTGAAATAGTAAGATATTTTAAGAAAAAATAAGCTACTCATGTTAAATACTGATACCTCATTAATGAAATAGAAATCTGTAGGGAGGAGGAAGATACTCCTGTTAGGTTCCTAGGCCACAAGCAACCCAACACTGCAAAGTGGCATCTTTCTTCATTTCCTTAAATGAGTATGAGGTCATTGCCACATTTCTGAACACTAACTCCTCCCCTAAATAAGAGACTTTGCTAAGGAAATTAGTTAAGCACTTTAGTAATGATATTGGAACTTTCATTTCAATGAACATTTTTTCTCTTTTTCTCTTCTGGGTGTGACTAAATTGCCTACAGCATGCTGCATGGTTGCTGGTAAAACAGGAAATGGGGTAAGTAATTTAGGTAGGGAATTTTTTCTACCATTTAAATATAAGCTACCTGATTCTTAAAGTACTTGTAATACTACTCTCTCTTTTTTTAGAGTGAGTTCACTAGCTCTTAGAGAAATAGAAAGAGAAAAATTTTATTGTATG
Source organism: Mustela nigripes (assembly GCF_022355385.1). Taxonomy (NCBI): domain Eukaryota; kingdom Metazoa; phylum Chordata; class Mammalia; order Carnivora; family Mustelidae; genus Mustela; species Mustela nigripes. Next base: position 61,394,615 of record NC_081563.1, read on the forward strand.
AATTTAGGTGTCATCTTTGTTTAATTAGTTTATTTGCATGGTGCATTATTAGTAATCTATTAAAGTGGATTTTTTTTATAGATTTAACATGAATATAAATATGTATTTTATATTTTTACATTAGGCTTTTATATAATGTAGCTTGGCAAGCTATTATAAAAGAATAAATTGTATACTAATCTTAGAAACTAAATTATAAAACTACACTATAAGAGACACAAAGTAAAATCCTACTTAAAGCAGAACAACAGTGAGTTTATACATAGATAAAAATATATAAAACATAGGCCCACAGTCCTTTATCTGAAACCCCTGGGGACCAAATCTGTTTTGAAATTTGGAATTTTTTTTAGATTTTAGAAATGTAATTTGGTGTTAAATACCATATATAACATATCCCTCCCCTCCATGGTCTGAAGTGGTACTCTATAATTAAACACATTAATCTTTCTGTAGTGAAACGTGAATATTCACACTAAGTTTGATACACAAAATCTCTAAACAGCCTCACATGTTCAAGACACTGTTTGGTTGCCAACTGAGTTAAGAAAAAAAAATCTTTAATTTTCCAGCCCTTTTGGGATTTTGAGACTAAAAATTCCATACCAATATAAAAAGGGCCATGTAACTACTGAAGTTTCCTGTGTACTCTGGAGAGAAAAGAGAAAGCACAAAGAAAAGTATAGATTTCTGTATTAGAATCTTATACTTCTTTAAGTGATTTTAAAAAAAGTAATTCATTGGGTTTTTTGTTTTTTTATTTTCTATTTTACATCTGGCTTTTCTGAAAGGGTAGTAGCAGTATATCTACCAGAGGTTTTGAGGTTTAGTTAGGTTATGTTAAATTAGTCTCAAATGCTTGTGATTCTGGCATAATAAAATTTGATCCTATGCTTGATAAATTTTTGGCATAGTCAAAGCATGCTATTTTCTAAATGTTTCCAGTTTCCATCCACATTGGCTGTGAGTTGCTGTTATTATTCTTTATCACAGAATTTTGAACTAAGCTTAGTTATTCCAAAAGATCCTGTTCATTATAGAGATATTGGCACAGAGGAAATACAAAATACTAATCTTTTCCTCCGTGTCTGTAAGTTCACTCTACATTCAAAATATTGTGGAGGAATCACCATTAAAGATTTGATTCAAGAAATTAAGGAAAATTAATCGTGCTTAGGTATTTGGGTTCATCTTTCCTCTGGAGTGGTGGTCATGTCGTATCTATAGTAACAGTGATTGCAGTTGATATCCTCATCAGTAGTTATCGGACACAGGAGAGAGGGAAATGCAGTTACTAAGAACTCAGTTGGGACTGAATTTACCTCAGTGACCACTAATTCCTCTACAAGACCATCAGGCATATGCTAAGAACCTCTGAAAACATTTATTCTAAGTTATATTAGGAGAGTTATTAAGGCACACTAAATTTGCAGGATTCAAAATCTGGTATTTTAAGTGTTAAATTTTTGCCTTGTATAGAAGGTTAATGTTTCCGAGATGTCTATTAACCCCTTTCTACTGCTCTTTAATCTAGAAAGAAAAAATACCTGTAGTTGTTTTTTTTTATTCCTTTTAAGATGTCTAAATATATTTCAAAGACTGTGAAGAATTTAAAATACCAGTAGTCTTAACCTGTATTTAGGATTGCTTTTTGCTGCAAGTCTTTGTGCTCTCTAGAGTCTAAACAATGTTTTTTTTTTTTTCTTTAAGATTTTTATTTATTTATTTGACAGACAGAGATCACAAGTAGGCAGAAAGAGAGGGGGAAACAGGCTCCCTCCTGAGCGAAGAGCCTGATGTGGGACTCGATCCCAGGACCCTGAAATCATGACCTGAGCCGAAGGCAGAGGCTTAACCCACTGAGCCACCCAGGCACCCTTAGAGTCTAAACAATGTTTAAATAGTTTCCTATTCTGTTTCACATTTCAACTTTTTTATCCTTTAAAATGTATTATCATACATTCCTTTTCAACTGTGATACTGTTTTATGCAAATATCATCAAACTGTTGGTATAATATCAAGATAGTCTTTTAAAATACTTAAAAAGTTTCTGATATTCAGAGATTAGGGACAGTTTAAGAAGTTCATGGGGCGCCTGGGTGGCTCAGTGGGTTAAGCTGCTGCCTTCAGCTCAGGTCATGATCTCAGGGTCATGGGGTCCCACATTGGGCTCTCTGCTCAGCAGGGAGCCTGTTTCCCTCCCTCTCTCTGCCTGCCTCTCTGCCTACTTGTGATCTCTCTCTGTCAAATAAATAAATAAAAATTCTTAAAAAAAGAAAAAGTTCTTGAATGTAGAGAGTAGTTTGATTATTTGTCAGATGTAGGATTTATCTATTTCATTGTTAAACCACAATCCCAAAGCATATGAAAGCATTCTGTGTAACCAGTTTTATTCTCAGCTGTGTAGAATATGTACATCAACCATTTCTTAATTTGTATTCTTAGAGGATAGTTGTTGTTATATGTTTTTTAGATCAATTAAATTTAGTCATTACCTAAATTTGTTTTCTACCTATGTTAGTAGTGTATTTTTGTCTTCAAGAATTAAATTACAATGAATTTTTGATATAAGCTGTCATTTGTATCAGTGAAAATTGGACATAAAAGAAGTGATTCCCAAATTGGTCCTAATATCTCTTTTGTTAAAAGCAGCCCTGTTTATAGTCATAAAACTGATTATTTGAATAAGAGTAATTATTGGAATGGTGTGAACTTGTTAATTCATTAGTGATATCATAGTATTCTCAGCATAGTAAAGCACTTTTTTTTTTAAAGATTTTTATTTATTTATTTGATGGAGATTACAAGTAGACAGAGAGGCAGGCAGGGAGAGAGAGGAGGAAGCAGGCTCTCTGAGCCCAAGGTGGGGTTTGATTCCAGGACCCTGGGGTCATGACCTGATCCAAAGGCAGAGGCTTTAACCCGCTGAGCCACCCAGGTGCCCCAGCAAAGCACTTTTATTAGTATCACACCATGCAGGTTTTTTTTTTCTTTTTAAAAACTTTAGTTGCTTTCTTTTTTATTTGATTTTTAGTTGGCTTCATACCCAACGTGGGACTTGAACCCATGACCCTGAGATCAAGCATCCCATGAGGCACCCCCTTCAGTTCCTTTCTATAACAATTTTGGGTTACAAACTAAAAGCTAGAGATCATAACTGGGACTTCCCCAAACCTATTTATTGGCTTATGAGTAGATTCGGGGGAATATCAGGTTTTTATTCAGACATTTTTCTGATATTAAAGTGACAAGCATTACAGCACATTGATACTTTAGGATTTAATGTTTCTTCTTTAGCACTGAAGTACAGCTTTCATACTGATTTCCCAAAAGTAAGCCCCATTATCAGGATGAGAGTAGATGTAAACATTTTTAGTCTAGATGAGATTATTGTAATACACAGTTGTGTTGCTTCTAAACAATCCCTTCTATTCCACCTTTCTGTCCTCTGATGTATAAATCCTGGAATCTGGTAGCTCAGAAAAACTCATCAGTATACTTTTGTCTTTGAAGCTTAAAAACTGTCTTATGTACCATTTTAAAAAGCCATTTTTTTTATTTTACTAGACTGTAAGGTCCATGAGCGGAGGAATTTTTGTCTGCTTCCTCTCTGCTTTCTAGCTAATGTGTAAAAAATAGTGCCTGGAACATAGTAGGCACTCAATAAATATTTTTAAATAATTGCATAAATTCTTGCCTTTAGCAGAAAAAGTGAAGTTTTTCATGTCAGTGAATTAATTTTTATGTTATTCAGAAAACAGAGTCTGTCTCTGGGAAGAAATGATATTGTTCAGCTGAAAGAAGCCTACAAATGGATAACTCACCCGCTAATTTCAGAGGAACTGGGTGTTCCCATTGATGGAAAGGTATTGGGTCATCTGCATTGTTAATTTCATTCTCTGGTTTTATGAGTTTTACTTCATTACATGGCAGAATTTTGATTAGCCAAAATAATCTTCTTTTTAAATAACCTAATGGAGAATTTTTAAACTTTTAAAATACTTATTTCTAGCAGTTTTAAATTGAGAAAGATTTTATTTTTAAAGACTTCTTTGTGATCTAAGGCATTTATGAGTGTAACAAATATAGTGTACCATAATTGACTTTAAAAGATTAGAAATGAATCTAAGCCTTCAATATGTTTATAGTTTAATTGGAGAGACACATATACTGATACAAAGCAATACGTAAGTAACTATGAATAAGTGTGGAGTTAACTCTAGACTATTTAAATTTGGTTATCTGTGGCTAATCTTGTTTTCAAATATAATCAGTCAACTATAGTGAGCATGGGCTCAACCTGTCCCACCTTGTTGTATCTCAAGTCCCTCTATTTTAGGTAAAGACTGGCTTTGAAGACAGAACACTTAGTCATCTCCCCTGTTCCAGAATGGACCTTGCCTCAGTCTCCAGAATGGACTGAAGTTTAGGGAAGAGCTCAATAGTTTTTCAGATGTGGAAACAGGATATATTCCCAGCTCATCTTAAATTAGATTTTAATAGTATGGCCTCATTGCTTCATGATTTTGCTTGAAGGAAATTCCCTGAATATCAGACACACCCCTATTCAAGTAAAATCACAAAACTGTCTTTCAAAGCTAGATAGTTAAAAAATTATTCACCATTTAGAATTATATAGCTCTGTTTCCTTCTGTTAGTAAGAATAAACTCTCTCCTTTAAACTGAATACTGACAGAATAGAGAATAAAACCACTTCACACATATATGGAGGGGAAATGAGGTAATGAAAGTACTTTGGAGATTAGAGAAGTCATTGATGCAAAATATTTTTACCTCAAACTTCAGTTTTGAAGCATAAGTAATTTTACATGTTGAGCTAGTGAGAACAGAAAATGGTAAACAAAAGATGCAACAATATTCTAATAGATTCAGAATGAGTGAAGTTTTCTTGAGTAAAAGCAAGTCTTATAATTTTAATTTTACTTTGTAAATTAGAGAGGAAAGAAAAAATTTGGCTATTCAGTATTATGATTCTAGAGAAGCTAATATGCTTGTTAACAATCCAGTGCAATCAGTAAATACGGAAATAATCAATTAAAAAGATAATATTGTTACATGGTATGGGATTTGTCATTTTTCTCAATGTGGAATTTTGTCCTCTGTGAAGATTAATGTATGTAGAGTATGAAATTGTGCTTTTTTGTATGCAAGGATGTTTATTATAGCATTTTTTAATAATGGAAAAGTTTACAACTTAAATGTCCAACAGTCTCTAGAGTTGAAGAGATGAAAGGTGTCCACCACATAATGTTAATTAAATAAAGAAATTTTCTAAAAGTATGTTTAATATCCTAAGAAGCATATATATTTATGTTTATATTCATAAAAATGGCTAGGAGGAAACACACCTGTTAATATGTTATACCTTGGTGGTGTGAGATTAAAAATATATTCTGTTGGATTATTTTATAACTTGTATGTATCATTTTTATAATAAAAATTAAGATCTCTCTTTTAAAACTCAAATCCACTAAGAAGTGTGAGCACTCAAAGTGCCACAAAATAAATAATAAAAAATAAAGGCTCCCGCAGAGATTTTAAGCATGTATATAATGAAATGCTTTTACCTTGCTAATAATTCTAATCATAGGGACAATTCTCCTTTCTGTTATCTCTTTCCAATTCCCTGAATTCTCTTTCATCTTCACATTGAATTTATATACATACACAAAAATCATACAAATTTATTTAAAAAATTTTTTTGCAGAATTGCTAGTGACTGAACTTTAGAAGTAAACAAACAAACAAACAAACAAACAAAACTATTTCCTTTCCAGCTGTCCTGTGCACAAGCTGATTTGAGAACAGTAGTATTTCCAGTTTTCCTTGTCACTATTTGTGAGCCAATCTTTGAGAATTAATTTCTATTTCCATTCATAAGTGGTTAGATGTTGGTTTCCTTTTGCTCATTTTTAAACTGTCTTTATAATTTTTAGAGCTTGTTTGAAGTGAGTGTGGTCTTTGCTCACCCAGAAACAGTTGAGGATTGCCACTTCCTGTAAGTTGCTACGTAAACAACAATGTCAGTTGTGTAACATTGTTCATGCTTTTTGGTTTTCATGAAACAGTGTTCCTCCTCTTTGTAATGAGCCTATCAGAACTTATCATGTCTTAGTAGGTTTAAAATACCAACTACAGTTGGTATAGGGATTAATTTTGTTTGCTCTTAATATGTTGAGTTTAGCAGCCATATATATTAAAATATATAAAATATATTTTAGTTATATTCACCCCAAAATAAACCCACTAACTTTTTTTTATAAACTTGAATTTTACTTAGACGTGTGATATGCCCAGATTGCTTCAAGCCAGCCAAAAACAAACAGGTAAGGATTCCTCCTTTTTATTCATTATTGAGTTTTGTCTGAGCTGAATATTCAGATTAACAACAAAATGATATGCATTAGAAATCCTGGCAATATGTTATACTAAGAATCATTCTTTAAATACTTTCATTTGCTACATTTATTTTTATTTTTTTCAACCCTGAATATCTTTGCCTCTAGTTTGGAAGTCATAACACAAACATTCTCATATTTGTGTCACTGTCTGGGTTGTTTCCCTGATGTTAAATTTAGAATGAGTGTTTCAATGATGTTACTATTTTCCATTTAGGGGAAATCTAGCTTTTAGGTTTTAATCCCAAAGTTACCTCATTGGAGAAAATCCATGTTAATTATTAGCATTCCAAACGTTTATCTAATATTCATTTTCTAGGAATTGGTATTTAAGAAATATAATCCAAAATAAATTATTTTACTTAGGACAATCTGAATTAATATGGCCTATTTCAGACTATATTGCAAAAGGGCATTTTATTTAAACTTCACTTTATTTGATATAAGCTGGTCTTCATGTTAGTGAGCGAATTAGTTAGCAAGTATTTTTAGTTTCTACTATGCCAGGATGGAATGGCATGGCAATGATATTGGCAAGATTTCATGCCACAGATACTTAGCCTGTTTTATACAGAGACTCAGGCATTCTTAATTTTACTAACATCCATTTTGCTGTTATGGTTGTTAAAAATATATATAAGTTTATTACCAAAGATACATCTGTTGGTCTTTACTCTTGCTTTGATTAATTGCTGAGCCTTTTGGAACTGGGCTCAGGGTTGTGGGGTGGGGGAGAGTTCGTAACATTTGTTGAACGCCCTGTGAGAAAATAATTTACAAATGCAGACGAAGCCTACAGCACTCCTTCCTACCTTTCTCATATCATGGTACACCTAGAATATTACCATGTTTGTTCAGCACCCTGAGGTTAACAGATGAAGTTGCTCTAAGTTGGAAGCAATGGGCCTGGGAGTTCTAATGGGCCTGGGAGTTCTTTCCATCCAGGTCCTGCCCCTCTGCCCTTGTGAATTAGAGGGCTCACCATCTTGTGTATAACTTTAGCTTATTGCTTTGTCAAATTCGTTGGAAAGTTCTGTCCAAAAGACTTGTAGCCATATTTATATTAAAAATCTTATTTTAGTTTTTGAGGAAATATACAAGGTCAAGCACCAAGTAATGGGATAAGGACATTTTTGTCAAAGCATCATTGACACCACATCATTTGGCCTGTAGTATAGGTGTATGCAGCTTTACTGCCTTTTTGCTGGGAACAAATTACATGACCTTTTGAGATTCTTGCAGGCTTGAGATGTCATATCTTAACAAATAGGCACTTATTTTTCAGTTTTTTTTTTTAAAGATTTTATTTATTTATTTGTCATAGAGAGAGAGGCGAGAACAAGCACAGGCAGACAGAATGGCAGGCAGAGGCAGAGGGAGAAGCAGGCTCCCTGCCAAGCAAGGAGCCCGATGTGGGACTCGATCCCAGGACGCCGGGACCATGACCTGAGCTGAAGGCAGCTGCCCAACCAACTGAGCCACCCAGGCGTCCCTTATTTTTCAGTTTTAACCTTGTATCTTTGGGTTCTCCAAAATATGGTTTAGAAAACCGTTGATTTGATGACAAACCATTGAGATGCCTACATTATGCCTCTTTAGAGTAAAGTGTAATTTCTCCAAACAGAAGAGACCATTGTGATTTTTTATAGTAAGCCATGTATATATGCACTGATTTGTTCTAGTATATCTACCATGTGGTTTGGCTTTTCTTATAATAATAATAATAGGTGGACTTTTCTTATCTTGAAAAACCCCATGTGGGACATTTGTTGTAAATGCCCTTCTATTCAGCATGGTGAATTCATTTAATTTATCTATGGCTGGTGAGTGATGTTGAGTTGCTAGATGCCAGGGCAGGCTGGTTGGCTCTATTTACCTCTTAGCTGGCAACCTGCTGTTAAATTGTTCTGCTAGACCTACGTGGTATAATTGACATAGGCTAAATTGAAAAGAAGGGTTGGAGGGAGAACTGACAGTATGAATGCATATGTTTTATTTTCTTGGAGCACTTAAGTATTTCTCTCCTGTAAGTATGGTTTAAAATGATGTAATTTCTCCAACCATGTTTTGTGTTTCACCTCCGATGTTTTCTTGTCTGGGTGACAAAATGTCTTTTTTTTCATTTTTACTTTATATAGTCAGTGTTCACTAGAATGGCAGTTATGAAAGCGTTGAATAAGATAAAAGAAGAGGATTTCCTCAAGTAAGTAGAAGTATAGAAACGTGGGAGCATCATGGAATTTTTGAATAAAAGGGATGTTAGAGATAATCTGGATTATCTCTAAAACAAAACTGGATGTATTTCAGGGATGATGATTGTGTCTTAGTCATTGTTATATTCCTATTCCCTGGCATAGTACCTGGTGTGTAGTATTGTTCAATACATGTTTGTCAAACTGACATTTGAATTTATGACTCAAACCCAACTTCTTTATCTTTAGAAGAGGATATTGAGGGAGTTGACTTGCCTAAGATTTCAACTGGGTAATAGGTGGACTTAGAGCCAGGATTCTGGACTCTCCATTACATCCTTCATTCTGCATTTCGAGTATTATCCATCTCCAGAAGAGGGAGAGAAAGGCTCATGAGTTCTTCACTGGTTAAAATATAATGAAATACAGTAAACCTTACATTTTAACTCTCATTGTGCTCATTTTATTCGATAAAATATTATCATAGTTATTCTTCCAGAATATCCTTGAATAAATTTCAAACAATGGAGCTATGAAGCAGGTTTTATTTATTTTACTGACTAAAAGCAAGCCTCAGGAAATGGAAATACTTCTATTAAATTTTAGAAGGTAAAGTTAGCTACTCTCTACAAGCAGTAGTTCCTGAGTTTCTAAGTGATTTTTTTGTTAAGACATCTTGGGAAACTATGACATTTTCAAGGCAAGCATTTGGAGTAAATCCATATCTAGTCTTTTACAGGTATGGCTTTGGAAGTTCCCAGATGGTAGACAGAAAATAAAGCCATATATTGCTCTTTCCTGTCTGTCTTCAGTTCGATTGAAGTTTCTTAGCTAAAGGGCAAAGTCTGCCACATTCCACTTTTTCTGGCCCTGAGGTCATAATTGGAATGAGAAGAAAAATGGCAGAGACCCTCCCCACGGGTGGGGCTTACTCCTGTGACTAGTGTGTCAATGCACATCAACTTTACCCAAATGATTAAGGGTTTTATAAGATGGCATCAAGTGTTCATGGATAGCAAAATGGCTAAAGAACCCAGAAAGGCTTCCGCTTCGTAAGTATGGGTTTTTCTCTCAAACTCCAAGGCTGTTAGAAATTATCATCTGGGAACATGAGGCCTCCTAAGTGAAAGGTAGTAGCAGAGCCCTGATTTACTTAGTACCACTCTCATGTATTAAAATGTACGTGAGGCCTGAAAGACCCCAGTGATTCCAAAACTTAAAAACGTTAGGGAGTGGCTTAATCCACGAAAGGCTTGGGCTCTGTGTGTCTCAGACAATGCTGATTCATCCTAGTTATGTGGTTCAATATCATGTCTGGAAAATAGTAGCTGTAAAATGTATTTTGTTTTGCAGGCAGTTTCCTTGTCCTCCAAACTCACCAAAGGCTGTTTGCACTGTTCTTGAAATTGAGTGTGCTCATGGTGCTGTTTTTGTGGCTGGTAAAATATTTAGTCTAGAATATACTTACACTGTCGACTTACTCTCCTTTCTGAAAAACTCAAATGACTCCTTTGTTTCCTTCTTATATTTGTTATTAGGTTCTGGTTAGTTACCTCTTTTGAGAATTAGGAATGATAGCCAAGCTTATTTTAGGTTCTATAGGCATTTTTAAGGTTCACTTAGTTTTGTTATATGCCAAAGGGAAATGATACTTCTCAGGGTTTAATAGTTTCCATCAGAGATGGCCAGTACCCATAGAAATATGGGTAGATACAGAAACCCGAAACTGATCAGGAGAAACTTAGCCACAGAGAGCATGAAAGTGAACTTGAAAAAAAATAATTTTATTATCTGCAAAATGACTGAATACTGAGCTTCTGCCTTAAAAAAAAATATTGTTGCATTGACCTTTCCAAGAGGTAATCTAGCAGATAGTTTTTGTTTTGAAAGCTGCATCGATTTCACAGGAATAGCTGAAATGAAATTGCTCTCTAGTCTCAACTATGACACCCTGCCTTATGGTAATGAAAACCATCTGCCATTAGTGCAGCTTGATTCATAAAGCAATGAATCCTATTCTATTAGGGTCGTTTTTTGTTTTTTTTTTTAAATTACAAAAACTTCAAAATTTCCTATATTTGAACTCTTTGGAATATATTATCACCAATGAGTATTGCATTAAAAGTATTATTAATCAGGTGTAAAAGCAGTAATTGCTGTTTGTTTGTTTGTTTTTTTTTCTCATGATCCTTGAGTTGTTCCACAATATAACTTGTTCAGTCAGCCAATCAGATTAATAAATATACTGAGCATTCCTTTAGAGCTCATTTGATGGTTCAAATCATGTCCTTAGCCATCTCTTCTACTGTTACCTTTAATCTTTTAATTTAATTATTTATATGTCTGTGTGCTGGCTCCCCAAATTAGATTATAAGTTAGTTGAAGGGTAAACATTGTTTTATTTCATGGCACCTAGGATATTGGCACTCAATAAATAGTTGTTTTATCCTATTGTGTTATATTGTGTTATTATAGCATTCCATCCAGGCTACCTTATGTTTCTTTGGCAGGGAGATATAATAAATATTCTAGGAATCTACCACAGACTCCTTGGATAATTGATGGAGAAAGGAAGCTGGAATCTTCAGTGGAAGAATTAATCTCAGATCATCTTTTGGCAGTATTCAAAGCAGAGAGTAAGTATTATTCCTATTTTAAATACATTGTCATTCATGAATAGATTTCTTAGAGGTGGCAGGAAGGATTTCTGAATTTTGTAAATCCCCAGCAAATCTGGGTTCCTTACCTGGCAGCTTCCCATGAACAGGAGTCACCATGGCCTGAGCACCTCTGACTTGGGCTGGATTTGAGCCAAGTATTTCTTTCCTTTCTCAAGATGACTGTTCTTTCCTGGGCAAATTCAAAACCCCTCAACAAGCTATTTTAAGTGAATGTACTTAACCTCCGACCTTGGGGCACCTCAGACCTGGCCTCTTTTGGGGAAATATGAGGAAATTAAAACACAACTTCCACATCCAGTGCTTGTTCAAGAACAATCACTGGCAAATGCCTGGTTCCCAGCCTAATTGCTAACATGTCCTGCGATGAAGTTCAAGACTAGAGAAGAGAGATCAACAGCTACCATTTTACAAAGACCTAATGATAGTATGTTGTGTTTCATTTTCTAGGTATTAATGAGCCCAGGTTTATGGAATGAATCAGATCCTGTCAGGTTTATGTTTTCTTTGTCTCAGTAGGTCCGTCAGGTCATAGGCAGCTTGGATCCTTGTGATGTCACCTGGGATTAGACTAGAGGAAAGGGGCCAAGATTTCAATTGCAGAAAGTCATATTGTACATCAGGAAAAACTGTAGGCAGTAAATAGTGATTTACTTTGAAGTGGGTCTCCTGGCATAATTAGAACACCTTTTTTGAGGAACCAGTTTGATATCCACCATTCACTCTGAAAACCTTAAGGCAGGCCTGCCTGAGGAATGGCAGGCAGATGACTAAGAAGAGATACGGCTGTCCCTTCCAGCTCTCTGCCTTGTCAAGAGGAAAGAGGACTTTAAACTACATCCTTCTTATAATTTGTTGCCTATTGGGTTGGTGGATCCTCTTTTTAAGGGTCTTTAAGAGTTGTTTACTGAGGGGTGCCTACATGGCTCAGATCGTTAAGCATCTGCCTTTGACTCAGGTCATGATCTCAGGGTCCTGGGATTAACCCCTGCATTGGGCTCCTTGCTGGGCAGGGAGCCTGCTTCTCCCCTGCCTCCACCTGCCCTGCTTGTGCTCTCTCTTTCTTTCTTTCTCTGTCAAATAAATAACATCGTTAAAAAAAAAATTGTTTACTGAAAAAAGAAAATTAACCTAACAACCTAACATTTTCCAAAATCTTAGCAATCAAGACTCTGGGATATTGGCATGAGCTTTTACCTACTTAATATTTATATACTGGTTATCCCATGAGAATTATCCAAGTTATGAAGAAGTAAAAATCAAGCTTTAGCATAAAAAGTCTCTTCCAGATTCTGTGGGGCCACCTTACTCTTTCTATGAGATGATTCAAGAAACTTTCAGTTTTGATTATTTGGGTCCCAAGGAAGCCCCCATTACCAGTAGGGCTGTTGGGAGGCTCTGAAAGAGCTGTCTGTTTCCCCCTTGCAATCTGTCATGCAGGAAGCTTGGTTTCATTTTCCATTTGAGGGGGAAAAAATGATACACAAACTGAAAATGAAGCAAACTATGTGTTTAGCATCCATAATTGTATCCTGAGGAAATGTATTGAGAACTGCCTGAGAAAAAGCAGACCTCTAGACCCCTGTGCTACTGGCTCCTTGTTAGGGGATAAGCCTGTTGTTCGAAATGCCTGATTGGAAGCATCAGTTTGCTAAACCTGTGCATCTCAAGATATATTACTTGTTCTCTCTGTGGTTCATGTCTGATGGCTCTGGGAAGATGGTTCTGACTGTTGTACCTCTATGGTTTACAACTCTCTGAAAATAAGCAATATTGTATGAAGTAGTCTAGCTTCTTACATAAAGGGTCCTTCTTCCCCATGGGGGGCCTGGGTGGTTTAGTAGTTTGAGCATCCGACTCTCTTGGTTTCATAGGGCTCTGTATTCTGTGCTCAGTGTGGAGTTGGCTTCAGATTCTCTCTCCCCTTCCCTCTCACCCATGTGTGCTCTCTCTCTCTCTCTCTCTCAAATAAAATAATTTAAAAATTAAAATAATAATAATAATAAAAATAATATAATATATAAATAATAAAATATATAAATATATAAGTATATTTATATATAATATATATTATATTTATATATATTCTATTTATATATAAATAATAATATAATAATAATAATAATAATAATAATAAATAAAGATTCCTTCTCCGAAATGGGAGATACAAACTTGTTTCTCTCACTTTCAATGGGCACATTATATTATCTACTTGTTAATCCCCTAGTTAATGAGTAATAAACTTTGACACACTCTCAATGTCAGTGTGTCTAAGAAATTTTCCCCTAACCCATTTATTATTTCACTTATTGAATAAATATCTGTCATGTTATTTCCGTGCTGAAAACTTGCCAGTGACTACATATAGGATTAAAGTCCAAACTACTGAATTTGATCTTCTGAGGCCTTTATCCTCTTGCATCTGCCCATTTGTCAGTCGCATCGTTGGTCTGCCGTGGGTATGAGGACCACTGCTGACTAGCTAAACCTCTGATAATTCTGATCATTCTTGCACTTGGTTCGTTTTGGATTTTGAAATATCTGTTCCTTTAGCAAAAGGCTCAAAGAACTCACAGAATTAGGGGGATAAGACAAGGCATAATGTGAATTTAGAAAACTCAAGCGGGATACCTGGCTAGCTCAGTTGGTAGAGTATGCCACTCTTAGTCTCAGGGTTCTGAGTTCAAGCCCCATGTATAGATGTTACTTGTCTGTAACATCTATACATGTATAGATTGTCTGATGTATAGATTGTCTGGTTTAACAATAAAATCCTTAAGGAAAAAAAAAGAAAGAATGAAAACTCAACCAAATTTTAAACATGTATTTCCTAATACTTAAGGTGGTAACTCCTTTTCCTTTTGTTGTCAGCTAATATTCATAATTACACAGAATAAAGGGTTAAAGGGTTAAAGGTTACCCCCCCAAATTTGGACACTTTCTCAATGAAGTGTCCAAATTTGAAATATTTTTCTAAAAGATATAATAAGTGTCCCCTCTTCCTTTGTCTCGATTTAATGTTTCTCTGGACTTCTCAAGAGCCTTGTTTTCTGCAACTCTTTCTTATTAATGGGCTAGAACTTGTGGAAGTTTTATGGGCCAATTTATTTATTTATTTTTAAAGATTTTATTTATTTATTTGACAGAGAGAGATCACAAGTAGGCAGAGAGGCAGGCAGAGAGAGAGAGAGAGAGGAGGAAGCAGGCTCCCTGCCGAGCAGAGAGCCCGATGCGGGACTCAATCCCAGGACCCTGAGATCATGACCTGAGCCGAAGGCAGCGGCTTAACCCACTGAGCCACCCAGGTGCCCTATGGGCCAATTTATGAACTGGAAATCTCTGGTCTGATTTAGCTGTCACTGGTAGACTTACCTCTTCGTGTCCTGTTCATTCCCTTCACCCCTACCTGTCACAGGTTGTGGCTCAGTCACTGTGGATCCCCTGGTTTGCTAACATTACGGCTGCTTTAGAGATGGAGGTGGTCAGGTGTAAGACAGATCACAGACCCAGGGAGTCAGTATCTTCCCAGATGCCCCTCTGAACTCTCCGTTTAGCTCTCTACCCCTACTTAGTGCTGTTCCTGAGTCTGTTGACTCTGACTAGCAGCTGCTGATGTTACTATGGGTTCTATTAACAGTTTAAAAATGTAGTGTAAACATGGAATGGAGGGTTCTTGGGGTCTTAATGTTTCACAGAATCCTACTCCTTACCTTTCTTAGATTCTCTGCCTTGAGAAGAGCCTGATCCTGTAGTTTCATGGCTGCTTACCTGGCCAGTTCTCAGGTGTTAACACAGCAGCATATGTTCTAGGCCTACCTTGGATGGCTAGCCCTTACCTAACCAGCTCTGTGTTGCTTCTCTCAGTAAGACCTATAGCTTTGGGCCCTGTGGGCAGAAAGGAGCCTACCTGACTCTGGTAGTACATGACAAACAACAGCTCAGAGCCTGTTTCCACAATGTGCTGACCTTGGCTTGCAAAAGGGATTTCTTACAGGTGAAAGAGGAATGAAATTCTTCTTTCTTCACAGCTACACATCCTAGGAAAGAGGGCTAATCTTCAGTGTCATTTCCATAGGACTTTTCAAGCTTGTTCACCCTCCTCTTTCTAAAATCTACATGGGACCTTTATATGCAGACTCTTTCCTTGGAAAAAGGTGGCTGTCGGAATGGTGTTCACTTCCTTCCACCTTTCCCATTTGTTCTTCCCAGCTATCTTGTTCTTCTCGTCTTGTGCTATCCAAAGTGGCTGGACCATTGAGGAATAAATACAAACCTCATAGCTCATGCTGCAACTGTAGTTTTAGAACAAGAACGTTCCTGTATGCTTCCTGTCCTAGCTCTACTCGCTATATTGCACTTCTTATCCCTCCACAAACAGTAAGCCCCGTGTCCATCTTGTTTTTCTCCCCAGGATCTAGTGTAGTGCCTTGCACATGCCCACTATAGATATTTGCTCCTGAGTAAATAAATCAGGGTGTAAGTCTGAATTCTAGTCTCCAAGATATGTGTTCAGAGATCTTACACTTTGCCAAACTCTAAGGACTGACCAGAGTTCTCCAAACATCCCAGCCTTTTCTAATCCCTTCTCTCAGAATACTGGTCTTGCTTTCCTTGAGACGAGTTTGAACTGTCTTTGTGGTGGTTAAGAGACTCTGGGGTCAGATTGTCTGGTTCAGATCCTGGCCTTACCACCTACCAGTGATGTGATCCTAGGCGAGTTACCTATCCTGTCTCATTTTCCTTGTAAGCAAAATGAGGATAATGAGCATACCTACCTCATAGTGTTAACATATATGAAACATTTATGATAATGCCCGCCTCTAGTAATTTTTCCTATGGTGATGATGGTGAAATTATCAGTTTTGTATCTAGGAAAGTTGTCATATAACCCCTGCCCCCCCTTTTTAAATGCCATTTCCCATTCTAATATTTGCAGCTTTTTAGGCTAGAGTGATTCCTCTATCTTAGAATGAACACTAGTTTTGTTATGATCCTAGCCTAGGTTTGTTTAACATAAAAATTTGTTTTTAAACCCTTCTTTTCCTCTCTTCTTCTTTTCATAGAGTTTAATTCTCAAATAAATGTTTTTGCTTTGTTTTGCTTTAAGGAAAAAAGGAAAGAGGTTAAATTTCTAAAGGATTTAAAGGATAGATTTTTCATAAGCTTGTGGTCAGGCTTATAGTGGGTCCTTCCTCCGAATAGTGCTCTTTCCCTTTGGCTTTCCCACAGGATGGTGGCATAGGATGACAGTTAAAGTGACATCAGGAGCAGCTCTGCCATTCAATCATGGGATCTTGGGAAAAGTACATATCATTTTAGAAGCTTGGTGTTCTTTTATTTAATACTTACACCATAAGGTTATAATAAAGATTAAAGGACGCCTGAGTGGCTCAGTTGGTTGAGCAGCTGCCTTCGGCTCAGGTCATGATCCCAGCGTCCTGGGATGGAGTCCCACATTGGGCTCCTTGCTCAGCAGGGAGTCTGCTTCTCCCTCTGCATCTGCCTGTGTTCACTCTCTCTCCCTCTCTCTTTCTCTGACAAAAATAAAATAAAATAAAATAAAGATTAAAGGAAATAATGTATGTAGAATTTTAGCTCAGTGCCCAGCATAAAACAAAGTACTCCATCAATGGTGTTTCTTACTATCATTGCTACTTTTATTGGAGATTGGGATTAGAGGTGGGATGACTATCCCTTGGAATTTTCCTATAGATTGTTCAAGACAAATGAAGTCTCTACCGAGGGGTGGGAATGAAAGTCTTAGGGTTACTGTGTTACTGATTGCTTTTCTTGATCTGCTTTGCAAAGGCTTTAATTTTTCCTCCTCTGGAAGAGAAGATGTAGACGTGAGAACATTAGGAAATGGTAAGATTACAACAGCATCACTTGACTAGAACTAACTTTCAGACTATCACCCTTCTCAGACAGCAGGTTCGCTATTAAAACCAAAGTGGGCAGAGCCCAGAGCTTCTCCCATCGAGGAAGCTTTGTGGATTGTGGACCTACCTTTATAAAAGATACGATTATGTCTTAACAGGATTTATTTCTTAAGAGGCCATCCTTATTACATGCCTGTAGGTTCTAAGGGACTTTTATGTGCATTAACAAGGTGGTGCCTGAGTTTTTCCAAAAGTTCGCTTATTAATTGTTCCATTTGATAACATTTCAGCAGCACCAGTATAGCTTTCAAAATGCCCATCTTCATTTAAAAAGCGATTCTGCTCTCTTAGCCTCCATTTCTCTCATTTTACATTGTTGCATTACAAAAAAGATGATGAGAGTTAATCCTAAACTTGAGATTAATAGTCCCTTCCCCTTATGGAATCATAACTTTTCCATTTCACTAGTGGATTAGGTTTAGGAGAATGGATTTCAGTTTGGTATCCCTGGGCATTGCCATGTGTGGTAACGTTACCTTAGTGTAACCAAGTCAATTAGCAGCTCTTTGGATTTTATTTTATAATTAACAAGCCTTGTTCATGGACCTTTGGGAAAGCAGTCATTTTCACATACTGCCTGTACTGGGGTTTAGCAGCCTCCAAAAAGCCCCTTGATACTTTCACACATCCTTCCCTCCCCCAGATGTAGGCATGTCACTAAACTTTCAGTCCTCTAGAGCTCAACTCGTTTTTTCACACCTCCTAACCCTCTTGCATTAGCCCAAATGTTAACTCCATCAACACGTTTCTGTTTCATGACGGGGTGTGTGCTGCCAGGAAGGCCCTTTGCAATTGAGCTGGTGAATCCTCATAGAGTACATTTCACTTCACAAGAAATTAAGGAACTTCAGCAGGTAAACCACTTCATGACATGGAAATTGTCATGTTTCTGCAACTCTATAACTGGACGGGAGTTGCTAATTGTTTCTCTTTTTCTGCTACTACAGAAAATTAATATTTCATCTAACAAAATCCAAGTCCGTGACTTGCAGCTTGTCACAAGGTAAGAGTGGACTCACAGGAGATGGTCTCAGAAGGCAAGTTCTGGTTGTAGATGATTTATCTGTTAACAGAATTATCTCCAGAATATATAAGGAACTCTTACAACTCAATAATAAGAAAACAATGCAATTAAAAATGAGGGAGATGGTTAAGTGGGCATTTCTCCAAAGAGAATATACAATTAATGAATGAATACATGAAAAAAATGCTCAGTATCATTTGCCATTGGGAAAAGACATATCAAAACCTCAGTGATAGCTCACTGTACTCTCACTAGGATGGCTATAATCAAAAAGACAGAAAAAAACAAAAGTTGGCAAAGATGTGGAGAAATCAAAACCCTTGTATATTGCTGTGGGAGTGTATGTGTGGCCACTTTGAAAGACAGTTTGACAGTTTCTCAAAAGGTTAAACGTAGAGTTACCATTATGACCCAGCAATTCCACTTCTAGATATATACCCAAGAGAAATGAAAATGTATATCCACGCAAAGACTTCCACATGAATGTTCACAGTAGCATTATCCATAATAGCAAAAATGTAGAAACAGGGGCACCTGGGTGGCTCCATGGATTAAAGCCTCTGCCTTCGGCTCAGGTCATGATCCCAGGATCCTGGGATTGAGCCCTGCATCGGGCTCTCTGCTCAGCAGGGAGCCTGCTTGGCCCCTCTCTCTCTGCCTGCCTCTCTGCCTACTTGTGATCTCTCTCTGTCAAATAAATAAATAAAATCTTAAAAAAAAAAAATAGAAACAACCCAAATGTCCATGGACAATATATGGTATCTCCATACAGAGGGATTTTATTCAGTAATAAAAAGGAAAAAAGTCCTGATACATTCTCCAACATGGATGAACCTTGAAAATGTTATGAAGTGAAAGAAGCCAGATACCACATATCACATATTGTATGATTCTATTTTATATGAGATATTCAGAGTAGGGAAATCTATAGAGACATAAAGTCAATTAGTGGTTGTCAAAGGTTGGGGGAAGTAGGGCGTGTGAAATGACTGCAAATAGGTATGGAGTTTCTTTTTTAGGGTGATGAAGTATTCTAAAATTAGATTATGGTGATGGCTACACAACTCTATAAACATGCTAGAAATCACTGAATCATATAGTTAAAATGGGAATTGTACGTAAGTCTTATCTCAATAAAGCTATTTTTAGAGGAAGGGAAGTTTGGGGCAAGGCTTGTGTGTATTCTGTGTTTTTAGACAAACATCCCCCCCCCCCTTTTTTTTTTTTTGTTTAGAGAGGCAATAGGACATATGAAAGAAGGTGAAGAAGAAAAGACCAAGTCCTATAGTGCCTTAATATGGACAAATAACACCATACAGAAGAAAGACATTGAATTCCTAAATGACATAAAGGTAGTTAAGTGCTCTCTTTCTCATTTTTTGATTGCTTATAAAAGAGTTCTTTCACTTTTAGTTTATTACTAGCAAGTCACAGGCTTTGGGGAATGTGAGACCTCGCTTGCCATTTGCTGGTTGAATCATGGTGCAGTTCATTGGGCCTGTTTGAGAGACAGCATGCCAGTGATGAAGAGCCTGTCTCTGGGCACAGATCACTAGGATACAAATCCTGGATCTGCCTTTCATAGTTGTGTGACTTTGGACAAGTTGCTTATCCTCTTTATGCTTCAGTTTTTTCACCTATATTATTAGTTAGAAGAATGAAATTAGTTTAGTCATATGAAGCACTTAGAACAGTGTCTGGTACATAGAAAACCTCAGCAATCCTATTATTATATTTGGGCATCTATAAAAAGAAAATACAAAATAGAATTGATGCTAAGATTAAGTGCATAAATAAAACATGTTATACATTTTTAAGAAGGATAGTATATATGCAGCACCAATATTTTGGCACCTGCTAGGTTTCCCCTCCCATGAATATATCACTGTAGAGGGTCTGTCTATTTATTTGCATATTTCTTCCCACCTGTCCCCACCTCTTCCTGTAAAGATAATTTACTCTCAAATGCAAGGAATGAGCCTAAATGAGCACAGAGATGTGTACAGTTATCACAACATTGTTTAAATGGGCAATATTTTACAATAATCTAGGTGATCTACTAAAGGAGAATGGCTTAGTCTTATGGTTTATCTGTGTGATGAGCTATTATTGCTAGCCAGTTGTTAGAAATTATGAAGTAGCTGACTATTTATTGACAAAGGAAAATGTTCCTGGTAGGTGCTAAGGGGGAATAAAACAAGCTATAAAGAGTACATAGAGGGTGATACATTGTGATGTGTACACATATATATGACCACATAGAAAACAAATTGTATGGCAAAAGATACCATAAATGGAATTTATACTTATGAAAAATACAAACGCCCAATACAAAAATGTAGACAAAGGATATGAATAAGCAGCTGAAAATGAGCAACTCCAAATGCCAAGAATCGTCTGAAAAGATGTTCCACTTCTGGATTGAAGTAACAATAAGACCTCACTTAGTCCTCTGAAACTAACAACACCTTATGGGTGGCATGGAGGAGAAAGCTAGTTGTATACTTAGTCAGTAGAAATGTAAAGTGTTTAGCCTTTTTGGAAAACAATGTAGCGATGACTATAAAAACTAAAAATATACTGGTCTTCTACCCAACACTTTTACTACTGGCAATCTGTCCTGAAGAAATAAAACTCCAGTGCTTAAGGATATGTGTGCAAAGATGTTTACTTTATTCAAAGTGGCAAAATCAACAACACAACTAGAAACAAAGTGAATATCCTTCAAAAAGGAAAGGGAAGAACAAGCTGGAATATTATAAAGCTATTTAAAAAAACACAACAGCATGTGATCCCATGTAGTTTATGTTATTGTATGTATATATACCTAAAATTGTTGTAAAAAAAGGATAGAGGTAGGTCTATGTCTATGACTTAGAGAAACACCCAAGACATGAGAAAGAAAGTGAAGTGCAGAATCATGGTTATAGTGTAAGTGTTTTGGTGAACACGTACAAGTCATTTACCCGCTTAGACAAGTTTATTTCTAACCCGGAGGGCAGACTACATCACCTCCAGAGGGTCTCCAGGTCTCAAGTTTTGTGATTCTGTATCAAAAGCTGTTCGCTTTTGGTCCATTATCTGGGGCCTTTAGGATGATAGTTTAACTCTAGACAGATACCTTTAAGGTTGCAAAACAAATTTCTAAATCTCTATTCCATCACATGTACAAGTCAGTCAGAATGCTGAGGGGAAAATTAACTCATTTTAAAAATAGATTCAGGGGCACCTGGGTGGCTCAGTCAGTATAGCATGTGACTCTTGATCTTGGGGTCATGAGTTCAAGCCCCACACTGGGTGTGGAGTCTACTTAAAAAAAAAAAAAAATATATATATATATATATATATATATATATATTCATTATTTGGAGGTAGCCCAATTCAGAGCCAATTCAGAAATAATGCCGAATAATGCTGAAAGATGATTAGATGATTTTTGGAGGTTCAGAGTAAACAAGTCAGTGAAAAGGTCTCTCTTAATGGTTCACAGCCCACATAGACTGATGGGACTAGCTGACTTTTGATTTTTTGAGTTGGGGTTAAGACTGTTTTCAAATATTCCTATTGTCATCAAAAATAAAAAAACTGAGTTACTGTTCCATGTTGAGAAAGAGTCACTTCAAACTTAACTATTTGTCTCTTCTTTTTTAAGGGCAACCTATTTATAAGGGGAAAAAAAAACAAAACAACTTTTGTGTATATGTGTTTCTGAAAATTCAGCAGAAAGTGGCCAGCAGAGTGGAATGTTAGAGTAAATGGTTCCCTTGTATCTACTGAAAATAAATAGACACAAAACACATGCAGGAATGTGAGGTGATCAAGTATTATGTTGGAAGCCCAGCTCAGTTAGTACTTCCATTGACTATTCATGGTTCGCAGGCCTGCGAGTGAGTAGCAAGAAAGGAAACAGGGAGGGACGCCTGGGTGGCTCAGTTGGTTAAGCAGCTGCCTTCGGCTCAGGTCATGATCCCAGCGTCCTGGGATCGAGTCCCACATCGGGCTCCTTGCTCCGCGGGGAGCCTGCTTCTCCCTCTGACTCTGCCTTCCACTCTGTCTGCCTGTGCTCGCTCTCACTCGCTCTCTCTCTGACAAATAAATAAATAAAATCTTTAAAAAAAAAAAAAAGAAAGGAAACAGGGAGAAGAGCACGCCTTAGTCATGCATTTAAAACCAGCTGTTTCTGTACAGAGGCCATATCTGTACAGATGCCTTAACAGTTCAGCCTTGTCCTTTTTTTGCTTTTTGGCTGGAGAAATGTCAAACCTTATGGAGACAGCCTGTATTAGCAGAACAAAGTGCTTCTAAATTTGAAGCCTTAGAGAATCATAAAACCATGAGTTAGGAGGGGCCGTTGACTCACTGCTATGATCAAAACAGTCACACCATTTCAGGTATAGTCTTTGTCAGAACTTGCTCTTTCTTTCTTGGTGGAGAACTGGAGAGAAGGAAGACTAGACAGAAATCCTTCTCTACTTAGCCTGGTTTCAGGCACTCCCAAATCATGTAAATTAGGAAGGAGTTGTTCCAACAAGAAATGGCAGAAGATTCAAAGTTCTTATGAACCTACATTTCTTGTTATGCCCCATATCTATTTTTAAAACTTGGAATTAGTTGACCTTCTACAATATTAATCTCTGTTTCTTAATTATATATTTTGTGACAAAAGGAAATCTCTAATTATAAGAAAAATAAGCCCATGCCCGTGAAAAAAATCTGAATTGTAAAAAAGACATGCAGTATGATTATTCTAAAGTAACTTGAACTGGCTTACAAATACTGAGAGGTCCTGGTTTATTGTACACACTTCTTTGTAATTATTATATTGAAACATTACCCTAAACAGTGATGCAACTGTTAATTTTCTAGATATTTCTTTTCATATAATAACAGCAACAACAAAATAACCTTGTAAGTAGGTGCATGGTTGTCCTTAAAACATGCACACTGCCTATACACATCAGTGATGCTGAGGTCTCACCTTCTACAAACAGCCATTTCTCACCTCAGCTGTTAGGTCATCCGTTGGGTTGAGGGGAGAGGAAGGTAAGAATATGTCTTCTAGAAGAACTCTCTTAAAAGTGAAGGACAGGCTAGAACTCCAGGGTCCTACTCAATTTAATTAATTAATTAAATATTAGAGCAAAAGAGGCCCTGGGGATCATTTACCTCAAAGCCTTTTTAAAAATGGCATACTGGGGCCCAGTAAGTAACTATGGACGACGTTATGAGAAGTTCCACAGAGCCTGAACCTTAGGGAATACTATTTAGTATTCCCTATTACTATTATACTACTATACTACTACTACTATTACTATTATACTACTATTACAAGACTATTAGTATCTACCGTGACAGTGATAGATGAGGTCCTCCAAAGAAAACATCTGTGGTGGGCCATGGATGACAGAGGTGTTGAGACAGGCTTCCCTGGGCAGCAGAACTGACTCCATGATTGTGTAACACATCCTCCTCTAGGAGTTAAAGATCGACCAGAAAACACCTCTGCGGGTCCTTCACCGGAGGCCCCTGGCTGTGAGAACTCGCATCATTCACTCCATGGAGTCACACTATGTGGATGACCATCATTTCCGCCTCTATCTGAAGACTCAAGCTGGAACGTATCCTTTTGCCTTCCACATAGCAATACTCTAACCAGAACCCTGTTGGAAGAGTTCAGGCTGTCCTAGAAAACAGGTGCAACCTGATCTAGGAATGATTAGGGTAAGGATTAGGTTGGGGAAGAATCCTTTTTTGGGGGGCGGGGAAGGAGGGTTCTCAACTAATTTGTATCTTTCAAAATGACATTTTAAACCACGAGGCAGCAGCCAATAGAGCGTGAACTTTAAAAGTGTGTCACACAATGCTGACTGTATAGTGAATACTCAGGAAACAGTTTTGATTGATTCATTTATTGATTTGTCTCTATGCATTTTGCAAGTCACATTTTCATAACCACATTTGGGTCCTTTCAGCATTTTGAGCATTTGCCCCAAATCACTAAACACTGATAATAGATGGGAGTGGCCCTACTTTACGTACTGATCTTCACTTCATTTTGGCCACTGGCCCTAAACAAGAGAATAGTCCAGAAATGATCACTTGTTCATATGGTTCATATGGTTTGTGTTCACCTGTTTTGTGTGGTTTTGTATCCAATCTGAGTTTTTAGTTAAAATACATCAGGGAGTTGCCATCCATATTCATCCATATTTCATCAAATGAATCACATCAAAGAAAACCTTTTTACCCAATTCCAGCTTTTATTTTAGAGTGCTAGGTGAAATGCAGGGGTCTTTTGAAGAAACTAATGTCTTGATTTCAATCTTATTAAAACATTTTTAGGACCAGGCATATATATGTTACTTATGGGCTTAGCCAAGAAAAACTGTCTGCTAAAGCTTTAGATACCCTGTGGTTATACACAAAAGTATGCAAATTTTTCCACATATATTGCTCAATATGCTGAACTAGTTCATATGACTTACACCTCATCTTTCTGGAAATGAATAAGAACCATTCTGGCCCTTTTAACTGGTTGTTCTGGGACTTTTTGGTCATCTCCTCTCGTCATTGCTACTCGGAAGTAGCATTCTTGAAAGAGAAAAAGGATAACAAATGTTGAGTAAGTATGAGTGAGTTCAGCAAAGAAGGCAGTTACTAAATAATTACGTCTTAAGCTTGACTGAAAACATTTGGTGAAAGTAGAGTGAATACACTTTCAGAAAGTGAGGAGGACATAATATCAGAATATTCATGGTATAAGTTTTTTATTTGTCATCTGAGAATAAACTTATTTTTCCTATTTGAATTATATTAAATTTTTATACTAAGTGCCAGTTTATAGAACACAACATAATACTGAACGGGTTTTTACTGAATGCTAGCAAAATTGTATCTTTCGGATAACAATTTTTAAGGCTGTAGTTAAGTCCTATGTAAGGAATGTTAATGTAATCTTAATAAGTAATTCCAGGATTGGCCATTGATATCAAAATTTGAAGACCAACGAGGGAAACATGAAATCGCCCCTTTCAAAAAAGACTTAATTCTCTTGCTAACCATGTAAGAGTGCAAACAGCTAGGGCGCCCGGGTGGCTCAGTGGGTTAAAGCCTCTGCCTTTGGCTCAGGTCATGATCCCAGGGCCCTGCATCGGGCTCTCTGCTCAGCAGGGAACCTGCTTTCCTTCCTCTCTCTCTACCTGCCTCTCTGCCTACTTGTGATCTCTCTCTGTCAAAAAACAAAAACAAACAAACAAAAAAACTGCAAACAGCTAAAACTTAGGCCCCTTGATAATCCTTTGGAAAGGCCTTTATCAACAACTAAATTGATATTCTTATTGTCCCTCCCATCCTACTGCTATTGTGTCACTGGGTCACATTACCAGGAAAACTATCATTGGAGTCACTGTGCGTGACCCTGTGGAAACCTCTCTTAAATGGGCCCAAAAGATGACAAAATGTAATCTGTGGCAAAGAAAAAATAGCAAAGGTTGTTTTGTTTTGTTTAGCATTGAAGTACAGTTCATTTTAAAAATCCATATCCAGGGTTGCTTGGTTGGTTCAGGCAGTGGAGCATGGGACTGTTTTTTTTTTTAGTTTTTAAAAAAAGATTTATTTATTTGACAGAGATCACAAGTAGGCAGAGAGGCAGGCAGAGAGAGAGGCAGAAGCAGGCTCCCTGAGCAGAGAGTCCGATGCAGGGCTTGATCCCAGGACCCTGGGATCATGACTTGAGCCAAAGACAGAGGCTTTAACCCACTGAGCTACTCAGGCGCCCCACTCTTGGTCTCGGGTTATGGATTTGAGCCCCACATTTGGGTGTAGAGATTACTTTAAAAAAAAAATTTCTTATTTCAATGTTTTATTTAAATTCTAGTTAGTTAAAAAATCAAAACAAAACAAAACTTTAAAAAAGTCCATATCCAAACCTTAGCACTTGGTGATGAGCTAAAGGAAAAAGAAAGGCATGACTTTGGTAAGTTTGATGTAAACACAGGTGCCAAGTCCTGCTGTTAGCTTCCAGGCTGGTAGGAACCAGTCTGCCAAAGCTTGTTTTCTAAGACACACATCATGGGTCACAGCTCAGAAATAACCTCTCGCTTGTAACATTTCTGCTTTCTTCTGTCATTTCCCTTTCACCTATCAAATCTCACCAGTTAGCTAGCATAGCTATCTCCATTGTTTCCTTAAACAAAGCCCAGCTACATTAAAGAGTTTGTACATGGAGACTTTGGGAGAACCAAGCCGAACATTGGCTCTCTAATGAATGTGACCGCAGACATTCTTGAGCTGGATGTCGAGGTAAAGCATTTTATTGTGGAAGTAGCTGTTTGTACATTGAATTCAGCCAAGGTTATGCTTTTTGGGGGGGTGGGCATTAAGCCAAATAGGTATCTATCTCCACTCATCTTAATGGGTATTTGAAAATGGTCAAAATCTCACAGTAGCATTGTATTGCAGGGAGGGACCGTCTTTGGAATTTTTATCTTCTTAAAAAATACAAGATCTCATTGATGATCTTTGGAAATATATAGCTAATTTACATGGGGCATGAGATCTTAAACCCTTAAGTGGGTCAAGGAAGTGAAACTTAAGAACCCTTCATATGTCCTTCAGACTCTACGGAGTTCATTCCCATAACTGTTTTGTTTTACAAAAAATTTAAGGCAGGCTACTCAGAAACACACATTCAGGACAGGGATAGAAAATGGGATCAGCCGATGTTTACTGGAACAATGAAAAAAATAAAATTAAATTAAAAAAAAAAGATTTTAAGCAGAGGTTAGGTGATCCTGGTGGTGTATATTAAAAGAGGGCATGTATTGCGTGGAGCACTGGGTGTGGTGCATAAACAATGAATCTTGGAACACTGAAAATAAAATGGAAAAAAAATAAACACACACACACAAAATAGGACCCCTATTTATCATATACCACATCATATCATATCATATCATATACCACATCATAGGACCCCTATGCTGTGGGATAAATTTTCTGCTCCTAGGGTCTGAATTGAAACAAGGTTAAATTCTTAAGTATTTAAAAGAGTGGATTTAATAGGTCCTTCTGGCAGTTCTCCATAAATATATTTTCTCATTTGACCGTCAGTAGGTACTAAGTCACAACTTGTGCTCCTTGATGAATATCTGATGGAGAATGGGGTCCCTCTCCCATGCCTCCCCCCCTGCATAAAGAAAATATTAGGAGGCTAGTGTTTTGCACTTGGGATTATCAGTTACCAAAAGAAATGGGTTTAGTGGCCTCGTGTGCAAACAGCTATGGTAATCCCATGATCACTTGCGCATCATCGGCTTACTGGCAATTCTCGAGGGCTTTCAGATTAGATTGTACACAGCTCCTGCATTCAGCCATCGATAGCACCTTCAAGGTTGCAGGGAGCATTCTCAGAGGGACTGTTATTTTGAGGAAGACAGCCTCCTGTTAAAGTAAATCTCAACTGCATTCATCTTTGATCTTAGAACAATTTAGCAATGTTAGAGTCACAGGCCAGTGCTCCTTATCCATGTTTGTTCATTGAAAACACCTATAGAGCTCTACAAACCTCCCCTGTTTTCAACACTTACAAGACTGTGACCTGAAATGTTTAGTTTCAGGCATGAGAAATAACCCATTAGCTTATATATGGGTGTTCAGTATGTGGCTGTGTTCTGAAACAAAACCAAAATACCTTCTTGGATTTCTAAAAGATATGCATATACACACACAACAGTTATTTGGGCTTTTCTAATAAAATTTCCTGATTTTGGCAGTGACTCATAGATTGATTTTAAATATCACTTGTGGTAAAGCATTTTGAGTTTTAACAAGACATGGGTACAGTGGACTTTTTTAAACTTCTCAAATTGGGTCTTCTACGGTGGTTCAAGTACTTCTGAAAGCCTAGGATGTGATTGTTGTATGTGGAGAAAAAAAACAGTCTGCTACTGTAGTTTTATTATGACTTAAATCAAGGCTTTGTTCTAGAAGAGTCAAACCAAGTGAGTAGAGACAGATAAATCTGATTTTAAAAGAAACAAGAAACAAGAATTCTGAAATGATATACAATGATCATTTATCCTTTTCTAGTTCCAGGTGATCTTTCATACTCATTTGTTTCTCATTCGGTTGCTAAGTTACAAATAACAACCCTAAGTGTATAGACTATTTGAGTGCTTGTTAAATGCAAGATGAGACAATGGAAATGATCTGAAGAATAAAAGTTGCAGAGACGTCTGAGGGAAAGTTGGTGTTGTCCCTGAAATTGTTACTTTACCTGTAAATAACATTTATAAAATTTAGATGTACTCTAGTCTCTTCTTGGCCAAAAGGTACGATTAATATAAACAGCTGAGCAACCATTCAGATACAGACCTTGGGCCCAAGAATCTTAAGGCTGACCATGGGTTTTTGAGTGTTGAACTGTGGTATTCAATGACTTTTCTTCAAATTTAACTTCTGCTGTGGCCTTACATTAAAACTATTAAGTTTATACATTACCAGCAAATGCTTACTAGAACAGTAATATGTTTTCATGTCTTGTTTCCTTCCTTCTAGTCTGTAGATGTTGACTGGCCCCCTGCTCTGGATGACTAGCTTTCAAATGTGGAAACAGAGTAGGGTTTTCGTGGAATGATGCAGACCTCCATTCAGCATACACTGTATAATGGCTATTTACTCACCATTGCAGTGTCTTGGAAACCATTTGGATCATGTTGATCTATGTATTTTAAAACCTTTTGTAACATCTCAGGATCTATGTATGTGTATATGTTGTGTTAAATGTTCTAAGGATGTCTTAGGATTTTTCTTGTTCCTTCTCCAAACCCTACACGCCAGACTATGAATAATGAAAACATTCTCTTAATTCTTTCATTTAGAGACGTACACAAACAGGATACATTCTCTGATAATTTGAGGGGCTATCATTTGCAAAATTTCTCTCCACAAGACATACCATCTTCAAAATCATGTTCGAACTTTCTTAAATGGTCTTGATAAAAGTTATATCTAGATTTATACAGCACAGTATCCTATAATATTCTAAGATATCAAATGCAAATCTAACATCATTAATATTTTTCCCAGTAGGCTTTAAGCAAGATATTACCAACATAAGTACTTTTTGATACAATCTGTCACAATCTTAATGACTTCAAGTAACTATTTTGATAACTTAAAAATATCAGTACTTTTCCTGGGGAGGGAAAATGAAACCTTAGGAATTGAGGCATACCCTGTTAAGAGACTTCCATAAATTACTTTTAAATAAGGAGACACAAGTGCCTTCAGTAACTTCAAACCCAGGGATAAGATTTTGAAAAACTAGGATTGCTAAACAATCTGCTATTATTCCAGAGTGCTTCAGTGTATTATCCAATTTCAAACGTCTTCATCAAGTGGATAAGATATTACAATTTCCATTTTATAAATATGAAAACCAAAGAATGAATGTTAAATGATTTATCTAAAATCGTTAGTTACTTCAATATCAGGGGCTAAACTGAAGTTTCCTGGTCTCTAAGGTCCTTTCTTAATAAATCTTGTTATTGAGTACCTATTTTATGAAGGAGGCACCTGAGAATGTCATTTAAATGCACTAACCAAATAAATAAATAAAATAATTAAAATGAACAAATAAAACAAATGCAGTAAGCATCAGAGATGACTTTTGGAATTTAGATACCAAATCAAGGAGGTTGCCAAAAAATAGCCCAAGTATATATCATATGATCTTATATGACTACTATTTGTTAATAAGTTAATCATCAGTTGGTACTATGAAGAGGAAAAAATGAAATAAGCTAAATCTAAAGAAAATGGATGGGTCATTAAGAGAAACATTTCAGCAATCTCATTAAAATTTCAGGCTTAAGTGTATTTTCTATCATCCTGATTTAACTATCTGAGCTTATTTTAGAACACATGTGACTTGGATAGTATTGGCTGATTGTTTCCCATCTCTTCATTAAATATACTTCATAGATTCCAAGATGTATTATTCATTTATCAGGAAAATTGTTTGACATTTAGAAGTTTCATATGTGAATACTAGCAAATAATTGTTTCACTATTTTCAATGCCAGAAAACAAGAAAGGGATAATAGAAATAAACTTCTGATAAACAGGTAAGAACTTTTGTGTGAATGTTTCTCCCTTTTTGGGAAAGTTTTGCTACAAAAAAGATTTAAATAACTTGGGAGATAGTGTTTTCCATGTTTCTTTTTGGCTCAGCTTTGAATTTAGTGGAATCTGAAAAATGGAAAAATTAAAAACCTCTTTAACAGATTTTTAAATTTCTATTCCTGACATTATGCAAAATTTCCAGCAAAAAGTAGACATTAGCTTATTCCATATGTTCATATATTATGAGACACAGGTTGTTAAAAATCAATGTAGGTCTTTGTTTTATGCAAGAACTGAGAACATTAAGTAATGAAAGTACTATAGTTTCGCTTTTGCCTATATACAATTATTTTAATTAGTTTTGTGATCTTTTCTCATAGCTTTATTTTGTAATTTTTTTTCCTTTTCAAAAATTTTTTAAAAATTCTAGTAACATATAGTGTACTTTTGGTTTCAGGAGTAGAATTCAGTGATTCATCACTTACAAAAAACATGCAGTGCTCATCATAACAAGTGCCCTCCTTAATACCCATTCACAGCTTTATTTTTTTTTTCAAACTTTCATTTAAATTCTAGTTAAATATTTAATAAAACATAGAGAAAGAGCCCCTTTTTATTTCTTAGTATTTCTTTGTCCCAAATATAGTCTATGATTTAGTTTAGGAAAAACATCAGCTCAACTCTGAATACCTGGAGAAGCCGAAAGAAAGAAAGGAAAAAAAAGAAAGAAAGAAAGAAAAGAAGAATTTCCCAAGTAAGCAAGTAAGATAACTGGTTACATTAACAAGTTATACGAAATAAACTTAGAAGTTAAATTTTGATTTCTAAAGAGAAAAATCTTATTTATCTTACTTAGGCTAATCTTTTCTTTTGAAGCTTTATTCTTGATTTTTAAGCCCAAATAATGAGAATGAACTTTGATGCAAGGTTTTCTGATTTCTAAAACTGGTACCCTTTTGGAGCCTGGGTGGCTCTGTCTGGTAAGTGTCTGACTTTTGATCTCAGCTTAGGTCTTGGACTCAGGGTAGTGAGTTCAAGCCCCACATTTTTTTTCTTTAAAAAAAAAAAAAAAGATGGTACTTTTATTATGGAAAAAAATACTGCTTTTATGATACTCATTTAATTGTTTTCATCTTGAAATAATTTCAAACTTACAGGAAAGGTGCAAGAAGTACGAAGAAATACCCACCCCCCCAAACCACTGAGCTGGTGATGCTCTGTCACCAGTGAATGTGAATACTTTAGCATACAATTTCTACAAACAAGGACATTCTTCTACTTCGCCACAATAGGACTATCAATTCAGGATGTTAACCCGGATATTGCAACCATGTAATCCACAGAGCCCACTCAAGTCTCACTGGTTGTTCCAATAGTAACATTTCATGGGCAAGGGATCATGCTTTGCACATAAATGCTTTGCACATAAGTCCTCCACCAATCTGAAACAGTTCGTCTTTCCTTGGCTTTCATTATTTTAACATTTTTGAAGATTTCAGGTCAGTTATTTTGTAGATTGCTCTTCAATGTGGGTTTGCCTGATGTTTCCTTTTTATTAGTTTGAGGTTGTACCTTCCTGGCAAGAATACCACATAAGAGGTATTATCTTCTTATCAGGTGTCCTACAATTTTGATTTATGCAGTTACTGATGACTGGATTTTAATCAGTTAATGAAGGTCGTGTCTGCCAAGCTCCTCTACTTTTATAGTTACTCTTTTTTCCCTTTAATTAGTAAGTATTTTGTAAGGAAACCATCAAATGTTGATCTACTAGTTTTAGCATTTACTGAAGATTTGGCAAAAACCGATCTAATTCCACCATTCCTTCTCCATTTATTTGCTTAGCTTTCCACTGAAAGGCAGAACTTTCCCTTCTTGTGGATTTGTGGCTTCCTGTTTTGTTTGACAGGTCATAATAACAAATGCAAATGCATACATGCACACATAGTACATTTCTTTACATATATTGAAAATTGGAAGTTGTATACCAATACATCCAATTTCAACCTTATTCTAATTTTCTCCCCCCCCCCTTTTTAAAAATTTATAATACCTTTCTCTGACAGAAATCTGGCTCCCACTAGCCTTAATATATTTACTTGATAGATCAGTTCCCCTCATAAATAACCAGTCTACTCTTGCTGCATCCTTATTCCAGATCCCTGAGAGTCTCCTCCATACTACTGCCCTCAAATGTGCTCCTCCTGTTTCACCCTGTATCCCATACTGGGCCACCACCTTTGGCCCCTGTGGTAGTACCTACCTGTACCTTGCTCAGAATACGTAAATGATGTTTGTCCTGAATTATAGGGAGAGAGGCAGGAAATAAGTCAGGAAGGCAGAAAATGAAAATCTTTTAAAAATGCATTCTAGTACTCTACAGAAATTATCATTTCAAAGGATAGTTACATGTGCAGGTATTTTCAGCTATAGCTTTCCGTAAAAATGCCTAATGTTTCTAAGCAACCAAAATACCCTTCCCAGGGAGGATGGTATAAATAACAAAATCTCACCAATATTTTTAAAGTCAAATCACAACAAAATTTTAGGAATTTTAAAGTTTTTCCATTTATTATATTACCACAAAAAAATCACTGTATACAGAGATATTACAAAGGTAATAAAATATTCTGTACAACAAAAAGGATTTTGACACTTTACAAATGATTGCAATCTTTTAAACGCATTTAACATTAAATAATTTGAGAACTTTAAAAATTCTTTGAAGGGGTGGGGGTGGGAGGTTGGGGGAGCCTGGTGATAGGTATTATGGAAGGCATGTATTACATGGAGCACTGGGTGTGGTACATAAACAATGATTTCTGTTACATTGAAAAGAAATTAAATAAAAAAATACTTTTTTCAGTATCTCTAAATTTATTATACTCACTAAAAAGCATATTGAAATACTGAGCACAGTAAAAAACAGAATAGTGCCATTCTGTAAGGTTCTGAATTCATCAGTTAGGAGTTTTCACTACATTCTTTTAAAACATGTCATCTCTAAAGGGTTTATCTGGTCTGAACCATGACCCCAATGAAGTCTCCTGAGAGACTTCTATACATTGATCTCCAAATACTCCATCTTAACCTATTTCTTACTACATTTTAGGCAAAGCTATACTTTTTAGGCAGAGCTATACTTCATTATCTAATGAAGATAATGAAGAAGAAAAATAGGTAAGATGTTTACTTTCATCAAAAACTTGTACTTGTATTTACTCTGCTGATACCTCTGAAAACCCAATTTATTGAAGCACCAACATAGAAGATTCTTCTTGGGGAAAAGGAATGAAGGCCTTTACGAAGAAAATAGGAATGAAGGAGGGACAAATGCAAGACATTTTTATGAGGCAGAATTTAAAAGACTTGATAACTAAGTAGGACAATGAGGGAGAAAAGGAATAAAACATGATTCTGAGGTTCTAATTAAGTATCTTGGATGGCAGGGTAAATGATAATGCCATTGTAGGGAATGCAAAGTAGGGAATGCAAAAGGGGGACGCAGTTCATAAAGGCATTTGTGTAGCGTGAGAGAAAGCTGAAACTGTAGGCACTGATGAGGTCGGTCACCCAGGGAAAAAATAGCACCAAATGAGGGCTGGGGTTGAGATTCTGGGAAAAAAGTCAACCTCCGAGAGGAATCTTATCTACCACAGAAACCTCGGAGGAGTATCCAAGAAGGGAGTAGCCAATAGGAAAAAAGGTTATGGATAGGTCAGGCAGAATAAGGACTGATAAAAAGACACCAGATTTGACAAGGAAAAGTGTCTCTGGTCACTTTTCCCAGAATATCATAAGAAAACAGTAAGAGGGGGCACCCGGGTAGCTCAATCAGTTTTATGTCCAACTCTTGATTTTGGCTCAGGTCATAATCTCAGGGTCAC
Source organism: Mustela nigripes (assembly GCF_022355385.1). Taxonomy (NCBI): domain Eukaryota; kingdom Metazoa; phylum Chordata; class Mammalia; order Carnivora; family Mustelidae; genus Mustela; species Mustela nigripes. The sequence goes on from NC_081563.1 coordinate 61,428,881, forward strand.
AAGATGAATGCCAGTTCGGGTGCTTGCAACCTGCTTCATATTCTCTCTCTCCCTCTCTCTCTCTGCCCTTCCACCCACTCTTGAGAGTACACTTGCCTGCATGTGCCACCCCCCACCAAAAAAAGAGAAGAAAAAAAAAAAAGAAAAGAAAAAGAAAACAAAAGTTGGTGAAAGATAAGTAAGCTAAAGAATGACTGGGAGCAGAGGAAATAGAAGCTGAAAGTATTTCCTGAGTCCGGATGTGAAGGAAGGAACATGAAGGTAGTAGGAAGGTTTTTGTTTTCTTTCTTTTAAGGTTAAAGAAAATGTTTACCAAAGTTATACAAAGAAAACCACCACTAAATGGTGATATGAGGATACAGAAACAAGATGGGAGACAGAGCAGGGTCCAGGGTGCAAGCAGAATGTAGAAAGGCAGAGGGGCACTTTTTCCTCAGAAACTAAGTGTGAAAACACAAATACATTTAGAGATAGATGAGAAACAGGTTGCCAAATTCTTTTTATATTATAAAATAAACTCTATGATCAGTAAGTAGCACCCAAAAAATAAAAAAAATATCCACTGGAAATACTTTAAACACAGATGTAGCAGTACCTCAATTCAGCTTACATGGGGTGGGGGGTGGGGGATGGGGGAACGGTGGACAAAACACAACCCTGCAAAACAAGTCAATTGCTTATTTAATGCAAAAATCCAGATTTTCTAAAGTCTGTGTTTAAGCTGGCCAGTGCTAATTATTATAAAATTACAGGATTCTGTATTTTTTTTTAAAAAGCTTACTACCTATCGACCACTATCTGGAAATATCCTGGGTTCATTCATATTTTGAACAGAAAAGAAATGATGCCTTCCAAGGTATTCTTTCTCCCTGGTAAATTCTTCTAAAGTATGTTACATGCTTATGGTCTTTAAAATTATATAACAAATGTTTCATTTTTAAATCATAATTTCTGAGAAATATTAATGGTACTTAGGTGTCTTTAATCTTTTTCTTCTTCTGCTTCCTAGTCTATCCTAACCCCAAGTTTTATCTTGCTCTCTTTCCCAGTTCCCAGTATCATTCAACTCAGATTTTTTTTAGAGATTCATACATTCAGACATTCATACATTTCCCATTTTGATTGTTCCAGTAAACTTACTGGTTTGGTTGGACACTGCATAAATGAAATGACACACTGTTTCTAGCTCAGAACATGCTCAACATTTATGGTGGGCTCTAGGTGTAAAATAGAGTTCAGTTACTTAGCATCATGACAACTCCATCACAACTAAGATTACTGCCTAAATTCTACCATCATTTTGCAACTGGGATTACTTTGCTTTCAATAGTTTGGATTACCGTTATTAAACCTTGACCTGAAGGCGTATGGTTCTGACATAAACCCAATGTCACATTAAATAGAATTATAAAAATCATGAACATCTAATAATTAAAGCTGTTCTTTCAAAAAATAAAGTTCTATTAGTAGTACTTTGAACATTCAATATTTGCTAAGTGCTTAATATGAGGCAGAGCCTGTCCTACAAACTGGGAATTCAACAAACGAAACATAAAAATTTTTACCCTTGTAGAACACAGATTCCAGTAAAGGAAAAAAAAAATTAAAATAAAAAATAAGTGCGTAGTAAAGGTCAGACCTGGTAAGTGCTACAGAACAATATAAAGGAGAGGAGACACGGAGTACTGATATGTACAAACTCGAGGAAGGCCTTGATCAGTATTAGATGAGTGAATCTGAAGGATGTTAAGAAGTGAACTACACATGTATCTGAGAGAAAAATAGTTAAGGCAGAGAGGACACCAAGTACAAAGAGTCTGAGGCACGAGTATACTTGGTGTTTTTGAAGAGAGGCTATGAGAATGCCTGGAGCTGAATGAGAAGAAAACGTTAAGAGATGAGACAGGAGACTAAGTATGTATGAGCCTGCCAATTTTAAGGATGCTGGTCTCTACTCTGAGTGGGAATGGGGAGCCACCGGATGGTTTTGAGCATGTGAATGATACCATTTGACTTGTTTTAAAAATACTCTTTCTGGCAACTTTGGGGAGAAGAGACTATAGGGGCACAAGGATGTAAGAGCATCTTTTGAGGCTATAGCTTCAAACTAGGCAAGAGATGATATGACAGTGGCTTAGAAGAGGAAGTTAATAGTAGAGGTCAAAAGAGGTGGTGAGCTTTGGGTATATTTTGAAGTCAGGGCCTACCAGATTTGCTGATGGATTGAATCTGGGAGAGAAAAGAATCAAGGATGACTCCATGGTTTTGGACCTGAGCAACAACAGAAGCATAGCACTGCTATTTACTAAGTTGAGGAAGACAAAGGAGAAGGAAATTAGGAGAAAAGATCAAGAACTCAGTTTTGGATATGTTGAATCTGAGCTAGATTTTTGTTCATTAATGGGATTCTAAGTAGAGATGTCAAATAAATAGTTTTACATACACATATAACCTCCAAGTATGAAGGTCAGAGGATAAGTCTAAGGTAAGGATAAAATTGATAAGTCTAAGGTAAGGATAAAATTGATGAAATTGGATGAGATCACAGTGAGTGAGGAAACACAAGAAAGAAGAGAGGTCTAAGAAAACTTTCACCTTAAAGACATGGGTATAAACCTAAAATCATAAGCAATTTTAAAGGTAAGGATTTAAACCATCCAAAATGTAGAGAACTTCCCCTACCTTAAAAGTTCACTTCAACTCTCTTCTGTCCAAGTTAGAATTTTTTTTTTTAAAGACTTCATTTATTTAAGAGAAAGAGCGTGTGTGTGCACAAGAGCGAGCATGGGCAAGGGAGAGGGAGACTCAGACTCCCCACTGGGCAGGGAGCTTGCTGCAGGGCTGGATCCCAGGGTCCCTGGGATCATGACCCCAGCCAAAGGCAGATGCTTCACTGACTGAGCCACCCAGGCGCCCCCTGTCAAGTTAGATTCTTAAAGATTTAAAAATTCTTGGCTTATAAGTAACTCTAAGAAACTCCAAGAAGCCTCAGAAAACCCCTTAGGGGTCACCTTGGCCTATAGGTCTCAAAAATAATAATGAAATCATTTTTCTAATGACACAGTCATTACAGGTTTTACCTTAAATTTGCTTCAAAGCAAATATCAGTTAATTCATTTAACTAAGAACACATCAACACCATATAAAAAAAGTATAAAAAGGTGTATTTGGAAGAATTGGAGCCTTGCTCTCATTTTCTTCTCAAAGACAGAATTCCCTGCACACAGTATCAGGTCACATGTTTCAAAAAGAAGAAGCAGTTATGTCCTCTTAAATTTCTATTGCAGAATTTCCCTATAGGATACTTTCCAGCTTTGAATTCAATATACCCAAACAACCATTTAAGTTTTACAAATTACCTTGAAAAAAATCAAATGCAAATGAGTCACTTAATTGCTCATTCTGCATAGTGCCAATACTAGAATACTGACTATGAACAAAACCATGACTGTTTGGATTAGTACCATTTGATGGTCCTGACTCATTTATCATACTGTTATCTGTACAGTTGAAGTCAGATCTCTCAAATGCCTCTGGCTGTGGAACAAAAGCAGCTGTACTGGAACCAGCGCTGGCTGGCATACCGGGAGAGGACATCTGATGGAGCTGTCTCAAGTCTCTTGGGTCTAACACTGAATTACATGAGGGGTTTTCGAGATTCATGCTCACAAGTCTCGGATTATCATTCTCCCTCATGCTGTCACTACTAGGTGTCATCATATTCATAGGGCAATTCGGCAGCAGGTTGCCATCAGAAATACCATATAAATCAGCTGGTGACATGGATGGTGCTTCCATTCTGCCTATGTCATTTGCATTGTTATAAATACAAGCATTAGAGGCATTCAGATCACTCTCAAGAGGCATTTCCAGATATTGCGAGATACCTTGTGGATGAGAGGAAAGTGTCCCTGTTGAAAAACCACTCAGTGGATTTGTACTAACTGCGCGCGAGGTAGGCTGGGCCCCACCTGACCAGCTTGAAGAAGGTGGAGACACCATTGAAGGTATGGGTGGAGTATGCTGTGACAGTGCATTTGAGATTGACGCAGGTGAGGAATAGTAGGAATCTCCTTGACTCGAAATGCCGGAAGTCCTGGGTATTTCTGTCAAAACTGCACCATGAGAAAAGTTTGATTCTGTGGGGAGGAAATGTATTTTTACAAACTGAAATGAAAGTATAAAAAATATTATCTCTAAATTAAACTTGCATAAACATACTGATAAAGAAAATTTCCAAGCAAACTGATGTAACATTTTAGATAAAAATATTAAATAGCACTAAATTATTGTAAGAGCCCAAAGCTGAATTCTGTAACACTATTTTACAAATACCTATAAAATAATTCTGTTAAGTTATCTTGTCAGAGATAGCTTCATTAAATAATGAAAATTTAGCTTCTGAGGCCCTATAAAGTGAAAAATAAATCAGAATTTCAGGGATGCCTGGCTGGTTCAGTTGGTAGAGCATGCAAATCCTGATCTTGGGGTCGTGAGTCTGAGCTCCAAGCTGGGCATAGAGATTACTTAAAAAAATAAAGCATTTAGAAAAAATCAGAATTTCAGTTAATGGGAATCTAAATAGCCAAAATAATTTCATATTCACTACTTTTAGGAGAAAATAGGGGGATGGAGGAAATGCTCATTAGGGATACATAACTTGCTAAGATATATTAAGATACAACTCTAGGGGCACCTGGGTGCCTCAGTTGGTTAAGTGTTTAACTCTTGATTTCAGCTCGGTTCATGAGTTCAGCGTTGTGAGACTGGGCCTGGAGTCAGGTTCCCCACTGGGCATGGAACCTACTTAAGATTCTCTCTCTCCCTCTGCCCCCTCCCCTTTCTCTGTCACTCTCTCGTCAGGTCTCTAAAAAGAAATATATATATATATATATAATTCTAAGGTACTATAAAATTCCCAGTCAGGTAAAAATTAAAGATTCTGTATTTATTTATATAGTAAATTACTGCTATACATACTAAAAAGCACAGGTTTAAGAATATAAAGGGAAGAAGAGACTTCTAGTTAAATAACCCTGGTTCAATGATTTAAACCAGAGGTTCACAACTTTTTTTTTTTCTGTAAAGGGCTGAATATTTTATGGTCTGTGGGCCATACAGCCTCTGTTGGAACTACACAATTCTGCCACTATCATGCAAAAAAAAGTAGCCATAGACAATATGTAATCAAATGAGCATGGCTGTGTTCCAGTGAAGCTTTATTTTTAAAGATAGGCAACTCGCCAGATCCAAACCATTTCTTCCATGACATACTGTAATTAAATAAAATTACCACCATATGAACAAATGTAATTTCTCAAACAATAAATCCCAAAAACATAATCATAGTTTCCAAGAGGACCTTAAGAAGTGGAGGAGATCAATTCATTTAATATTCAAAGCATGAAAAAAGTTGTGGGCATGGAAAATAGCAAAGAAGCAGTTTTTATTCCTAAGAATGGAATTCCAATATATTGGGCAAAGCACTGGTCTTTTGACCATAAGGAATACTCTGTAGGATAAAATACCTTTTTTGATGAATCTTCCTTCTCCAGTTGATCCTAGGGTAACAGGTCTAGGTCTTTCAGGAAAATTAACTGCTGGGATAAAGTTTTTCCATTATTAAGCAATTTAAAAAAGAACATCAGTTAAAATTTGGAAAACTGAATAAAGCAAAAAACCCAAAATCTATTTAAATACAAATCAATCCAAAGTACTCTTACCACAATCTTGCCACAATTTCTGGAAAAGTAGAGTTGTTTTTTGTTTCTTTGCTTTATTGCCATAAGTATCTAGTTAAAAAGAAACCAGGAAAGCATGTGAATCATCATAGGTTTATGCTGTTTCTCCTTTAACAAATAAATAGGTATTGTATTCCCATAAGGTGCGTTAAACAAATGTATACAATCTGGATTTAGTAAGTGTTGCAGAATGTGTCCCAAGTCAGTAGTAAAGGGTATAATACTCATCTTGTTTTCTTATAACACCTATAAGGCAACAATATCAACTAATGCAATAAGGGCAGATAAGGACAAAACCAAAATGGAGACCACTCTGAATGGCAAGCTTTTCAACTATAAAAAGGGCACAATAAGGACAAAAACAGAACTTCAAATATACAATAAATTTTGATAAACAGTTCAGATACTCTGAAATTATTCTAGATTCCTTTCCAAAGAAAGAGAGGCAAAGAGCAGAAAAATCAATTGATTTAAAAAAAAACTGAAAACTTCCAGGAAATAAAATGTAAATTATGAATAAACCGTACTGTATCCAAATATATCTTACAAGAGAACTAACTTTAAGAAATATGACCACCAAGAAGTCATACCTTTTTCATCTGGCAGATATCTAAAATCCATAGATTCACTAACTTCCTGGTCAGAAGGTCTCCGCAACTGCATTTTTACTGTCACTGGTTCTGTTATCGCTCTGCAATATGGTGGAGTCTTAAAAACAATGGCTACTTGACGGTGTACATCAGCTTGTGAAAAGATACCTTTTGCTTCCCAGTCGTTCAATACAAACCGAACTTCTATATCATCTAGTGAACACGAAAGCAAAGGAATAGCAATGGAAAACAAAATCCATCTATTAATCTAAAATATAGACGGCCCCTAATTGATCATGGTTCAACTTCACAATTTTTTGACTTGATTATGGTGTGACAGTGATATGCATTCAGTAGAACATGTATTTCAGATTTTGATAAAGATCAAAATCAAAATCCAGGCTAGGGATAGGCTGTATGACACTCTGAAGATGCTGGGCAGTGGCAGCAAGCCCCATGAGCTACATGACCAGGAGGGTAAACAACAGATACACTCACAACTGTTCTGATTTTCACTTTCAGTACTTTCAGTTTTCAATAAATTATGTAAGTTATTCAACACTTTATTATTAAAGTAGACTTTGTGTTAGGTCATTTTACCCAATTGCAGGCTAATGTAAGGGCATGTTTAAGGTACACTAAGCTAAACTATGGTGTTTGGTACATTAGATGTATTAACTGCACTTTCAATTTAAGATTATTTTCAATTTACAGTGAATTTATCATGGTATTAGATCTGTATATTCTAAATTCAATGAGACAAATAAGTACCTTTCTGAACTTTATCACATAGTAGAAATATTTCATCGCCGCCTCTGACACTTCCGCAGTTCTTGTTTACACGACAAATCCTTAATTCTGCAGTATTAGGAGCACCTAAATATAAAGGATTGTTTTAATGGGTTTCTGCATTAGTAATATTTTTTATTCCTTTTTCATGGTGAGAATTCTAGGGAAACAATTTACAAGACAGATAAAAGCTTTAGTGTATACATAAATTGAGGACACTATATTAATCCTTTACAGCTGTACTTTTCCTTTCTAACTACACTCCCAACCTGGTTTACAGCCTTGTGACTTCATTTCTCAGCAATGATAGATCCTCCACTTAAATCTGATTCTTTCAATCCATTCATACACTGTTACCAGATTAATCTCTCAAATCTTAACTATAAGCCTATAGCAATGCAGTTTTGTGCTTTCTATTAGGAATATAATTTCAGTAACCCTCCCTGGCAATTCAAAGTTCTCCATGATGAGGATAATCTGATCCACCTTTATAGACCTATGTTCCACTATGTTACTATATGCAAAACAGGCAGTAATATACCATGAATGAATGCATACATAAGAGCAAATACACACACACGTGCACACAAAAACTTTGAGGGAAATTTCATAATCTTTTAAAACTACAAATATCCATATCCTTTGATCTAGCATTTGCCAATATTTCTACCTCTGTAAAATTATGCTAGAGACATATTTGCACAAAATATGCATATATTTTGTGCAAATATTATTTACTGAAGTACAATTTGTTAGAGGAAAAAAATTAAGAAGGAAACAAACCAAATGTATTATAATAGGGTAATGAGTTAATAAAATTGTGATAGAGCCATATAAGTAAATAACGCAGCTACTGAAGAGAACAAGGCACCCAAAAGGGAAAAAGGCTCAAGATACATTGCTAAGAGAAAAAATTTTTTAAAAAGAATCTATGATGATTTTTTTTATGTTGCCAAAAGTATATTGTATGAATGACAGTGATGATGTATTTTTATATATAAAGAAACTGGTGAAATATGTACCTAGGGATAGTGATTGTCTTTGGAGGAGGAGATCAAAGATGTCTTCTTCTTGCTATTTCAGTAATGCTTGAATTTTTCTTATAATGAACATACTCTTTCTCTAACTGCCAAAATACTTAATAAAATTAAACTAAAAAAAAAAAGCTAATACTACAAATAGAAGAAAATAAAGTACTTACGGTTGTCATAAATTGGGTTAGAGACAACAGGAGGTAGAGCCATTGTCAAATTACCATGTTCATCAGGGAGGAAAACTTGAAAACATAATCTCACCACATTGAGGTCACAATCTTCGGTATCAAACACCTGCTGTTCTGGGACTAAATAGTACATTTTTTTTAAGGATGTAAAATAGTCACATAGAACTAAAATCCTGCTAGGTCCTCCTCCCTGCCCAACATACTCAATAACCCTAAGTAGCCTGCAGTCTATACTAACAAGATAGAACAGTATACAATCTCAAAAGTGCCTTTTATCATTATATCATTATAATATGTAGTCACTAACACTATTCACTAAGTTATGTGCATGGTCAGGAAGTAACTATCCTAAATCCTCTGAAATTTAGAACAGAACACCTAACTTATAGTAATAAAAAACCAAATTTTTACAAATTACAGGTTATATAAAACAGAAAAGGGAGAACGTAACTCTCTATGAGAGAATGCAAATGTGTATAAAAATTACCATCATCCCCATTTTATAGATGAGAAACAGATTTTTTTTTAAAGATTTTATTTATGTATTTGACAGACAGAGATCACAAGTAGGCAGAGAGAAGGGGGGAAGCAGGCTCCCTGCTGAGCAGAGAGCCCGATGCGGGGCTCGATCCCAGGACCCTGGGATCATGAGCTAATCAGAAGGCAGAGGCTTCAACCCACTGAACCACCTAGGTGCCCCAAGAAACAGATTTTAAAGAGGTGAAATTACTTCTCTGAAGTTCCACAGATAGGAAGTGGCAGAGAAGGAAGTCATACTAAGAAGTCAGTGAATCCTGAACCCATGCTCTTGAAAACTGAACTCTAATTAGAAAATTTTACATGTTTACACGTTTTGTATAAAGGTGACATATACAGAAATATCTACTAAATTTCAGAATAGTATCTTAGGGATTAAATATTAAGAAGATAATAGATGATATAAGGTAGCTAGCAGTTTCCATAAAAAAATTTTATGTCCAAATTAGGTTTGCTTTAAAAAAACAAACAAAAAATGCTATAGCAGGAAAAATTTGCAGTTCTGAAAAAATATAAAAACCTTTATGACAGATATAATGTGATGACAGTTTGTTAAATTGATATCTGAAAAGAAATCTGGTTCTAAAAGAAAACATTAACCACATTTTCAAATAATATAAGCCGTAGGAATAAATCATAACAGAGTCATATTTTTTAAAAGCATAAAATACACAATTATGTGAAAACTTTCATTTTTCAGAAAGTATTAAAATTTGAAATACTAAATTTGAAACACTGTTAAAACCCAAATTCTTTAGTCTTACAGGCAGTAACAAAATGACAGTAGAATTTTGATTTTGACTTTTTATTTAAACTATGCTCACAGTCTCAGCAGCTATCACAACATTTAAAATATTCCCAAATATTCTTAAACCAAGCATTTTAAGGCATCTACAAGAACTTATCTGTTCAAATAGGTCAAAATATACACCTGCGATGTAGGTGTTGGTATCATTATCATAATATGACATAACAGGTGTGGCTGAAAGGGGCTTATTACAAATAACAAAAGATACTCCTTTCAGGTTTTTTGCTGTTATCACTTAGCAAGAGTTTTATGAGTTCTTTGCCGGGAATGGGGGTGAAGAGCAAACATATATTTATTATAAATCCCAATATCACAAAAACCCAGAGAGGTAAGTTCGTAAGAGACCTCTTTTTTTCTAGATAGAGCCTGCCAATTTTGTAGGATGTCATTAACAAAATGTGAAGTTGAGATAAATTCTCAATAGCCTATAGAGGAAAAATAAAAGTGTTCAGGTTCTACTGAAGAGGGGAGATCTGGTAAATGCCCAATACTCTGATTGGGCCCTGAAGGAGTATACCTTAGGAGTTAAGAATGAACTGAAAGGGGGCGTCTGGGTGGCTCAGTGGGTTAAAGCCTCTGCCTTCGGCTCAGGTCATGATCCCAGGGTCCTGGGATCGAGCCCCACATCAGGCTCCCTGCTCAGTGGGGAGCCTGCCTCCTCCTCTCTCTCTGCCTGCCTCTCTGACTACTTGTAATCTCTGTCAAATAAATAAGTAAAATCTTTAAAAAAAAAAAAAAAAGAACTGAAAGATACCAGATCAGCAATTGGTCATGAAAAGTTTGTGACATCTGTTGCATCATTTAATGCATCAGTTGTCTTCTGAGATGCATTTCATGCTCATTGTGGACAGGATCTATGATGAAACTGAGTTATATTTCACTTTGGTACCTAAATAGTGTATTTATATTAAATATCTTCATGACTAAGTGTCTTGAGATAAAAGTCTTCTACTTCTGTGCAGTAGGTTACACATCTTAACTACTTATGTGCATTCATTCCTTCAACAGGTTTTTATCTCATTTAGTCATTATAGTCCTAGCTTGTTCTAGGTGCTTTTGGTAAGTTAGTGTATAAAACAGACAGAAATTCCTGCCTTTGAGGAGCTTATATTTTTGTGAAGAAAGACCAACAATTAACAAATTTACTAGATAAGTGTATTATATAATTTATTAGATAATGAAAAGTGCTAAGGGGGAGTATCAGCAATGTAAGGAGCTTGGGAATCCTTAATTGGGGGCAAGAGGTTATAAATATAAATAGATGGTTAGAGTAGGCCTCATTCTCTATTCTTATGTAGTTTCCATAATAGAAATAGATTGTTATATGTTATTGTTTTCCTAGAATGTTGAAATAAAACCTAAAATGTACATCTAAGCAAAACAAAATCTAATTTCTCTAAAAAAACTCAAAACACTAAAAACTGATTTAAATAACCTGAACTCAGAGGTAGAATTATCCTTTCTTTGATTGTTTATTTTATTTTTGGGATCTGCAAGTTCACATTCTACCACTTAACCTAGAAATTTGTCAGAGCTAAATTGATACTTTTTCATGGCTGTATCACTTCATGTACAGATTTCTGCTGTACTGTAAGAAACCATCTGACTTGGTTTTTGTGATATATATTTATGATATATAGAAACAAAGGAGTTTCTCAGTTCTCCTGGGTTTTAAAAAAGAAAACAAAGCCAATGGAATTGGAAATGCTTAGCAGAATAGGATCTACAAATTCTGATCCATAGACTGATGCTATCACATGTGACAGTCTGGCTTCTAGAGATCAAATATCATGTGAAAATACAAAGACTATTAAAAATGATTCTTACTTTGGGGAACCTGGGTGGCTCAGTGGGTTAAGCCTGTGCCTTCAGCTCAGGTCATGATCCCAGAGCCCTGGGATAGAGCCCCGCATCGGGCTCTCTACTCAGCAGAGAGCCTGCTTCCCCCTCTCTCTCTGCCTACTTGTGATCTCTGTCTGTCAAATACATAAATAAAATCTTAAAAAGAAAAATAAAATCTGTTTCTCATCTATAAAATGGGGATGATGGTAATTTATATATATACATTTATATTCTTGCATATAGATTTATATTCTCCCTTTTCTGTTTTATATAACCTGCAATTTGTAAAATTTTGTTGTTTATTACTATAAGTTAGGTGTGCTGAATGATGGTAAGTAGAGCTCTGAAGTGATTCCTACTGGCTTTAGAAGGATATTTTTGCATGCAGTGTATAAAGTGTTTGGAAGATGATAAAAAACAGAGGCAGGACCACAGGTTTAGGGGCTAACAACAGTCCAGGCTTCAGGCTACAAATGATGTAGGCTTACATTCCTCTGGAAAATGGAAATGGACTGAGAGATGGTTAGGGTAGGGTGAACAATAGAGATTTGCGGGAACACTGAGGGGTTTATGAAGAGGACTAGTGGAAGAGAAGGCAGGAAAGATATGTTGGAGTTACATGTCTAAGACTTTCAATTTAGGGCCATTTAGTTTTTAAACTTTTAAAGGAGTCATTCCAAATTCTTAATCAGAATAATATGCTAAAAGCACTGTTCTAAGATTACTCTAACAGGGTCCGGTGGATTCCGCAACTCAAATTGTGAGATAGTCCTTCAACTAGAGAGACCAAAAGGGTTATGGGGAAGAAATGGATGTTACAAAAAACAACACAACAACCAAAACCACAAATACTGTGACGGCCCAACTGGCAGGACTGCTCCCTTCCCTAAACCTAAATCCACCTAGGTAGCTCAGTAGAGAGATCATAAGCCTGGTAGCTAGGTTCCCTGTGTTCAAATCCCAGCACCACCACTTACCAGTTCTATGATTGAGAAAATTACTTAACTTTTCTGTGCCTTCACTTCCTTATTTTCAAAATGGAGATAACAATAGACCCTATCTCATAGGTTGCTGTAAGAATTAAATGAAATAAGGGACGCCTGGCTGGCTCAGTTGGAAGAGCATGCAACTCTTGATCTCGGGGTTGAGCCCCATACTGGGGGTAGAGATTACTTAAATAAAGAAAGAAATAAACTTAAAAAAATTTTTTTAAGTAAAATAAAATATGCAAAGCACCTGTTTTGTACTAAGAACTATTCTAAGTGCTATATGATTATTATTAACATCATGCCTGGTTCTGGATTGGTAAAAAACAAAAAACCTAAAAATCTTCTAGAGGGTCCATCTGCTTCTTGACTCCTGCATCTTCCTTTCTGAATGCCTTTTCCACTGGAGTCAGGAGACCGAGACTTGAACTCTAGCTCTGCCACCTGTACTTGCTACATAATTTAGGAAAATTACATAACCAAAGCTTTAGGATTCTTTTCTATAAAGCAGTGCTGCTGTAATGACTAAATATATAGCATACATAAAATACTTAACATTTACTCCTTGACACAAAAAAAATACTTAATACATGGTAGCTATTATTTATAATATTCTCATTTTATACTACATGATCCCTTATTTATACTACATCTGGACTTAGATGGACTCTTTATAAGTTTGGGGTTTTACTTTAGCGATGAAAATGGGTATATTCCTAACACAGAAATTTTCCACTTTTGAATATTTATCCTAGGGGTGCCTGGCTGACTCAGTCTGAAGAGCAAGCAATCCTAGATCTCGGGGTCATGAGTTTGATCCCCATGTAGAGAGGACTTAAATAAAAAACAAAAACAAAAAACAAAACAAAACCCCAACATTTATCCTAAGGAAATAATCACACAAGAACTCCATGTATATATGTTCAGTGGAGTTTTTTAAAATAAAATGAAAATAACCTAAATGTTCATTACAGATGGCTAGTTAAATAAACTGGTCTATCCAAACAGTAGAGCACTCTGTTAAAAAGTAAAATAGATTTATAAGTAGTAACATGGCAAAATATTTAAGATCTATTCCTATGTGAAAAGAAAAAAGCAGCAGCAGTGTAGCATGGTTCTATTTATATAAAAAAATACATGCATATAGTTGTGTATACAGCTGGATATTTACTGTTTCGTAGGTTTTGCTGGATAACAACTGTAAGCACTCTGTATTGTTTGAACAAATGAATGACTACACCAAGCTAAATGCTGGCATCCTACACTACAGTAGTCTCCACTGTAAAAACTATGAGATGCTAAGCTCCTAAACTAGGGAGACAGATATACATGTATAAAGGAAATTCTAGAAAAATACACACCAAAATTAACAGTCATCTGCTCTGATGAGGAAAACTGAAGGGGAAGAAGGCCCACCACCTGTTTTTCTAAATAAAGATTTTTTGGAACACAAACAAGCTAATTTGTTTAGAGCATTATACTAAGCAGTATAAAAAATAAAGACCTAGGGAGAAGAGATGCAGACATTATGGTTCATAAAAACACAGTACTTGGTTATGAACATATTCCTTAAATTATCTTCATAACCCTTAATTTATTTTTATATATCCAGGAAAAACACAAACCAACAATATGAGGAGATCTTAAATCTATTTAAGAGATCTGTTCTTTGAAAATGTTATAGTTGTTCAGTTCCTGCATTATGCCTATTGAAGTAGCTGCAGAAGATATTACAGTGGACACTACCCTAGTGTGGGTCCAGCATTAAGCCTGGTGTAATTATTCATCTCCTCAAACAACACAGAGTGCTCACAATTGCCAGGCGCTACACCAGATCACACTATCCTCGACAAAACCCACTAACCAGTAAATACCTAGCCTTATACACTAATATACTATGAAGGTATTTTGTATAGCTTCTACTATTTCTATATGTCTTCTTCCACACTGGGATTAATTTAAATTTCGCTGTTGAGTATGACCTGATTTAAATAACCACATGCAGAGAAGGTAATGTATACTGTCTGCTGGAGTGGCAAATGGAAGGCCACATTCAAAAAGAAATCAGAACATTTGTGAGATTTTCTTATAGAATACAATGTCCCTCTCCATGGATACCAGAAAGCCTTGTTTGTCAGAGAATTTTTTTTCCCCAACACTATGAAAGGTTTTAAATTTTCTTCATTCTTCAGATACAGGTATCTGTCAGCAAGCAGAAGAGTGATCACAAAACTTAAGAACAGCTTCTAAAGCACAAGTTCAAGACACAAACAGAATTAATTTGCACAAATAGGTCAATATGCAAATAACAGAAATAATTCTCTCAGACATTACTTACCATTGAAAGGATTGATTCCTGCCCTTATTCTTGAAGTAATAGCTTCTTTTACTTCTTTTTTCTTCACACAACGAATACCCAAATTTTGAAAACTAAAAGGAAAACAGAGCTTTCAAACTGTATTATAGTTAAACACAAGGGCATATAAATGAAGTTTTACCAAAAAATACTGCAAAAATCAAGGGTACATTCTATGCCTATATCAAATACACCAAAACAGATGAACATTAACAGGAATGTAAAATTGACCTCCCAAGCAAAAAAGTTGTAAAAGGAGGCCCACTGGTATGTTTTGCTGAGCCCATAAAAGTGTTGCCTGTATTAAAAAAAAGCACACACTCTACTATCATTTAACAATCCAGTAATTGCATATGAACATCTTGATTTCTGGCTTCTCTTGAACATTCTAAAGGTCTGGACACAGCAGAGTACAGGAGCACCTCGATGGAGCCGATCACCTGCGGCCCGTTTAATCAAGGCTCTTCAATTTACTACAGTGCCTGCTAGTCCTCTTACACCTGATCTATTCCACGGATGTTTGATTTTTGAGCCCTGACTCCACTACTAGTAGCAGTGGAATGTGTTTTATGCTATATTACATGAAGTTATAATAATCATTCATAAGAAAGCACTGAAATGTTTTCTTTTAAATTAGAAAGATGTTTAATATGAACGATAATATTTAGCAAAAGTTTCAAAATGTCATTTATGGAAAACTTCTCAAAAGCTACAAATATTACTAATTTGCATATCTTTAGCACAGATGATGGTAGGGGGAACTCCCCTACCACCACCAGTCATACTTGTTCCCACATGGAAAAACCATGACATCATTAAAGCTGGGTGGGTGTGAATAAGGAAGCAAAACTTGGTTATAATAACATTACTATTTGTTCAAACTTCACATGGCACTTAGGCAACGGGAGGCTGCCTGCCTCGTTTGCTCCTCTCCATGCTCACAGGGCCTTATGTTTATGCTCTGCACCTTCACCATACTTGTCATTTTTTTAGCTCCTAAAGTATCTTTGGCATTTCTTTCCTTTGCCTCCAATAATTAAAAAATAAATCTTGAATTCATAATCCTTTTTTGAAACCCTGAAACCCATAATCCTCTTCCTCAAAAGTATTCTACTTCTTTGAAAGATTCACACGTTGGTTCTCACTTTTTCTTTGATGAAAGATTTTAAAGAATTATTTATTTTACTATATTTATACACTACTTAATTTTGTTTCATCTGAAAAATTGTATTTGACTGCTATTCATAGAATATTAGAAATGAGAGATTTTTGAAATTCTGACACAAGGAAACCAAGGATCATGAAGATTATCTGAAACTATTATTCATTCATTCATGATTCAGTCATTCCACAAATTTTGGGATTCCTGCTCTGTACCAAAAACTCGAGAAAATAATGGGCATTACAATCCCTCTCCTCATGGAGCTTAGTCTAATGCAGAGGTTTGCAAACTGTGGCCCATGGACCATACTCGGCCCACCACCTGTTTTTCTAAATAAAGATTTTTTGGAACACAAACAAGCTGATCTGTTTACACATTGTCTATGTGTGCTTTCATGCTACAACAGAAATGAGCAGATGCAACAGCAACCATATGGTCTGCAAAGCCTAAAATATTTATTATCTGGCTCTTAACAGAGAAATTTTGCTGACCTCTTGCCTAGTGAAGCAGACAGATCAATATTAAATAATCACATGCAAAAAATGCTAAATTGAAACCATGACAAGTTTTATTAAAGGAGACATACACTATGTCATAGAAACCTATGACAGGAGAGAGTTGATCAGTTCAGGAAGGACAGAGAAGCTTACTGTACAAAGTGGTACTTAACATAAACAGAGATGAACTAGGAGGGGAAGAGGAGAGTAAAGACTTCAGGCAGAAGGAACAGAACAAGCAAAGGCCCCTACAGAAGAGTCTTGTGAGCACAGGAAACTAGAGGAAGGCCTCTGGGACTGGAGTATGGACTTCAAGGAGAGCACAGGATGAAGGTTACAAATACAAGCAGACCCTGTGAACCTTGTGGGCCAATAAGGAATACTGCCCTTATTCCAAGAGCCACATAAAGCCATTAAAATGTTTTAAATGGGAATATGACAGTCAGATTTGTATTTGAAAAGATCACTCCAAATAAATTAATTTTTAAGAAAGTCACCTTGGCTAAAGTGGAGGACAGAGCTGGGGGGAAGAGGTACAAAGAGAGTTGATGCAGGAAGACAGTCAGGGGTTTATTGTGGCAGCCTACATTTGGACTATGGGTAGTGTGATGATGGAGATCAATAAGAGCAGTGTACAGATTCAGGAACTATTTAGGAAGTACCTGTTAATGAATTCAATGTGTGTGCCTGGGTGAGGGGTGTGAGGATGATACTCGTGTCTGGGGGCTTTTACAGCAACCACTGAGATAAGGCACATTGGAAGACCCACTGAGAAGAAAGAAGTACTATCATGGAAAAGTCAGGGTTTGGGCCATATTCTAGTTGAGGTGCTTTTGATATATTTAAGAGAATATGTCAAAAAGACAATGAAAATACCATTCTCCACTGAAAGGAACAAGGGCTCCTTAGAAAAAACTGATTTCAGAGCTGGGGCAAGAAAAGTACAAGTAAGTCCTGAACACTTTGCTGTGTCAGAAAGTAAAGAAGTGCCCCAAGGAAGACAGAAGCGTATCAAAAGGACATAGGAAGCAGGCGGAAAGGGCCTGCATTGGTCAAATCTGGGTCAATCTGCACATCAAAATAATAATGCCAGTAATGGACTAGTTAGAGTACACTGAATATAAAAATCCATGGGTCTACAGTGGTATTGTTTTTTTAATGGGGAAAGGAAAAAAGGGAAAGTTTTTCTTTGTAACAGAATGCCAATTAATATTGCCAATGGAAAACACTAATATCCCATGTCTCCTGAAGGGTTATTTTGAAAACAACATAGCACCCCCTTTGTAGATTTCTCATCCAAAATGTTTCATGTTAACATGAAAATATTATTCATGTTACTCATATTAACATGAATATAAACAAGCAACCATTCAGACTAATTCAGACTAATCCACATTCAACAATCTTCAAAACAAGTAGCCTAGACTCTTCAAAAAAAAAAAAATGGTAATGTCAGGAAAGACCAAAAAGGCTGAGAAACTATTCTAAATCAAAGGAAACTTTAATAATCATGACAAGTAAATTAACACGACAAGTAAATACAGTGTGTGATCCTTAGCAGGATCCTGAACTGGGCAGAGAAGCAGGAGAGCCATAAAGGGCATTATTGGACATAACTAAGAATTTAACTGTCTGTAATTAAGATTGAATAGGAACAGCCAGAGAAGTAGGAAATAAAACAGGAGAGTCTGTTCTCAGAGAAATCAAGAAATGAGAATGTTCCAAGAAGGGAGTGGTCCACAATGTAAAATAGTGTTGGGAGGTCAAACTATATAAATAGGAAATATTTCTCACCATATGTGTATTACTAGATTTTTTTTGTTTTGTGTTGTTATTTTAAGAGGAATATTTTTAAAGTATATTTTCTAGATAGTTACTATTAATATATAAGGAAGTTACTAACATTTTCCTTATTGTAATTAGGTTCATTTTTCCAAAGGTAATGCATGTTCATTATAAAAGATGAATCACAGAATAAATACAAGTTAAAAGAAAAACATAGTCCATCAACAGATGAATGGATAAAGAAGATGTGGTATATATACACAATGGAATACTATGCAGCCATCAAAAGAAATGAAATCTTGCCATTTGCGACAACATGGATGGAACTAGAGCGTATCATGCTTAGAGAAATAAGTCAAGCAGAGAAAGACAACTATCATATGATCTCCCTGATATGAGGAAGTGGTGATGCAACATGGGGGCTTAAGGGGGGTAGGAGAAGAATAAATGAAACAAGATGGGATTGGGAGGGAGACAAACCATAAGTGACTCTTAATCTCACAAAACAAACTGAGGGTTGCTGGGGGGAGGGGAGTTGGAAGAAGCGGGGTGGGGTTATAGACATTGGGGAGGGTATGTGCTTTGGTGGGTGCTGTGAAGTGTGTAAACCTGGAGATTCACAGACCTGTACCCCTGGGGATAAAAATATATGTTTATAAAAAATAAAAATTAAAAAAAAAAAAAGAAAAACATAAAACTCCAGTCTTACCCACCAAGAAACAACTACTATTAATACCTTAGTGTATATGCTACCAAGTCTATGTACACATATGCTTTTTAAGATTTTTCTAAATCACATATACTGTTTTAAAACCTATTTATCTAACATAGTGTGGATATCTTTTTATACAAAGAGATATTTGCAATGTTATTTTTAAGGCTACATAGGAGTGCACTGCATGGATGTACCAGATTGTCTAACGGATCCCTCCTTGTTTATTATTTTGATTGCTTCTAACTTTTTGCCATTACAAAATAAGCTGCAATGAACATCACTACAGCTAAATGTCTGAACATGCTTAATTTTTTCCTGAGGATAAATTCCTAGAAGTAGAATTGCTGGTTCAAGAGACATTCATATTTTTCAGGCTTTTCCTATGTAGTTGTTAAAGTGCCTACCAGAAGGATTTTATTAATTTATACTATCACCAACATGATGAATGGGCCCATCTTCTGGCAGACTCACCAACACCAAGGTGTTACATCATTTTTCTTATCTTAGAACTACCATCATGTTACTTTTATACTTGTCCTTTTCTAAGTAATAACTCCAGGTTACCAGCTGGTTTCCCCATATCTGATAATTTTAACTATTAATGAAAGGACAGTAAAAATATATGCAAGAAAAATTTTCAGAGATTGTTCACACTAAGAAAGAAAACCACAACATAAAATAAGTTTAGGAAGGGGCGCCTGGGTGGCTCAGTGGGTTAAAATAAGTTTAGGTTTACCTTTAGTAGCAATAAGTAAGTATTCTTGCTACCCTGATGGACTGTGTCTACTAATAAAGAATAAAAGGGAGGTTGGAGGTTCTAATATAAGAGTTAAGAAAATTTAAATGTCTACTATAGTAAATAGAAGAATGAGAAATCACTTTATCCTGTTAACAGATGTACATGTCCAGGAAACAGAGAATCCTCTGTTTATCCTATTCCTAAAGATGTCTGTGGCTGTGTACTTACAACAAGGGTCTGCGTTCTTGTCCAAATTCTGCTTCATAGTAGCCATCTCTGCAGTCTTTTCCTACTAAATCATGAGGATGAGGTTTATATGGGTCGTTCTTTGTTACTAATGTAATTCTCACTTTTCCTTTTCCATAATAGTTCATAATCTGAAAAAAGGGAGAAATTAAATATATGATTCATAAATTGATCCCATTCAGAACTGACCTACTAAAAGAGAGTTCAATTTATATAATGTAGTTAGCACTAGATAAAGTCCAACTGACTGGCAAATACAGTTTGGATGGAACTATCCAGGGAATATCAGAAGGGAAGAATTTACCTCTCCATTCCTTGACATATTATTTTCTGCACTGATTTCAACTGGTTATATCATCTGATTCTGTTTGTTTTCTATTAAAACAAGTTATACCAAAATATTATCATGGAGCAAGAGAAAATAATTGGATGTTGGGTCACCAAATGCCATGCTCTTATATTCACAGTCATGTCATAAATATCCCTTGAAAATATATATTTAAGCCACAGTGGAAATGAGAGCACACTATGAAGAAACTGGTCCTTTCATGTGATTGCTATAGATAAAATATGGAGCAATTAAAAGTTAGATACATACAAGAGAAGGGTCTATTACCTGGATAGATGGGTATGTCCGGTTGTTGTCTGTGCTGTGCTCCCCTGGAATGCTGCCTGCTGATCTCCCTTCACATTTGTATCTAAAACGCATGCCCCTCTGCCTGGGCTGTTCAATGATCTCTATACATGGGTTATAGCCACCTGAAAATTTAAAAAAAGGAGGAGGGTAAGATTACAATAATAGTAATAATGGATTGGACCATTTTGTTTTTTTTCAAAATAGCATACTAAAAAATTTTCCCTCCCAATATTAAATGATAGGTTGAAATGTAATTACCCAAGATTGGATGGTAAAGGTGCCTCTTCTCCCATTCATACTGAGCTCCTATACAGTGTTAACACAAGATTACTCAAATCATATTCATCGGTTAGCACTTTATCATTTAATATCAAGAGCTAATGCCAACGTGAAGTTCTGAGTTCTCTACTTCAGAGATACTCACTTTACACGTAAGACCAAGTACAAGGATATCCCTCAAGATTCCCCCAGGAGGGTAAAGAAGATAGTCTTCGAAAGTACAATATCATACTCCAAAATAAGTTGAACTGCTTGATTTTACCTTAGACTCCTAACAGTGGACTGCTACTTGAAAATGAAAATGCATTTAAATCATTGCAGAAAGAATATCTAAGTTTTTTTTTAAATCTCCCCTAGAATCTTAAAGGATTGATACACAGAACATCTAACTAAGTTCCAGAAGTATTCATTTTAAACTCAACAAAATTTTCAATCAGTTCCATCTAAATCTCTTTACTGAAGACACAACAGAGGAAAGAAAATTACTCACTTTCTATAACAAATGTAATTCAAAATATGAACTTTAGAATGAACTGATCTATACAACATGGATGAATTCTATATGTTATATACCTGAAACTAATGTATGTGTCAACTATACTCCAATTTAAAAAAAGTTGAGCTGACTGAAAGAAGCGAGACCAAAAGAGCACATCCTGTAGGATTCCATTTATATAAAACTCTAAAATATGTAAACTAATCTATAATCAAAAAAAGCAGATCACAGACTGCCTAAGAAAAAGGGTGTAGAATGGATGGGGAAACTTGGGGGATGATGGATATGTTAATTATCTTGATTGTGATGATGATTTAAAGATTGTATTCATATGTCAAAAACTATCAAATTGCAACTTTAAGCATGTACAATGTATCATGCATTAATTATATGCCAGTAAAGTTGTCTAAAACATATGCATCTTTACCCTTCTTACTATCCATATTATAGAAATGAAAAGTTCAATGAAGACACTCAAGTATGCTTACAAGTAGGGTACTTGGCAATGTGTCTATTTCAGGGGTATAAAGATGTCTTCCACTTTAAAAAAACCCATTTTCCTTCCATCGGTTAAGTGATTTTTAAATTCCTACAATTAGATAATCCATTTCTCTGATTAAAGACATACCCTCTGTTAGAATGCAAATAAATATTTAGAAAGGGTAATACAATGGGTCTTACTGGTACAGTGTTAGGAAGGAGCCTTTTGGGTCCTACTTTGCCATATCTTAACAGCAAGGATCCTGGCAATGTATCTTCTAAGTCTCTTAATCTATAAAATGGGAACAATAGTAATAGCACCTACCTTATAGGGGTTTTGTGAGGATTCAAGGTAGTATGTGTTCAGTTCTTAGCAAGCATCATGCCTATGACAAATACTCAATAAATGTTGTCTACTATTGTTTCATATCATTTCTTGAAAACAATGATTTATAGTAATATCATGATGGTGTAACAACCGGTACTTTCAAGAATTTTATAGAACAATGAGGCAAAACCACCAATTATTAGACTACAGAAGAGTCCAAAAAAACAAAATTTTGTTTATGCTAACAAGATTGTGCATAAAATGATAGAGCAAAAGAGTCAGGCATGCCTATGTCAAAAACAAAGGAAAAAGAGTTAATGAAGCAAAAAGGTAGGGAGAGTAGAGGGGAAGGCCTTCTAGTAAAAGGGAACAATGTGTCCAAAGCTGGGGCAGCACAAAAGAAGAGTTTTTAAATGACCAATGAAGCCACAGTGGAAGTGGATTACACTTCTACCTTTAGAACCAAACGCTGAAGGACATTTGTAATCTGTACAAATGTTCAAAGTACAGAGGACATTAGGGATTTGGATTTTAGTTCATGAGTGACAACGAATCAATGAATGGCTTCCTGCAGGGGAATCATATGATCGAGCTGACATTTTATTTTTTTAAAGATTTTATTTATTTGTTTGACAGAGAGATAGTGAGAGAGAGAACACAAGCAGGGAGAATGACAGAGGGAGAAGCAGGCTCCCAGCTGAGTAGGGAGCCCATGTGGGTCTTGATCCCAGGGCCCTGGGATCATGACCTGAGACAAAGGCAGTTGCCCAACCAACTTAGCAACGCAGGCGCCTCTGGACTGACATTTCAGAGTGAGGATTCTGATGGCAGTGGACAGGTTGAAAAGAAAGGAGACAGTATGATGATCAGTTTAGAGGCTGTGACAGTACTGTGGGCAACGGTGAGGGCAGATTTGACATCTAGCAGTGATAACAGGAGTGAAGGATTATTTCAATAAAATTGACAGTTCCTAGCAACTGACTGAACATTAGGGTTAAGAGCAAGTAAAGAATCATTGAGGCTCCACAGTTTCTACTTTGGGTTACTGAGTAAAGATACTATTAGAGCCAGGTAAAACTGACTTTAATCTAATCACATTCATAACACTTATTTTATTGAAAAATGTAAGGCATGCAGATGGGTATTTCAATGTCACATACTTATATATCCTTGTATATTATGAATAACTCAAATTCACATTTCACTTCAAATATTTTACATCCTCATATGTCATTGCAGGAGAATTTGAAAGAAAGTACATTTTCCTCTCAATAGCTCAAAATACTCAACAGAATTTTTTTAAGTGATATCTTAAATAATGTATGTGGTTTAACTAAAGGTCAAATAAATCCCTGCCCACTACTTATTTAAAGGTGTCTTGGTGGGAAGTTGATACAGAATTACATCATTAATGGTAAGTAGCTAACTTTTGGGGGAAGGGTGAATAAAAGTGCTAGGCTCATAGTGATTTTTCAAATATTTCATTGGTTACACAATGCTTCTTTAAACTAGAAAATGTTTGTGAAAAAAGTCTCTAGACAAGAGAAAAGCAGTTGTTGAAAGAGAAAATAACATGATTTTTATAGGTTTAAAGTTATAATAATGGCAAATATCAGTGATCATATAAAATCAAGTACTTTAAAAAAAAACTTTGAAATCTAGTCTTCCTATTGTACAAGCTCATTATTTATAAAAAGTCTCATGATCAACCAGGTAATATTTTATTGTAATATTTCACATTTCCCCAGCTGGAAATAATCTCCCCCTCCTCTAAATTATCACAGTATTTTGTTTATGGCAATTATTCCAAATAACTATAAATTAAGGAAGACTCACTGTTTTATTTCTTCTTGAAAAAAAAACTACTTGTTCTACTTCTTTTCAAGCTACTTGAAGGCAGGAATTGTGACGTACTCATCAGTGCCTTGCACATAGATATTCAGTAAATATCTGGGGAGTGAATAACTGAAAATCTAAAAATCTTTTTGTTTGTGTAAGTTATACAAACAGCAAAGGATAGTAATCGTGATTAATCATATTTTCCCTATTAGGTTCCACTACTATGGAAAAAAATAGTGCTTTGTAGGTATTAGAACTGCTACACTTTTTACTCTTTATACCTATTCATAGTCTAATTTATCTGTATTTTATTGTAAAATACTTCCCAACTATTAATTGTTTATATCATGCATCAGTATAATGTACCAGTCACTTCCTCCCTCAGCACTGTTTTAAAGGGCCTTTCTTCCTAAAGATAGAATGTTGAACTGTAGTCTTGTATGGAGTAGAAGGTAAAATGTAAATCAGAGAACTGTAGGGAAAATAAGTACTCCTAACTAAGATTATCTCGAATCACTATATGTCTGAAAAGTACTGAAATTTCTCCAAAGTGGTTCTAAGCAAGCTGATTACTGAACTTTTTTTAAACCAATACTGCAAAGTTGGGATTGACCCCTACCTTTTAAACAATACTGTAAAATGCTAATACTGACCCAAATAATATTTCAAATACAGCCAAAATGTTTGCAAGATATACCTATGTTTTTATTTTCACTTAAGCAAAAAAGAGTGCTATTTCAGTTTTTAAGATTAAAAAGTTGTATTGAAATACAAGTTAAAAATGGAGCCTCAATTGTCAGAAATAAACGCATTAATTAAAACCTTATGGCTTCCCCTGGGGATAAAAATACATGTTTATAAAAAATTAAAAATTAAAAACAAAAACAAAAACAAAAAAACACCTTATGGCTAGCACCGGGAACCAGCATTAATTGTTCAGGAAAAAATTAATTACAGTAATTATAATACTGTTTTAAAGTACTTTACATATATTCTCATTTGATCCTCTCAACTTTAATCTTCATAAAAAACAGAACAGGAATTATTCTCCCATTTTATAGGTGATAAATTTAAATTATTATTATAAAAAAGAAATTATGAATGACATTAGCAAATATGATAGCTGGAATCCCAATGGATAAAATTTAAAAAAAAAAAAAAAAGAAAAGCATAAAAACAGCCGGGGGTAAAGTCAGAATAACATTATAGCAAATAACCTAAAATAAATACAACTTAGTTTAAGAAAATAATGCATCTTGCCACAGGCAAGTGAGTATTTAGATCCAATGAAATTCCTGGAAGAGTTCATAGTGGGGTGTATGCCAGAATCATTTTGGAAGCTTTTTCAAAAAACACACATACCCTGATCCCACCTGTGATCTGCTGAATAGAAACAGAAATCTATAAAGCCCTAACATATTTCTGAAAAAGCCTTCCAAGCAATTCTAACACACTCCTGATTAAGAACCATTGCCCTAAAACATAAAGAAGCTTAAAGAATCACATATCCAGAGAAGCAATCCAAAAATTCACGTACAAGTATGGGCTGGATGACAGACAAACCAGGCAGAGGAAATGTGACAACTTTTTTTTTTTTTCTTTTTTTTAATTCTGACGGCTTTAACTCCTCTTTCTCTCCCACTCTAAAAAGCTTAGCCAAATATAAGCAAGGGAAAAAAGCATTATGATAGGGATCACCTTTAATCACACTGATCTATTTAAAAGGTAAATTGTTTACAAAATTAATATTGTGATTATCATCAGTAACATTTCTTACAATACGGCAAGCAAATGATCACACACTAATGTGTCAACACCACAGCTGAGAATAACTGCAGACTGCATCTCCCTCGCAAAAGTACTGGATAATAGAGTACCTGAAAGCCGAAGGAGCAGATGGAGCTAACAATATACACTTTTCTAAGTATCACTTTCACTCACTCTGGAGAAAAAGAAAATGAGATCTATTCATCATTCCTCAAACCTGGGAACCCAACTGAATCATGGCGGTAAGCTTCCTTACCTTAAGACACACTTTTTCCATTTCTTCCTAATTATGATCAAAATTTAAAGTAACCATTTCTCACATACATAAAATGGCATTCAATTAACAAAAGGGCAATGAAAACTTAAGCCTATTCCCACATGCTAGAAAAAGACTAACACAGAAGGTACAAAAGAAGTCAAATGAAGGAGAAGTTATAACAAGCAATTATCAAGACATTTTTGATTCACTTTCTTTTCAGAATGTTTACTATCATTGAAGTGGACAAAGGAAAAAAGGTATGCTGCCTCCAAACATCACTGTCAAATTCTTCTCCACTAGTTTAAAAATACAGAAAACCATTTCAAACTGTTTAAAAGTAAATGGACATTCTTATATATTCTTTTTTTTCATTCTCATATATTCTTGAAAGACTTTCTATCTAGCATCTGTTCTAGTCTATTACAATTTTTCAAGGTTTCACAGAATTCTAGAATGTCAGGATACTCAAACAATAGTGAGTGCCAATTACTTCTAGTAGCTCTTGTTTCCTAGATGTCTAAGTCTCCAAACAGCTCCACTACATAAGAAAACTAACATTTATGGGCATGAATTGTCTCTGTTGTTCCTCAAAACAAGATGCTGTAGTAGTTATTCTCATTTTTATATCACAGAGTGGTAGAACTGGAATAAACCAGGTTCATTATGGGCTAAAGTCCAGATTTATTCCAGTATCGGAGGCTGCCTCTCAAAGAAGTCTTAAGCATCCACGTAAGGGAATTTTCAGAGGAGTATTTGGCTGATGTATGCACCAGAAGGTAAATAAAAGATGCAAGAGTTGCACAATAGAGATTCCACTGCGGTGGGGAGGGAGAGAATCTTGAAAAAAAAAATGTTAACTTCCAGAATGAAAAAGTAGAGAAATATTTAATATCTGTTCCAGATTACTCAGGTATTTAATCAACTTAAAAGTAAAAGGCAGTACCAACTCATCTGTCTTGATTAAGACTTCCAGATTCAAAAATAAAAATTATGAGATGCCTACCTAAAAATGAATTAAACAAAGAAATTTTTTTAGTGTAAGTATGTCCCATGCAAGTATCCGGGTCACGTGCCTACAAACCCAATCACATGCAGAGAATACAGATGAGAGAACGACAGAACAAAAGGAAATTCTGAGCCTCTTACATTGTATTTGGGAAAGATACTACACAGAACCCAGACATTCCTGATATCATTTCATCACAATTCCTCCCTAGCCATTTCACTCATTCAACTTTATGTATCATCTTAATGCTTTTATATAGCTGTTGTCTCTACATTTCATGTGGGGCATTTCAGATACAGCATTTGTGTTTATAGTGTGTAGGCTTCTACCTAAAAAAAGTATTTTGCTTTAGTTGTCAATTCCAGCTTCCAGCTCTGTCATTAATGATTAAGTTGCATCATACCTACACTGATATTTTTCCCCTTACTCAAGAGAAATACTTATAGTTCTCTTGAAATTTACACCAGAGTTGGAAGTAGTGTGGTTTACAAAAAGTTTCTTCATGTACTTCCTATTATATGACAGAACATAACTATACTAAAGAAAACTGTGAATAAAAATCAATTATCAAATTTTAAAACATTTTACCATACTTACTAGTAAACAGAGCTACTTACATGTGCATAAGCATATTTTGCACTTTCTACAGGAACAATGAGAAGCTTTAAATTCAGGCAAAATAGCTAACTTTGGTTACATTAAATGAAACAGAATCATATGTATAGCGTAATGACTGCCTATGCATGCCCTACATGGGACAGGGAACATTTTTCTTAACAATACCTGTTCTAATCAATTGTGTTAAAAGACAGTTAAAAAAAAAAGGCAATAACGACAGCTTAATAGAACCCAATCTGTGAAATCCTAAATAATTTATTTGGCAATTTACCTGAACAAAATTTAGAATCATATAAAATCATTTATACACACACACACACACACACATATATATATAATTTTTATATATCTATAAATTAAATTCCCTGTTACTCATGGTACTTAAGTCATTTTGCTAATGAGATTATGATCTGTTACTTTTACGTTTGTTATTTTACAGGTAACAAATCCGGCTACACATCCCTATTTACATATGACATCCGGTGAGAAAAGAAGAAATGGTCTTAAGTGCCTGGTAATCAATAAAAATACTTTTTGAGGTTTTAATACTACTTTACTACAAATAATCTAAACTAGACAGTGATAACTAACTAAGCAAAATTTTTTTCCTATTACTCTTTTGGTTCAATTACTGTTTCAAAACAATTAGAATTTATAATTTACTGAATCTTCTTCTCTAAGGCCTTTACAAGTGACTAAGAAAAATACTCTCAGATTCCTTTTTAAAAATTTCTTTAGCAGTTTTCAAACAACTAAATTACAATTTAAATAACTTGTCATATTTTAAATAGTTCCATTTTAATGTAACTTCAGAAAAGGCAAAAAAAAAAAAGATAATTACCCTACAACTTTTCATTCCTTTAATTTTTTTTCCCCTTCAATTTAGAGAATCAGTCCTCACAACAGCACAAACTATAGTGCCATTAAACAAATTTAAATCGTATCACATTTTTGAATGATTTAGGTCTTACGTTATCCTCTGTGTAAATGGTTCTTTTCTCTTTAAAAGAATTAGAAGTATTACACTCATGCCACAAATTAATGAAGTTTGGTTAAATTGGCAGCAGTCTGACCTTTTTTATAACGCGTCTGACCTTTTTTTATAACGCTTACCATTCTTGACTACTTTCTTTTTTTTTTTTTTTTTTTTTTTTTTTTTTTTAAAGATTTTATTTATTTATTTGACAGAGAGAAATCACAAGTAGATGGAGAGGCAGGCAGAGAGAGAGAGAGAGGGAAGCAGGCTCTCTGCTGAGCAGAGAGCCCGATGTGGGACTCGATCCCAGGACTCTGAGATCATGACCTGAGCCGAAGGCAGCGGCTTAACCCACTGAGCCACCCAGGCGCCCTCTTGACTACTTTCATACAAAATCTCTGTCAACCAATAAATTAGCCAAATATTTCAGATCATCTTTGGACTTTCAATCTAAATGTGCTTTTAAATTATAAATTTACAAAATTATCTGAAAGTTTGGGGTCACTGAAGTGGGTAAAGAGAAAGTTGAAATATTTTAAACTACACTTGTATTCGCACATAAAAAACCACAGACAAACTGAAATCAAATGTCATGTGAACCACCCCAATTTCCTTTTCGGCCTACAGCAGTAGCTCTGGCATTGTTCTGCTCAACCCCTTAAAAAAAAAAAATCCTTTAATGCTTTCTACTTCCTCTTCTCAGCTAGACATCAGCCTCTGAGGGTCACTGAACCAGGGTCTTGGGAGGACGCGGGTCAACCAGAAACAAGTCCCCCCGCAAACCTTCAGCCTCCTAGTATAGCGCTAATTTACCCTACCAGGCCTCCCTGCCTCTGCTCCGTCTGCCGGGAAAGGGCCCCGTGAACCTTGCCAGAATCCTGTAACGGTCCAACTCAAACACAGTCTACTTGATTTACTTCCCTTTAGGTTAAAGGCAGATCTAAACCACGGCTATATATATGAGACTCCCTCCCTTGCCCTCTAACCTGTTCCTTGGTAAACTCGTCGCCCCCCGCCCCCCGCAGCAAGAGATTTACGCATCTATTAACTGAAAATGAATCGTTACATTAGTGATGTAAAGTTTTCATTTCCACTCCTATTTTAAATTAAGCGCGGATACTCCTTCCCCCTTTCTTCCAACAAAGAAAAAAAAAAAAAAAAGACTTCTCCGTAAGCTAGAAAGTACCCGCTTTATAGTAGAAATCATCCACTTTGTTGAGGCAACATTTCCACTTAAGACCTGTTAAGATAGCACTGGTGACTTTTAAAGCCGCACCTCATTTTGTACAACTGTCAGCACATCAGCGGTCACCTCCTGGCGTTTGATGAAATTAAACTAAAAAAAAAGGAGCGCACTCCTGAGGTCTGAAGGTTCTTCATTCCTGTTCTAAAACATAAAACCACCATTTCAATATAAATCAATTTTTAAATATGAGAACTCTCCGTCCTCGTTTACATTCGTGTTACTTCCCTAATCCTAAAAATCTAGTCGCTGGGAATTTGTAAGGTTCCGGCTCTTATAATGGCATCAAATTACAGAGCATGACTTTGATTTCGCACGCAAAACCCCGAACCAGGTAACTTTAGGCTGACAATCTGCCAGATGAGACGATTTTAAAAAGACAACGCGCACAACCGAAACCGAGACCCCGACACTCTGAGCTGCAAAGACCCCCGGACAAGGTCCTGCCCGCGGTCGAGTCCCGCGTCTGAGACACTCACCCGAGGCCATGGCTCCGCTCACCGCGCCGCCCCTCCAAGTGTCCTGACCCGAGGCCGCCACAGTCAGCCCGCGTCGGTCCGGCGGCGGAGGGACTCTGCCCGCGGGACCCCCAGTCCCCCTGACCACCCCCGGGGCCTCCTCCTCCTTCCCGCCCTCTTCGGGGTTTGCGGCTCACACCTTCCCACCCCCTTAATGCTAGCGTTCCGGATCACCCGGCTTCGCCCGTCGGAGGTGCGGGAGCCAGGGGCAGGGGGCGGAGCGCCGCGAGGACCGAGCGCCTGCGGGGCCTAGAGGCAGGCCGCCTGGCGGGAGGGGGATTTCCCGCGGCTGACGTAGGCTCCTCACCACCGCCTCCCCGCGGGCCTGCGCTCCGCCCCGTCCACGCCCTACGCCCCGCCCCCCGCCCTGGCCGTCCGGGGCTGGGAGACTGGGTCGCGGCTGCGAGAGGCGGGATCTTCGGGAGCGCAGGGAACGCTGGGAGCCGGGCGGTGACAGTCCCGAGCGTGCGAAAGCCGCCGACTCCGGAGAAATCCCCCTCCTCCAGGTTGTTCTTAGGCGCGTGGTTTAAAGTTCAGGAGCGGGTGGGAGGGCGCGGTGACGTCTAGGGGGCCGGCCGCCCGGGAGCACTTGGGGGCGGGCCGGGCAGCGAAGTGGGGCTCGCTCTCCCGGCCCCGGGGGGACGGCGGCCCGGGGTTTTCGATGGGTGGTTCCCCCTCTTCCCAATTTCGTATATGCAAATCGTCGCCCCCGCGCCGGCGGGCGGCGCAGCGCAGAGGTCCCGGTGCGCCCTGGAGGGGAAGTGCGGAAGCCGCCGGCGCCTGTGTTCGTTTGTAATTCACGTATTTGCATGTGGGGACCCCCGCAGTCTGATTTTCCCCCGTTCTGTCTGAACTGCGACGGCTCTGTCAGCCTTACGTACTTTACCTCCTAAAACTTTTCAAACTCTTTTAAGATCGGCACTTCAGGTTCCTTACCTCATAACGCCGTGTGGTCGGGATCAGTGAAGGAAACGCTGTAAGGAAACAGCTGAGGATTTGACAGATACCCACGAGGAAAGGGGGGAGTGGACCGAAAGTTTAGTGTGTTGAGGGCATCTAGTATAACTTTGCTGCTTTCACGGGCTAAGGATCTCCTGTGTGTCCGTTTATTTATCTCATTTATAACATATCATTCTAATTTATAGATGATGTAATAGGGGTTCAGAGAAGTTAAGTAGTACTTCAGAGGAAAAACAAAATAAAAGGTAATACTTCAGAGAAGTTAAGTTCTGGTAACGAGAAGAGCACAGTTGAAATCCAGGGTTGTCTAAAGGCATGCTCTTTCCACGCTATCTTACTGCCTAAAACAAGTGCAGAGAGGGAATGCGGATTATCAACCAGCTGTACAAGTGCGGAAACTGGAGGGTCCAGTTCTAGGGAAATAATTAAAAATAAAATCTCGTAGAGGCGCCTGGGTGGCTCAGTGGGTTAAAGCCTCTGCCTTCGGCTCAGGTCATGATGATCCCAGGCTCCTGGAATCGAGCCCTGCATCGGGCTCTCTGCTCAGCAGGGAGCCTGCTTCCTCCTCTCTGCCTGCCTCTCTGCCTACTTGTGATCGCTGTCTGCCAAATAAATGAATGAAATCTTTAAAAAAAAAAAAAAAATCTCGTAATAGAAAAACCC
Source organism: Mustela nigripes (assembly GCF_022355385.1). NCBI lineage: Eukaryota > Metazoa > Chordata > Mammalia > Carnivora > Mustelidae > Mustela > Mustela nigripes. Next base: position 61,460,965 of record NC_081563.1, read on the forward strand.
TCCATAAAAAGTAGAAAACAATGAAACGATTTTATTATTGAATAAGCATTAAAGCATGCTGTGACGCACTGAAAAGATTATAAAGACAAAAAACAAAAACAAAAACAAAACAAAACTCATTTATGTAGCCAGGTAGATAGAATCCATGACAGACCTGTTGTCTTTACCCAAAGGAAAAAATGATACGAAGTTATATCTGGAAGCCAAAAGCTGAGGTTTAAACACCCACAAAGACAGGGAGGTGGAGGTGGAGTACTGTCCTCCCTAATACTTGGATTTCAAAGAGGTAACTTCAAGGCTCCCAAGAAAGACCTTAGCTGGATTCAGAACTGGCAAGAGGTTTACTTAGATTTTTTCAAAGGTGTACATACATCTCAAAGAGAGAAATCGTTTACAATTTTGCTTTTTTCTAAAGGAATTGCTGATTGAAAAGAAAGGAGGTGAAGTTTCTTGTCCTTTGGGGGACTAGAGCATTTAAAAAAAAAAGATTTTATTTATTTGAGAGAGAGAGACTCACACAGTGAGAGAGTGAATACAAGCAGGGGGAGTGGGAGGTGCAGGAGCAGGCTTCCCTCTGAGCAGGGGGCGTTCTGGAGACTTGATCTCAGGACTTTGGGATCATGACCTGAGCCCAGGGCAGACACTTTATGACTGAACCACCTAGGAGCCCAGGAACCAGGGAAACTTTTTCATTAAATTTTTTAGACTTGTATTTACCCTTACAACCCCAATGTCAGAGCTGTATGGGAGAACTGAGCAGAGATGTTTAAGAATCCATTATGAAGATGACTAACAAATAGGAATGGAGAATATTTTGCATGTATTTATTTATATTCCACCTCCAGAAACTGATTGGTTTTATGTACCTCTTAATAGAGGATAATAATGTTTGTTTACTGAAGAGTTCTGGGCCAAACAAGAGTCTATCCCAACTGCAGACTTCAGACCAGTTCTAAAACCACTCCAATCTATAAAATCATAAGTTGCAACTAAAGAGATTTATTAAAACTACAGAATTAAGTTTTATCATTTATTTTTCAAAGACTCTGACTTATTTAAATCTCGCTAATAGGACAGCATGTTTATATTTACTTCCAGGGCTATTTGTATTTGTCACATGACTAAGCTATGGGTTTTATTATCTCCCCTTCTTATTTATTTTTTTTAAGATTGAATTTATTTATTTGAGGGAGAAAAGGAGAGAGTGAGTGAAAGAGCATAAGCAAGGGGAATGGCAGAGGAAAAGGGAGAAGCAGGCTCCCCTTTGAGCAGGAATCATGACCTGAGCCAAAGGCAGACACTTAAGCCTAACTGCTTAAGGTGCTGAGCCACCCAATTGCCCCTATCTCACCTCTTTAAAGGTTTTTTTTTTTCTTTTTTAACCTTTCACTATTTATTTTTTAAATATTTTAAAATTTATTTTTAAGATTTTACTTTTTTTTTTTTTTTAAGATTTTATGTATTTATTTGACAGACAAATCACAAGTAGGCAGAGAAGCAGTCAGAGAGAAAGAGGGGGAAGGATCTCCCCGCGGAGCAGAGAGCCCAATGCAGGGCTCATCCTAGGACCCTGGGATCATGACCTGAGCGGAAGGCAGAGGCTTTAACCCACTGAGCCACCCAGGCACTCCAAGATTGTGTTTACTTATTGAGAGAGAGTGTGTACCTGCATGCATGAGAGCTGGGCGTAGGGGGCGCACACAGAGGAAGAAGGAGAGAGAGAACCCCAAGCACACTCAGTGCTAAGCCTGGAGCCTGACACAGGGCTTGATCCCATATGTATATATTTTACATATATACACACACACAGCACACACACATTTTTTAAAAAAATATTTATTTATTTTAGAGAGAAAGCACAAGCTGGGGTCAGGGCAGAGAGAGAAGCAGATTCCTTGCTGAACACTGAACCTGACTTGTAGCTCCGTCTCACCATCCTGAGATTATGACCTGAGCCAAAACCGAGTCAGACACTTAACTGACTGAGTCAACCAGGCACCCCCACCCCCCCGCCTTTCACTATTTTCTAAAGTAGCTGAATCCCCTCTTGAAAGATTCAGTCCACATACGAAAAATGAAAACATTTTAGTTGTATAGGAAATGCTTAATTTTTTGGATGGACTAAAAACAACAAAGGAAAGTAGTGATTTTTTATTTGGGGGGAACTTATGCTGGGGAAAAAGTTTATTACCGTCAAGATGATAAGCAGCTACTTGTTAGGGCTTGTAGAAAAGAAGAGCATATGTTGTTTTTCCACAAGGGCCCTCAGTTATTGTTAGTGTTCAGGTCAACAAATATCTACTCTGTGCCAAGAACTCTTCTCTTCAGAACCCCATACTCAACCTACTCAACATCTTTTCTTCCAAGTTTACTCTTACCCCATATTTCTTGTACCACCCAGATACAGATCAGGAAGCTGGGGGCTATCTTTGACTTTCAGCATCTCCCAGCTACTCCCACAGCATCCAGTCACCAAGTCTAGATTTTACCAATAAAATATGAATCCATTTCTTCTCCACTTTATTGCCATGGTCCATGTTTACATCTTCATCATATCTCACCTAAACTCCTGGAATGGTCTCCTAACTATTATGCCCACCTATTATGTCCCTCTTGAAAGCCATTAAAACCCATTCAGATCCATGACTGCTTGAATCTTTCGTATGAATGCACATCAGTTCTCTTTCTTCAGCCCCATCTTCTGCATTCCATGTCCTATGCTTTCACACCTTTCATAGCTTCTCATATTCCATAAGCCATGCTGTTTCTTATCCATCTGTCTAGAAGTTCCTCCCCAGGGACATGCCATGTTCATGGATTGAAAGACTTAATATTGTTTAAATGTCAAGTCTCCCCAAATTAATCTGTAGGTTTAATGAATCCCAGCTGAAACCCCAGCATTGCTGGAAATGACAAGGTGATTCTCAAATGTATGTAGAATTGCCAAGGCCCTGGAATAGCCAAGCCAGTAGTGAAGAATAAAGCTGAAGAATGTGCAGTACCAGATATCAAAATTTATTACAAAACTACAGGAATTAAGACAGTGTGATATTGGCACAAGTTTAGACAAATAGAATAAAGGGCTGGATTAGAAAATCCAGAAACAGACCCATACATATACAGTCTCTTGTTTATTACATTCTGCACTGCAGGTGGTGGGGGGAAAGGAGGCCTTTTTATTAACTAGTGCTGGCACAAATCTGTCATCTGGAAAATAACAAAAGCTAACCCCAATATACACATACCCCAAATATTATTTAAAATGGATCATAGACCTAAATGTGAACAGAAAAATAATAAAACTTCTGGGGGAAAACATAGGAGAATACCTTTGTGACCTTGAGAAGGGCAAAGACTTCTTGAACATTATACAGAAAGCAATAGCTACCAAAGAAAAGATAGATAGGTTGGACTTAATTAAGATTAACTAACAGGTGCCGCTAAGAGAATAAAAAGGCAATCCACATGATGGGAGAAGATATTTGGCAGCACATACTCTGGTAAAGAATTCTTCGGCATCCATTAAGTTACTTTGCTCAGAATTCCCTTCTAAAGAGGATCTACCTCAGCTTGCAAGCCAAGGCCACGTGATTCCTTGGAAACACCTAGCCAATTATGAGCATAGTCATGGGACAAGGGCTCGCTATCTATAGCCAGGACAGAACTTCTCTATTGGAAGTAATTATGTCAGAGCTCCTTATTGAACTGGCTGAGACTTTCTTGGAGATACACACCAATCTGATTGTATTCCTATCCAGTTCTTCCATTTCCCTTTTTACAAGTGTCAGACCTATATCTGAAAACTTTTCCTGCCTATTCCTTTTTTCTCTCTCCTTTTTCTTTCATAGGTATTGCCCCCAGTGTATCTCTTGTACTGGTCATTTCATATTGGTATTTGCCTCCCATAGGACCCAGCTGGTTCACTCTACAAATCAGTAAGAAAAAGATAACTCAGTTTTTTAAGTGGGCAAAAGATCCCAATAGACACTTCACAAAATGTCTATGAGCATAATTTACATAATCATGTAAAAAGGTGCTCAGTCAAAAGGGAAATATTCACAAAAATTGTAATAAAATATTGCTATACCTTCATCAGAATGGCTCAAATTACAAGAACAATACTAAGTGTTTGTGAGAATGTGAAACAAATGGAATTCCCTTAATTTTTTTGTGGGAATATAAATTAGTACAATAACCTTAGAAAATTGGCAGTATCTACCAATCCTAAAATAATAAGTATCATATGACCCAGCAGTACCACTCTTAGCTAAATACCTAACAGAAATAAGTGCTTATATTTATCAAAACATAGGCATGAATATTGAAGGCATCTTTATTTGTACTACTTAACAATATGAAAACAACTCAAATGTTCATTAGCAGCAGAATACATAAACTGCAATATATTCATACCATAAATTTCTCTCCAATTATTAAAAAGAATGTATTATTGCCACACAACAATATGGATGAACAACAATATAAATGAAAAGTCATATACAAAAGAGTACATACCATATGATTCCATTTATAGGCATACCTTGGAGATATTATGGATTTGATTCCAGACAATCACAATAAAGCAAATAATGTAGTAAAGTGAGTCAAATGAATTTTTCAGTTTCCTAGGGTACATAAAAGTTATGTTTATACTATAGTATAGTCTATTAATGTGTAATATCATTATATCTAAAAAACCCCAATGTATATACCTTAACTTAAAAATACTTTATTGCTAAAAATACAACTATCCTCAGAGCGTTCAGAGGGAGTTGAAATCTTTTTGCTGGTGGAGGGTCTTCTTGCTTTGATGTTAATGGCTGCTAATCAGAGTGGTGGTTGCTGAAGGTTGGGGTGGCTGTGCTAATTTCTTAAAATAAAACAAAATGAAATTTGCCACATTGATGGACTCTTCCTTTCATGGATGATTTCTCTGTACAGTGCTGTTTAATAATGTTTTACCTATGGTAGAACTTCCTTCAAAAGTAGAGTCAGTCTTCTCAAACCCTGACACTGATTTATCAACTGAGTTTATTTAATATTCTTAATCCTTTGTTGTTTTTCAGCCGTCTTCATGCATCTTCATCAGAAGTAGAATCCATCTCAAGAAACTGCTTTCTTTGCTCATCCGTATGAAGCAACTCCTCATCCATTAGAATTTTACCATGAGACTGCAGCAATTCAGTCACATTTCAGGCTCCACTTCTAGTTCTCTTGCTGTTTTCACCATATCTTCAGTTCCCTCTTCCACTGATGTCTTGAACCCCTCAAAGTTTTCCATGAGGATTGGAATCAACTTCTTCCAACCTCATGTTAATGTTGATATTTTGAGCTCTTTCTTTGTATCATGAATATTATTAATGGTATCTAGAATGCTGAATCCTTTTTTTTTTTTTTTAAGATTTTATTTATTTATTTGACAGACAGAGATCACAAGTAGGCAGAGAGGCAGGCAGAGAGAGAGAGGAGGGAGCAGGCTGTCCGCGGAGCAGACAGCCCGATGCAGGGCTCGATCCCAGGACTCTGGGATCATGACCTGAGCCGAAGGCAGAGGCTTTAACCCACTGAGCCACCCAGGCGCCCCTGCTGAATCCTTTCTAAAAGCTTTTCATTTTACTTTGTTCCGATCCATCAAAAGAATCACTATCTGTGGCAGCTGTAGCCTTACGGAATGTATTTTTTCATCTTTTTATTTAAAAAAATTTTTTAATTGAAGTATAACTGACACACAATATTATACCAGTTTCAGGTGTATAACATAGTGATTCAACAATTACATACTTTATGAAGTGCTCACCATGATAAGTGTAATTACTGTCACTGTACCAGGTTATCACAATATTTCTAACTATATTCCCTATTCTGTACTTTTCATCCCCATGGCTTATTTATTTTATAACTGGAAGTTTATAACTCTTAATCCCCTTTACCTATCCCCCCAAACCCCTCCCTCTGGCAACCACCAGTTCAGTCTCTGTATTTACGATCTGTTTCTGCTTTTGTTTGTTTGTTCATTTATCTTGCTTTTTAGATTCCATGTATAAGTGAAATCATATGGGGTTTGTCTATTTCTGACTTATTTTGCTTAGCATAATACCCTCTATGTCTATCCATGTTGCAAATGACAATGTTTTATTCTTTTTTTAATGGCACGTAATACACCATGGTCTATATACCACATCTGCTTTGTCCATTCCTCTATTCTTGGATGCTTAAGTTGCTTCCATATCTTGGCTATTATAAATAATACTACAAAAAATATAAGAGTGCATCTATCTTTTTAAATTAGTGTTTTTCTTATCATTAGATAAATATCCAGAAGAGGAATTACTAGATCATATATTTCTATTCTTAATTTTTTAAAAAAGATTTTATTTATTTATTTGAGAGAGAGAAAGCATGAGAGGGGAGAAGGTCAGAGGGAGAAGCAGACCCCTGACGGAGCTGGGAGCCCGATGTGGGACTTGATCCCGGGACTCCAGGATCATGACCTGAGCCGAAGGCAGTTGCTTAAACAACTGAGCCACCCAGACACCCTCTATTCTTAATTTTTTGAGGAACTTTAATACCAATTTCCATAGTGGATGTACCAATTTACACTCCCACCAATAGTGCCCAAGGGTTCCTTTTCCTCTGCATCCTCACCAACACTTCTTATTCCTTGTCTTTTTGATACTAGCCATTCTGACAGGTATGAGGTAATATTTCATTGTGGTTTTGATTTGCGTTCCCTTGATGATTAGTAATGTTGAGCATCTTTTCTTTTCTTCTTTCTTTCTTTTTTTTTTAACCTTTCTCTCTTTTAAGTAATATATAATATATTATTTGCTTCGGGTTACAGGTCTGTGAATCATCTGTCTTACACAATTCACAGCACTCACCAAGCACATACCCTCCCCGGGGTCCATATACCTCCTTCCCACCCCACAGCAATCCTCAGTTTGTTTTCTGAGATTAAGAGTCTCTTATTGTTTGTCTTCCTCCTGATCCCATCTTGTTTCATTTTTCCCCTCCCTGCCCCCCACAACCCCCACGCTGCCTCTCAAATTCCTCTTAGTAGAGAGATGGTATTATAATTGTCTTTCTCTGATTGACTTATTTCGCTTAGCGTAATACCCTCTGGATCTATCCACATCATTGTGAATGGCAAGATTTCAGGGGTTTTTTGATGGCTGCATAGTATTCCATTGTATATATACACCACATCTTCTTTATCCATTCATCTATTGATGGACATCTAGGTTCTTTCCATAGTTTGGCTATTGTGGACATTGCTGCCATAATATTCGGGTGCATGTGCTCTTCAGATCACTACATTTGTATCTTTAGGGTAAATACCCAGTAGTGTGATTGCTGGGTCATAGAGTAGCTCTATTTTCAACTTTTTGAGGACTCTCTATACTATTCTCCAGAGTGGCTGCACCAGCTTGCATTCCCACCAACAGTGTAGGAGAATTCCCTTTTTTCTGCCTCCTCACCAGCATCTGTCATTTCCTGACTTGTTGATTTTAGCCATTCTGACTGGTGTGAAATGGTATCTCACTGTGGTTTTGATTTGTATTTCCCTGATGCCAAGTGATGTTGAGCAATTTTTCATGTGTCTGTTAGCCATTTGGATGTCTTCTTTGCAGAAATGTCTGTTCATGTCTTCTGCCCATTTCTTGATTGGATTATTTGTTCTTTGGATGTTGAGTTTGATAAGTTCGTTATAGATTTTGGATACTAGCCCTTTATCTGATAGGTCATTTGTAAATATCTTCTCCCATTCTGTCAGTTGTCTTTTAGTTTTGTTGACTGTTTCCTTTGCTGTGGAAAAGATTTTGATCTTGATAAAGTCCTTGAGCATCTTTTCTTGTGTCTGTTAGCAATCTAAACATCTGCTTTAGAAGAATATCTATTCAAATCCTGTGCCCATTTTTTAATCAGATTTTTTTTTTAGTTGCATGAGTTCTTTTTATATTTTGGGTATTAACACCTTATCAGATATATCATTTGCAAATATCTTCTCCCATTCTGTGGCTTGCCTTTTCATTTTGTTGATGGTTTCCTTTGCTCTGCAAAAGCTTTTTAGTTTGATGTGGTCCCAACTGTTTATTTTTGCTTGTTTCTTTTGCCTGAGGAGACATCGAGAAAAATATTACTGAGGCCAATGTCCAAGAGATATTTTCATTTAGAATTATGGTTTTAGGTCTTACATTTAGGTCTTTAATCCATTTCAAGTTTATTTATGTGTATAGTGTAGGAATGTTGTCAGTTTCTTTTTTTGCAAGTAGCTTCCCAGTTTTACCAACACAATTTATTGAAGAGACTGTCTTTTTCCCTTTGTATAATCTTATCTCCTTTGTCCTAGATTAATTGACCCTATCAATATAGAGCTTTTTTTCCTGGGATCTTTATTTTGTTCCATTGATCTGTCTATTTCTGTGTCAGTACCATCTATTTTGATTACTATGGCTTTGTAGTATAGTTTGAAATCTGGGATTGTGGTATTTCCAGCTTGATTCTTCTTTCTCAATATTGCTTTGGCTATTTGGAGTCTTCTGCAGTTCCATACAAGTTTTATTATTATTTTTTAAAGATTTTATTTATTTATTTGAGAGAGAGAGAGAGCACAAGTAGGCAGAGCAGCAGGCAGAGGGAGAGGGAGAAGCAGGCTCTCTGCCAAGCAGGGAGCCTGGTGCAGGTCTTGTTCTCAGGACGCTGGAATCATGACCCAAGCTGAAGGCAGCTGCTTAACTGATTGAGCCCCCCAGGCACTCCTCCATATAGGTTTCAGAATTATTTGTTCTAGTTCTGTGAAAAATACTACTGATATTTTGATAGTGATTACACTGAATCTGTAGATTGCTTTGAGTAGTTTAGACATTTTAACAATATTCTTCTAATCCGTGAGCATGGTCTATGTTTCTATTTATTTATGTCAACTTTAATTTCTTTTAACAGTGTCTTATCATTTTCAGAGTACAGATATTTTACCTCCTTGGTTAAATTTATTCCTAGGTATTTTATTCTTTTTGATGCAATTGTAAATGGGATTATTAGTCTCTTTTTCTACTAGTTATTAATACATACAAACACAACAGGGTTCTGTATATTAATTTGTATCTTGCAACTTCTCTGAATCAAAATGTATTTATTTATTTTTATACACTAATAAGATATATTTGTGATTTTTCTGACCAAAGTGCAATGATTTTTAAATCTCCTTGAACAAATAACTGAAAAAAGTATTCAAGGAAATAAAACACAAATGGGAAATTTAACCATTAGATTTTTTTTTGTTTCATACCAATCCTATATTTAGTCTAGAAAACAAGCAAACTTTGAATGAAATGTTACTAAAATGCTAGCCAAATCACAAAATGTATTTCTTAAATAATAAGACTTGAAAGTCAAAATGACTCCTTGATCTGTTGGCTGCAGAATGCTAGTTGTGTTTAGCGGGCATTTAACAGGAATCTCATTGTACATCTCCAGCAGCATGCTTGGGTGACTGAGTGCATTGTCAATGAGCAGCAATGTTTTGAAAGGAACCTTTTTTCTGAGCAGTAAATCTTAATAGGGGGCTTAAGATATTCAGTGAACTGTATTCGAAATAGATGTGTTGTCATCTAGGCCTCGTTCTGTTTATAGAGCACAGATAGTAGATTTAGCATAATTCTTTGGAGCCCTAGAATTTTTGGAATGGCAAATGAATGTTGGCTTCAACTTAATGTTGCCATCTGCATTAGCCTGTAACAAGAGAGTCAGCCGGTCCCTTGATGCTTTGAAGCCAGATGTAGCTTCTTTCTAGCTATTCAAGTCCTGTCTTCTTCCAGTAGAAGGTTGTTTTGTCTACGTTGACAGTCTGTTGACAGCATAGCCACCATCATTAATGACCATAGCTAGATCTTATGGAGAACTTGCTGCAGCTTCTACATCAGCACCATAGCTAGATCTTATGGAGAACTTGCTGCAGCTTCTACATCAGCACCTGCTGCTTTGCTTCACACTTTTATGTTGTAGAGATGGCTTCTTTCCTTTAAACTCATGAACAAACATTTGCTAGCTTCATAGTTTTCTTCAGCAGCTTCCTCACCTCTCTCAGCCTTCATGAAATTGAAGAGAGTTAGGGCCCAGGATTAGGTTTTGGCTTAAGGGAATTAGGTTTTGGCTTAAGGAAATGTTGGGGCTGATTCAGTCTTCTATCCAGACCACTAAAATGTTCTCCATATCAGCAATAAATAAGGCTGTTTCTCTTTCTTACCATTTGTGTGATCTCTGGCATAGTAGCACTTTTCATTTCCTTCAAGAACTTTTTCTTTGCATTTACAGCTTGGCTAACTGTTTGGTGCAAGAGGCTTATCCTGGGTTTTGACATGCCTACTTCATAAGTTTAATGATTTCTAGCTTTTGATTTGAAGTGAGACTTGTGAGCAGCACCTGGCTGACTCAGTTGATAAAGCATGAGACTCTTGCTCTCAGAGTCACGAATTCAAGCCCCACATTGGTCATACAGCTTACTTAAAAAAAAGTGAGAAACATGTGATTTTTCTTCTGCTTGAACACTTAGAAGACATTTCAGGGTTATTAATTGGCCTAATTTCAATATTGCTGTGTCTCGGGGAATAGGGAAGCCTGAGGAGGGGCAGAGAGATGGGGAACCACTGGTCCATGGAGCAGTCAGAACACACACAACATTTATTGATTAAGTTTCCCATCTTAATGACTGCAGTTTACAAAACAATTACAGTAGTAACATCAAAGATCACAGATCACCATAACAATTATAATAATAATAATGACAAAGTTAGAAATATTGTGAGAATTACCAAAATCTGACTTACAGACATGAAGTGAACAAATGCTATTGGAAAAATAGTGCCAATAGACTTGCTTGATGCAGGGTTACCACAAACTTTTGATTTGTTAAAAAAAAAAAATCGGTGAAGTACAATAAAGTGAAGAACAATAAAAGGTATGTCTGTATATCAAGTTCAAAAAACATATAAAACTAATTTTTGTGATAGAGGGCAGAATATTGGGTACCCTTGGGGTGGATATTGATGAGAAGTAGCCCAAGGGAGCCTTCTGAATTGCTAGAAATATTTTATATCTTGATATGAGTGATAAAGACTCTTTCCTTGGCCAAACACTAGTCAGGCTCTTCTGAGCCCTGTTTTTGACAAGTCCTCAGTCTGGCCTATAACAACTTCAGTCTCTTAGCACAAATTATTTTTCCCACACCTTACACTAAGAGACTTGAACAAACACTGGCAGAGGTTCTAACCACTCAGGTCTAGGGTGATGACTTCAGCTCCCCGTAGGTTGCTGCTTGGGAAAGACCCCCAAAGAATTCACTGTTTGTTCCAGCCACCACCTAAAGACAGGATGCCTGGGGGGGCACCTAGGTGGCTCAGGCAGTTGAACATCTGCCTTCAGCTCAGGTCATGATTTCAGGGTCCTGTGATTGAGCCTCACATCAGGCTCCCAGCTCAGTAAGGAGTCTGCTTCCCCCTCTCCCTCTGCCCCCACCCTGCCCCACCACTTGTGCTCTCTCTCTCTCTTTCAGATAGATAATAAAAATCTTTAAAGACAAGATGCTTGTCTCCTGCTCTCTGTGGGAGAGTAGGAACCGAACTTCGATAAATTCTGGTTAACAATCACAGATAGCTCCTTCCCATTTCTATAGATTTCCACATCCCTGACTACTCACTGTCGCTTCCTTAGCTCCCCCCCCCTTCTCCACTGAAAATGCCCAGTCACCTCTGCACAAATCAAAGTTGAGTTCAATTTACAGTGGACTCTCTTCTGTATTTCAGTACCACTTTAGAGTCTGGATAGCCTTTCAAAAAAATTAATATTTATTTGTTTATTCTAAAGAGAGCATCCTCACCCTTTCATGCATGCTGGTTCAGGGGGAAGGAGAAGAACAAGCAGACCCTATTTGGAGCCCAAGTGGGGGCTCAACCCCACAATCCTGAGATCATGGCCTGAGCTGAAACCAAGAGTCTGATACTCAACCGGATGAGCCACCCAAGAGCCCCTGGCTTTGTATATCTTTAACATGGGTTACATATTTTTAAAAATTGAGCTATACTGGTGGGTGAAGACTTGCACACTTTATGTATGTTATATATCAATTTTTAAAAGTATCTGAATAATCTTGTGAATAACTTTCCCCACGAGGGCCACACAAACTGCATACCCTTTCCTTCAGACCCTGCTTACCATCTATCTCCCTTCTCTCCACCTCCTAAAACAAACTTCTTCACTCGTTTCATTCCTTCTATCCTTTCATTCCTTTCAATCCTTCTAAGATTCAGTATACAGATTCCCTTAGCCAGATAGGCTGTTCCTTCTTTGTTTTTGGTTAGCAGCTTCAGTAGCTCCCTGGGCGAAATTCAGAACTGGCCCCTGTACACTGAGGACAAGGAGAGACAAGGAAGGCACACCACTCCACACTGGTGAATTGCATGTTTAATAAGCAAGGAAACTTACGAACAAGGTTTGTCTTGCGCAGCTGCAAGACAAGTAGATCTTTCCAGAATCTTAAAAGTTTATTTTGAGGCCATTTTGAGGGTTCAGTCAAAGTTCAGTCAAAGTCTAGATGGTCTCCACAATACTTTACTTTCTTAAGGCCGCAACCTTGAAATGGCTCCTAGTGTGGGAATGAATGGTGAGTGGAACCTATCTATATTCCAAGGATAGGGAAGAGGGTAAAGGGCCTCTGATTGCCCTGCCTGAAGGTCAACTGGTGGTCATATCCTCTCGACCTCTTCTAACATCTGTGCAAAGTAAAAACAGCATATTGCCTATCATCCTGCTTATCACACTGAACTACAGTTTTCTGGTCATGTGCCTGGTTCCCTTACTTAAAATATAAAATCCTTGAAATGAGGTACTGTCTTATTTCTGGTGGCTGGCATATATAACAGATGTTCAATGTTTGCTGAATGAATTTACCCGATTAGAGATCAATACCTTCGTTCCTTGAGCCTGGTTGGGTTATTAAACGTCCCACCATGTCTGGTTTTTAATGTGTGGTATATCATACACCTTGCAATTAGATAGCTCTTCTGAGCCTATGGGGGGCCATATATAGGGGGCCACAATGGTTAATTTTATTATGAAACTTTGCTATAAACACATCTATTCAGCTTGATAACAGACATCTCTTTTCTTATAAAGCAATTTCATTTTTTGTCTCTTACTCATATTCTTCTGGGATCATGGACCCACAACACATCCATTTACTAATCAGATTTGTTTGTTTCTTGAGAGATGTGACTTCTTGATTGCTGCATCATTAAAAAAAAAGATTTTATGTGTTTAAGGCCTGTTCTTTAACATCAAGGACAAGGATCAAGGATCACCTTATCAGAGCAGTGTCTACTGTTTTATAACATATTTGTAGCATCCCCTTCACTATCCTGAAATGAAATTCATAGATATAACCCACCTCACAAGTATATTTTCAAGCAAATAAAAACCGTGTTCTAATGGCAATATCAAGGGGAAATAAAAAAGCCATTTATAAAAAAAAATACTTTAATATGTAAATGTTTGGTTTGAATAATGGGAAATATGTATATTTAGGTCTCTGTCCCCAGTTTCTGGCACAAAGCTCCTAAATCCCTTGGAATTTCCTGAATAATAGCAATGCCTTTTGTTCTAATGAGGCAACTCTTTGTAAGCTCCTGGTTGGCTCCTGGATGGTCACCAAAAAGACCAAGCTGCAATTAGAAGCTTGGAATATGCAGCCCAGCCCCAATTCTCCAAAGAGGGAAGAGGGGCTGGAAATGGAGTTGATCACTGATCATGCCTATGTGATGAAGCCTCTATAAAAATCCCAATAGTATGGAGTTCAGAGAGCTTCCAGGCTGGTGAACACATGGAGGTTCTGGGAAAGTAGCTTGCCTGGAGAAGACATGGAAGCTCCCTGTCCCTTCTGACATACTTTGCTCTCTGTATCTGTTCATCTGGCTGTTCGTCTGTATAATTTACCATATCCATTATTATATAATAAACTGGTAAATACAAGTATCTATTTCTTTGAGTTCTGTGAGCTGTTCTAGCAGATAATTGAATCCAATGGGGAAGAGTTTGTGGGAACTTATGATATGTAGCCACATCGGACAGAGGTTATGGGTAACTAGGGGACCTACTACTTGTAGTTGGCATCTGAAGTGGGAGGCATCTTATGGGACTGACACCCTTAAATTTATGGAATCTAATGTTCTCCTCAGGTAGATACTGTCAGAATTGAGCTAAATTGTAAGATATCTAGCTGGTGTAACAGAATCATTGGGTGTGTAAAAAAATCCCGTACATCTAGTATCAGAAGTTGTGGGTTTGATAGTAGTATGAGAGTAAAGGAAGAAAACTGAGTTTTTCTTTTCTTTTCTTTCTTTCTTTCTTTCTTTTTTTTTTTTAAAGATTTATTTTTTTGAGAGAGCAAGCAGGAGGAGGAGCAGAGGGAGAGGGACAGACTCCCTGCTGAGTGTGGAGCCCTGTGCAGGGTTTGATCCAACAATGAGATCATGACCTGAACCTAAATCAAGAGCCAGTCAACTGACTGAGCCACCCAGGTGCCCCCAAAATTGAGTCATTCTTTACACACTTGGGTCTGACTACATTGAAAGACTCAATGAGAGGGACGCTTGGTTGGTTCAATTGGTTAAGCATCTGCCTTCGACTCAGGTCATGATCCCAGGGTCCTGGGATGGAGCCCTGCGTGGGACTCCTTACTCAGCAGGGAGCCTGCTTCTCCCTCTGCCTGCCACTCTCCTTGCTTGTGCTCTATCTCTCTCTCTCTGACAAATAAATAAACTATTGAAAAATATAAAAGACATAATGAGGTTTTCAAATGTTTGTACCTACATATTAGCATCACAGCGAATGTGAGTGCTGCACATACAGCCTGATGCTGTTTTGTATTGGTGAGCTGCTAAAGTTGCAATTTTACTACTTTCAGAAAGTTTTCTAATTAAACAATCTTTTGATTTGCACCGTAGTTGCATTCCTGTGGAAATTCAGTGTATATGAAAGCCACATGAACAATATTTCATTCTTATATGTAAACTGAAATTGTGTTCCAGGCTTATGATAAAGTTTTCGCCTACATGCATGTGAATATCAGGTGAGACACTGGGAGATCGTCAGGATGGGGGCCAGCTCTTGGCTGTGCCGACTTTCCCTAGAAGGCATTTCCCTACTAGCACCTCTAACCACCCCCATAGTAAATGCCCATGGTACCCCCAAATCACTTTGACAACCAACAGTTTGGTCCCAGATTTCCAAAATATCCCAAGTGGTTTGAAATAGTGGTTTTGAACTTTTGGTGGTCTTAAGAATCATTTGGAGAGCTTATTTGGAACACACATTCCTTGGCCCCATTCTCAGAAATTCTGATTCAGTACAAAGGGGAAGGGCTCAGGAATCCATGTTTTTTTATTGACTGTCTTAAAAGTTCTGTCCCTCAGGGCACGTGGGTGGGTCAGTGGGTTAAAGCCTCTGCCTTCGGCTCAGGTCATGATCCCAGGGTCCTGGGATCGAGCCCCGCATCAGGCTCTCTGCTCAGTGAGGACCCTCTTCCCTTCCTCTCTCTCTGCCTACTTGTGATCTCTGTCAAATAAATAAATAAAATCTTAAAAAAAAAAAAGTTCTGTCCCTCAACACTGACAAGCTTTGCTCTTCACTAGAGCCATGATATTCAACTTACTGTGCTCCTACTACAGAAGCCATGACATAGCTGGGGACAAATTTGGCCCATAAGAACCACGATATGTAGAGATGTTCATCTGGTACATTTATGTTTTAAGGCCATACAAGTTGTAGTAGTATTTTTGGCAATACGTTTTATTGCTATTGGTTTATGACACCAACAGAAGTAAAAATTCCATTAGCAGTTGAAAATTGTAATAATGCTGTTGAGTATATTCTTAGTACTGTAATAAATATGTAACACAGAAGCGAGTGTTAGAAGTCAAGTGATAATTGGTGATTTATCAAAAATTTATCATTTTTTATGCAAAAAAGCAATAGATAGTGGTAGGTGAGGTTAGGGGAAGTATTTGGAGGAGACAGGGGAGCCCCAGGTTAATGCTAGCCTACCAAGGAGTTCAAAGGGACAATGGAGCCAAAAGGGAATGGTATCCTACACTTGCAAGTGAACATCACAACTGAGAGGGGCTCAATTTAATGATTAATAGGAAAACCCAATACCCCCCCCTAGATGACATCTGTTTTCCACAACAAGTTGAGAACCAAGCCTGGCTCTGGGGTTTGATCAAAGGTTTTTCTTGTGAGCAGAGATATAGTTCATCCATTAGGCTCCCCGGGCACTCTTTCCCCAGAGCAAGTTGTTTGGGAGGAAATAAGAAGACTGTTCTATGGATAAGAAGTCAGGCAAAGTGAGGGAGAGAATCTTGAATAATATTATTTATGGAGACTATGAGAAAAGTCTGTTGACTTATCCTTGTATCATAACTAAAGGCCTGGCTTTGCAAATAACACAGACCTAGATTTAAATCTTAGCACGGCCATATTTTAAACATGGGATATTGGACAAATCATTTAACCTCTCTGTGTTTGTCTGCTCATCTATAAAATGGAGGTGATAACAACATAGTGACTGTCTCACAGACTTGTCTCGAGGACAAAATGGCATCCTCTTCTGACAGAGGAAAAATGTTTTTAAAACGGTAGCAGGCTTTTTTCCTCTTTTATTATAAAAATTTTCAACATGCAGGAAAATTGAAAGAATTTTGCAAGGACCATCTATATGCTCACCAACTAGATTCTACCATTAATATTTCAGTACACTTGCCTCATCACCTGTCTAGCAACTTTTCTATCCCTCTATCCACCACTCATCTATCTTATTTTTTTAATGTATTTCCAAATCGATTGTCAGCACTGGTACACTTCTCCCTAAGTACTTCAGCACATAGAAGCAATTGTATTTACACTTCTCTAATAACCATAATGAGGGATGCCTAGATGGCTCAGTCAGTTAAGTGTATGCCTTTGGTTGTGATCCAGGGTCCTGGGATCGAGTCCCACAGTGGGTTCCTTACTCAGGGGGGAGCCTGCTTCCCCCTCTGTCTGCTACTCCTCTGTTTGTGTACTCTCTCTCTGACAAATAAATAAATAAATAAATAAAATCTTAAAAAAAAATAATAACCACAATGATCTTGTTCACCAGATTCAATGTCTCTCCTTCAAATAGTGCTGGATGAACATTGCCAAATTGCTTCTCTTTGATACCCCTTATATCTGTGTTACCTTCTCTCTGCTGCACAGTTTATGTAGATATTTTACATCAATTTAGGCAACAACGTTATTTTACAAGAAAGTAAGCCTTATCAAGACTACACTCATGGCACCTGCTGGGACAGTCGGTGGAGCATGTGACTCTTGATCTGAGTTGTGAGTTGTGAGTTTGAGCCCCACATGGGTGTAGAGATAATTTAAAAATAAAATCTTTTTTTTTTAAATAAAATCTTTTAAAAAGGGATGCCTGGGTGGCTCAGTCATTTAATCATCTGCTTTTGGCTCAGATCATGATCCAGGGTCCTGGGATGGAGCCCTGTGTTGGGCTCCCTGCTCAGCAGGGAGTCTGCTTCTCCCTCTCACCCTCCCCTCTGCTCTCAGTCTCACTCTCTCTCTCTCTCAAATAAATAAATAAATAAAATCTTTTTAAAAAGGAGGGGAGGACTATACTCTAGTCCCATTTAGAGTACTCTCAAGTCAGGACAGATAATTGTAATAGTTGGACTCAGCCATTAGGAGTGGATTTTACCTGTGCAATTGGCAACCCCACCCTCTTCCTGTTCCCACTCTTCCCCTGCTTACTTATTACTTGGTAAGCATTATTTAAGATCTCTGAAATCCTCTTCCATGAATTGAAGAAGTTGTAAAAGACAAAAGTCAGGGGGAAAACACCTCATAAAGGGCAAGGATTAGGATGTACAGATCAGTTCTGAAAAGCCCTAGAACCATTTCCACTTTTTTCAGCTTTCTAAAGCATTCTTTTATATGGTTGCAGTACTCATAGCAGGAGATAATACTTAAACAGGGCAGATGTTATTTGGATAAGTGGAGAGAGGAGAAGGAGAGAAAGAGAAAAACTGAGTGTTGGAGAGACCAGGACTATGGAAGCAGAGGGCATGTGGCACAGAGTCAGCTGACTTCTCTTCTTTTCTGTCTTAACTGTAGCTTGGTATATGGTTGCTCAGCTGTGCTGTATCTCCCAGCTTCCCTTGGGTAGAGATGATATGTGCTTGCCCATTCCTAGGCAGAGACTTTCAGATAGTGAGCCTGCTTTTTCGCTTTTTCAAGGGCTAAAAAGATGTCCTCTGATCCATATTCAGCCCTATTATTGAGGACAACATCTTGGAGATTATGATTGAGGAACAAGGTAAGCAGCTTGGAACTCAGACACTAAATTAAGAAATGAATTTCTGAGGCTGCCTGGGTGGCTCAGTGGGTTAAGCCTCTGCCTTCAGCTCAGGTCATGATCTCAGGGTCCTGGGATCGAGTCCCGCATCAGGCTCTCTGCTAGGCAGGGAGCCTGCTCCTTCTTCTTCTCTCTCTCTACTTGTGATCTCTCTCTGTCAAATAAATAAAATCTTAAAAAAAAAAGAAAAGAAATGAATTTCTGTGTTTTCTGAGCCATTTGGGTCTCTTTGTTATAGCAACTAGCATAACACTAATATGAATGTATTTTGAGAAACAGAAAAATAAAGGTAAATTTTGGTAATGGAAGGATTCAAAATGCTGGGAGGAATGGTTTAGTTTTATCTTGTAGATAGTAGAGAAAATTGCAATTGCAAGTTCTGTTTTTTTTTTTTTTAAGGTAAACTCTACACCCAGCATGGGCCTTGAACTAACAACCCCAAGATCAAGAGTCTTACACTCCACCAACTGAGCCAGCCAGGAGTCCTCAAAATTCCAAGTTCTTAATCCAGATAGTGCTATGATGAAGGAAATGAGACTGGTAGTATGAAAGCCTCCATGAAGAGGTTATTGCTGTGAAACAAACATGAGCCTGAAGCAGACCAGGATGTTGAATGTGGAAATGAAGGAAAAATGAAGAGGAAGGAAAACAATTAAGAGAAATTACAAAGAGAAGGTATAAACCTTGGTGACCTTGGCTTGGCCTTGGCTATAGGGAATTAAGGAGAACCAGGAGGCAAAGAAAAGTCTCAAATATCTAACCTGGAAAAGTGCTGATACAGCAGGAATTGCTGGCAGAAAAATGAAAATATGGAGATTAACTTAGAAAAAAATCATAAATAGAGTGTGGCAGCAGACCTAGATCCCTCCATCACCAATGTTGCCTCTAGTCCCTCCTATCCAACATGAGTCCATGTACCACCATTTCTAAAGCAAACTTCAGGGGCAAGGGACAGTCCCTAAAGGAAGGACTGTAGCTCTGAGAAACCTGCCCACTCACCTATTTTCATTTAAGGAACTGAAACATAAGGCTTGTGAACACCCAGAGAAATGAAATCTTAGTACATGAGAACTCTAAAAGCGATTCTAAAATACTCATTTTTCAAAATATTCATTCATTTTTCAAATGCCTCTCTCTCTGTAATCTCTATGTTTATATTGTTTGAGCCCTACAGGATTACATATGCTAGTTTTGCATGTATCACACTGCCTGTAAGTATGACACAGCATACTAACTTGGTTTCTGTAACAGTAGTACTACCCGATGTTTCACAAACATGAGGTCCAATAATTACTTGCACAGATTTAGAATTAGCATTTTTCAGAACTGGTAATAAAGCCATCATTAAAGTCATATGACGTTTCTGATATGTCTCAACAGAGTTAAATTTTAGGTTGGAAGGAACCTTAGAGAAATTGAGGCATAGAAAACTTGAGTACTTTGCCCATGTTCACGGAGCTAATTAGTTGCTGAGTTGAGACTTGAAATTAGACCTCCAAACTCTTAGTTTGGATCTTTTCTCCCCTACCACAATGGGTTTCCAAATGTGATCTAAAACATAAAGCAATATAAAAATATTCATTAGCTAACAACTAGCAGCCATAATCTCACTAAGAAAAATGCTAACATATAGAGTGCTTAGCAGTCATAGGCCTTATATCTTTTAAGATTCTCGTTTTTCCCCGAGTTCTTAATTCAGCATCTCTGTGGAAAAAGTAAAAATAGCTCCTTTAACATGTTTTATTAAAGGCACTGACTGTGTCTTATTCATCATTTGTTCTCTCTAAGGTTTAGCACAGTGCTCTGAGTATTGTAGCTGCTCAGTAAGTTTTATTAAAGGCACTGACTGTGTCTTATTCATCATTTGTTCTCTCTAAGGTTTAGCACAGTGCTCTGAGTATTGTAGCTGCTCAGTAA